>NC_080790.1:121962249-122293916 GCF_028018385.1 Neofelis nebulosa
AGGATCTTGATAATTCAGTTTGGCCCAATCTAATTACAAACATCCTTAAAAGGGAAAAAGAGAGGCAAGAGAAACAGAGTCTAAGAGGGAGAGATTTGACGATGCTTTTCTGCTGACTTTGAAAGTAGAGGAAGCAGTCGGGAGCCCAGGGGTGCAGGTGGTTTCTGGACGTTAGTAAAGGCTAGGCAACTTATTCCCCCCCCCCCTCAACAGGCTTCCAGAAGGAATGCAGCCCTACCAACTCATTTTGGGCTTCTGATGTCTAGAATTGCAAAATAATAAATTGTGTCATGTTAAGTCACTAAGTTGGTGAGAATTTGTTGCAGCACAATAGGAAACATACCAGAAAAGAAACTAAGTCTCTGCCCCAATAGGTATTTAGTAAGTACGTGTTTAATTAATGAATAAATGAGGCTTAGGAAGGAACAGTCGATCCTCTAAAGTAACAAGAATTTTAAGTCCTCAAACTCACACTTAAAGTTTAAAATGGTCCTTAACTGATAATGATAGTGTCTCAGGGAGGAGAAGAGAGACTTTTCACTACGTTAACTCATCATACTGTCTGAATTTGTTACCACGTGCTCATATTACCTTTTTAAAAAAAAATGGGGACACCTGGGTGGCTCAGTCAGTTAAGCGACTGACTCTTGATTTTGGCTCAGGTCATGATCTCAGGGTTTGTGGGATCAAGCCCTGCATCGGGCTCTGTGCTGACAGTGGGGAGCCTGCTTGGGATTCTCCCTCTCCCTCTCTCTCTCTGTCTCTCTCTCTCTGCCCCTCCCTTCCTCGCATGCTCTCTCCTCTCTCTCTCTCTCTCTCTCTCTCTCTCTCTCTCAAAATAAATAAATATACTTAAAAAGAAAAACAATGATCCTTGTCTTCAAATCGGGGGGTTAAGACAGGTCTTACAGATAAAAATGGAAGAGATAGTGGTCAGTAACCCAACTGACACATTCTGCATGGACGAGGACATTATAACTCCGTATTTATTCATATACTCAATTGTTTAATAACTATGTCTGTTGTTAATAAACGGGAGCTCTGTTTGCTTCCGTGTCGGCCGTGTGATCTCATTTTCCACAGCGGCCAAAGCTCCCGTCTTTATGCCTCATCCTCTGGAAACTTTCTGTGGCTCACAACAGACTTGATTTCTGTCTCATCCTCCCACTTTTCTGTCTCATTTGATTTTTTAATCCGATAACTTGATATTCTTGCAGTGAGACACAGCCACAGGCCTGTTCTGAACCCAGGGGATTTCAACGGCCTGAACCCAGGGGGTGCCCCAATCCCCCTCCCCAAGACCTCAATCAGGGCATTTGGCCCACTTTCTTCCAGAAGAGTCTTCCCTGTTCACTTGCATTTCTGCAGCTCTGCCCACCCACAGTTACTTCCCGATCCCTCACCCTTATTATTCTCTAGCACTTGTCCAACTGATTCTGTTGTTTGCGGTCCCCTCCCCACTGATGCAAGTTCGATGCCCTTGACTGTGTTGTTCCCACTCGTAACATGGGGTCTGACATGTAGTAGAAGCTTAGTAAATACGTTTACTTAGTAAACATGACTTATGAAATGCATGAATGAATGTGAGTCTCGCTGGAAAATGCCAGATGGAGCTGAAAACCCATTCCGGAGTTCATGGGCCTCTGAGCATGCTCTCCCCAGAATGATCGTGGGACTCACGTAAAAGTGTGGGTTACAACGCGCACACACGGTGCGTGGGATAGGAGAAAATTAAGATAGCTTAACCGTCCGTGTTTTGCTTCTGGCTTGACTGGTGAGTGATTGGCTCCCAGTGAAAAAGGCATTTTTTCTCTTGGTGATGAACACGGCCACAGGCAGCTTACGATCATGGTGAGGGGTCATTTCCATAGCACTCACCTGCCGTGGACTCCTGACCATGGCGGGGGGGCGGCCAGCCTAAGCCACATTTGTGGCTGTCAACACTGTCTACATATTGTGACCTGTCAACACTGCCTACATGTTCAGACAGCAAAAAAGAGCTGCCTGGGGAGCACAGGGCCAGTAGCTAGAGCCGGGCCACATCCACCACAGTAGGGGAGTGGGTGGGAGACTGTAAGGCTAAGGCTAAGACACAGTTCCTCAACGGTCTCTGTTCTCCATTTGGGACAGGCAAGCCTTCTGTAAATCGGTGCAACTGAGCCGGTCTTGGGTATTTGAGACAATTAGGGCTGGGTTCATAGGCCTATCTTTCCATCTCGAGTGGGTTGCTTAATCTCACTCAGCCTTGGTTTTAACATGGGGATAATAATACCTTCATGATTACAAGGATTAAATAGGATAACATATGTAAAACACCAATACAGTGTTTAAAACTGAATAAGACTTCAGTAACTGTTAGTCCCTGCTGCTGTTAACATCACCCTCTTCCCATACTCTTCTCTATGTTTGAGAATTGTTTATATACATGTTTACCCCATGTGTTTCTCTATCCGTCCATCTGTCCATCCATCCATCCATCCATCCATCCATCCATCCATCTATTCAGCCAGTCAGGAAGAATTTGGCTTCAGTTGTCAGGGTTGAAGTTGAATCTCTGAATTTCCATAACTACTCAAGTGAGTCAGTCTATTTATTAAGCATTAAGAGAAGCATCTTTTCACATATTATATACCATTGTTCTCATTCGATAGATCTGTAAGAGCCATTGTGATGGTTTGTAAGCCACCCTAAAGTTTTCTGACTTCTTAATAAATCCATTCATTCAATAAATAATGCTTTTATTCAACAACTATGGACCAGGTACTCTGCCATGTCCTAAGGTATAGAAAAAAAAAAGAAGTGATTCCTATTCCCAAGAAGCTAATAGTCAATGGGGAAATGGCCTAGGAAATAGACAATTATAGCACAGTGTGAAGAAATGTTGCAAAGTGAATATTTGCTCTATGTTTTATATAACTGACTCACAGACAACATGCTCCTAAAGTTTAGTATTTGAACAACAAACTATTTAGGTTGCCCTTAAAAAGAAAAAACTCAGGTTTTGCCTTATTATGGTATTGGCACATTGAATATTTAGCCACCCTCCCCTTAACTACCCCCAATGCGCACACACACACACACACACACACACACTATCCTGCGTGTGAGTTCGTCTTTAGACTTATAGGTCCCAACCAAGGGCTAGCTTACCCCGCAACCCAGGAGATATTTGGCAATATATGGAAGCATTTTTGGTGGCCACAACTTTGTATGAGGGTGCTCCTGGCATCTAGTGGGTAGAGGCCAGGGATGTTGCTAAATATCCCACATTGCCCCCCACCTCACAACTCACAGCAGACTTTTCCAGCCCAAATGCCAATCAGTGCCGAGACTGAGAACCCTGTCCTAGACCCAGAGACTTATATATGTCCATAAGCACACGCATGTCCAAGATATGGTTGGACCCACGGATCATCTTTTTAGCCAACTCTCTAAACTCTGCTCATGGGTGTCCATGTACCAGTCTGACTCGAGAAGGCCCTGTTTTTCAACAGTTTTGACATTTGCTGGACAACCTCTTATGAAGCTAACACTTTCACATCCATTCTCTCATTTAAGAAGTATTGCAAAATCCCGTTTTAATAATGAGGAAGCTGAAACTCAGAGAAGTTAAGTCACTTGCCAAAGTTACACAGCTGGAAATTGCAGAGTCAAGGTTCAAGCATGAGTTTCCCTAAATCATGCTTGGATGTCTTTCTTCGGGCTGCTAGCACTAAATTTGTTTTTTCCAGAGAAACCCAAGACAACTTGCTGCGAGTCAGTGCCCCAAAGAGCCCTCTTGGTCACGCGACTTCCCTAAACCCAGAGACAGAGTGTCCCAAGTGCCACCATAAAGGGCAGAAATACTTGCTCCTGCAATGGAGACACTTCCATGTGTTTTTGTCCCATATAAATACTCGTGTTTTTTGTGTTTGGTTTTTTGGGTTTTTTTTTTGTAGTTTCTGTATTTTGTGCTTGCACAATGTGGAACGGTCCCAGCCTCTTCTTCTGGCCTCAAAATCTGTGACCGTGGAAGGAATCATCTACAGACTACTAGACTGGGGAGGAGAGAGGACTTTCCTAGGAGGGTGTACCTAGAAGAATCCCTCACCCCAGGTCTCCAGCACCCCAGCACCTTCTTTCCGGAAGTATGCCCTTAGTCTTAAACAGGACAACTCCAGGGTGGCTAAAGTGACATCAAAAATCTGCCTGTCGCCAGGAGCCATTATTGTTCCCAGTCCCCCGGAATAGAATCTTTAACTCTTTCTTGCCCTCCCTGTGCAAGTGACACAGCCAAACACATGGGCACATAGTAAGTACACAGTTAATCTCGACAAAAAGGAAACAAACAATAAGTGAATAACGTAGACATACAAGTAAGAAGCATTGCTCTTCTCAGAGTCCTCGCTTTTTAAAAGGCTTTCCCATTGTTTAGCTCACCCATTCATTCAACAAATAATTATTAAGCTTCTATGAGGCTCTAAGCTTTGAGCTAACACCAATCTAGAGGAAAAAAAAAAAAAAAAAAGACGAGCATACGCAGGCAAGCCCCTGTCCTTCCAGAGCTTACAGTCAGTGGCACATCTGGATTTTGGTCAAGTCTTCTTTAATGCACAATTATGAATCATAAGAAGTGATCTGAGAAAGCAGCATAGGGTCACTGAAAGTGTTTGTCGGGAAAACTTCATCAGGTCTCACCAGGCTGGGCAAGGAAATGTTCCATAAGGATGGACCTCAGACTCGAGCCTGAGGGAAGATACTCCAGTGTGCCCAAGAGCTGGAGCCAGCCACAAGAATGGCATCCCGAGTACGAATGGCCAGTTGAGCCCTTGCCAAGAGGCAGAGCTGGGCTGACCTTCCAGTGGCCAGCAGCAGGACCTGAGAGCAGTGACCTTCAAGCTTTTTGCTTGCTGACCCACCACAAGAACCCTGGTCCTTCCTTGCAAAGGAAGGACCATACCATTTCTGGTATGTTGTGAACACTGACATTTTTCTAAGACAAAAGTGTAACACACAGCCCATAGACTCTAAAAAAAATCCTAGTAATTTCATAACACTCTCATCTATTAAAGAAGAGAACAACTCTTGTGTAATAGTTTACATTTTTCTATGTCTCCAAGGACTAATAGTTTCATTTCACTTCCCCCACAGAAGTTTAAGCTCACTGCAATATACTTTGATGCTCGAAACTCCTCTATTGATCATTTTTATCTGCTACAAAAATATGTACATAAATTGACTTTTAAATTTTGTTGGTAATTCCTAGAGTCATCGGTGCCAAGTATTAAAATAAAGTAATTCTTCTATGTGGAAATACCATTTTTTATTATTACTAAGCCATGCGTTAAAACAAGATGGCTACATTACAAATTTTGATAAATATTTATTACGCAAAAATAATACAATTGTATTGGAAATGCATCTTTTAATGAGATAGATCCATGAAGCTGTTTATGTTTCTGAGGATGATCAGGACTAATTATACGAAAGGGATTCAGTATTGATTCTTCTTCTCTTTGTTTGTTTATCTGTCTTTATAGATGTTAAATGCTGAGGAGATTTGCTCACAAAAACAAGTAGATAGAAATGGAAGTTTCTTTTTTAACCATTGTTAACTCAAGTCATTAAGACAACTGAGTTAGGTGCCCAAAACCATAGAGGGATTGAAAGTAATAAAATACTTTTAATGTTTTGGAGATTCTCAATGGGTAAAAGGTATGCTCTTTTCTTGTTTAATTTTTTCCTGGAAACCAGAAGATTATAAAAGAAAAAGGAGAAATTCAAGGAGCCTTCTCAGTGAGACCAATATCAGAGAAATTCGTATGGCAGTTGGTGATCCAAAAACAAATTTGTTTATGCATCTTTTGGAAAAGGATTTACAAATCTTCAGAACTGTATATACTTTAGCTTAAACACCACTGGCTTTGAGGGTCAGCTAACATGCCGCTCAACCCCAGAGGCTGATAATATCCTTAGTTTCATTCCAACACGCTGACCTCCCAAGATGGAGAGAAAGGCCATCTGGATGGGTGTGGCTAAGCCCCCCTTGCCTTTCTTCAGGCTGAAGGACTCCCTCCAGACTCCTCCAGACCATGCACCAGTGCAAAGAGGGGTCCTCTGTCAGAAATTAAATACCAGGAAGGGAACAGGCAGGTGAAATGAGAATGGAAAACATAACTCGATCTTGGAGGTCAAGGGAAGCTTAGCAGAAAAAGAGACATCCGATCTGCGATATAATAGACGAGCAGAAGTCAACTGGACCATGAGAGGAAGTAAGAGAGGGAGGAAATTTTAGGTGGACTGGTACATGGAAATGAACTGAAGAAGGAAAAATCATGAAGGGTCTTGCAAGCGAGGGGGAAGAGGGTATATTCTCCGTGCAATGGGAAGCCATCAAATTGATTTTTTTTTAATTTTTTAAACCTAAGTATAGTTGACTCCCAACGTTACGTTACTTTCGGGCATACAACTTAGTGATGCAACAACTCTGTATCCTATGCTATGCTCGCCACAGGGGTAGCTACCACCTGTCACCATACGACAATAGCACAACACCATTGACTATATTCCAATGCTGTGCCTTTTATTCCCATGGCTCATTCATTCCGTAATGGGAAACCTGTGTCTCCCACTCCCCTTCACCCATTTTGCTCATCCCTCTGCCCCTTTCTACTTTGGCAGCCATAAGTTTATTCTCTGTATTTGTAGGTCTATTTCTGCTTTGTGTTTGTCTTTGCTTTTCAGATCCCACATATGAGTGAAATCATGTGGTATTTGTCTTTCCCAGTCTGACTTACTTAAGGTAATACACTCTCTGTCCATCCATGTTGTCACAAATAGCAAGATTCATCCTTTTTATGGCTGTGTAATATTCCTGTGTGTGTGTGTGTGTGTGTGTGCGTGCGCGCGCGCGTGTGTGTGTGTGTGTGTGTGTGTGTGTAAACCACGTCTTCTTTATCCATTTATCTATCAGTGGAAACTTAGGTTGCTTCCATATCTTGGCTATTGTAAATATTGCTGCAACAAACATACAGGTGCATATTGAATGATTTTAAAGGAGGGACTGACATGATCAGATTTTCACTTCACTAAATCCACTCTGGAAACTACTGGTGGCCAAGCCCCAGAAAGAAGCACAAATCCAGAAAGGAGGTAAACTGGCCATCCCAGAGCAGTAAAGGACTGTCACCTCCTTCATTCTAGACAGCAGACCTTGTTTTATGCAACCTAAGATACTGCTTAACTGTTCACAGTCCTTTCACACTGAACCCCAGCCCCTTGTCTCCTTCTATCTCGGTACTTTTTAGTCACCTCTTCCCAACCCTGTCTGTGAACATTTATTTGCCTCTCTGGTCCTGGAGTACGACTTTACTATTAGACCTGAGCCCTAAAGGAATTCCAACACACATGAGCCTGACTCTCCTTCCCCTTTCACTCTGGCCACAGACTTGCAGCCGGCTGTTGGGGCTTCTATAGATTGATTCCCTACTGTCTCCTCTTCTACTGCTGGCCTGTGCATAGGTATCAGAGAAAACCACTTTTTACAAATTTTCCAAGCTACAAAACATTTATAATTGAAAATTAAGATTCTGAAGGTGTCATACAGACCTCCATCTCCATATCTTTGTCTCTATTCCTTTCTCTATCTCTACCCATCACTTTACATACACACGCGTGCATGCACACACACACACACACACACACACACACACACACTCCAGATGTGGCTCTCAGCTCCATAAGAGGTAAACACAAACGATCAAACCTCCATTGTATTCCCAGAGCTCTGTGAACCCCACAACTTCCTGAGAGACCTCCGAACTCCCCCTCCCACTAAATGCTTCAGTTTAGTGAAAAGCTCCCAGTCGCCCCCTTAGTGTTATACGCCATTCGTTCTGCATTGACCCACATGACTATTTTAAATTCCCATCTAATTAGACATTAGTGCACAGTGTGTGAGTGTATACAAATCCCTGATGATAATTTTGAGAAGGTGCAGGGATTTACGTTATAGCAATACAAACAGCTTGAAGTTGATTTTGAATTGGTCAAGTCCCTAACAATTAGTAAAATTCTAAAACTTAAACGCCAGGCTCCTGCCTTATGCCTTATCGCTTGGTGTATTTCTTGTCTTGGTGTATTTCTTTCCTTGTTCTCTCTTCCCAAACCAAACTACTGATCTCTCCCTTTCTTTCGTGACTGTAGTGCCTGGTGATATGTACATTTGGGTCCCATCCTCCCTGCAAAAGACTTCTCCAAATCCCCTTCCTTTCCTAAACACAGGGCTGGTGTGAGCTGTTAAAATAATAAATATTTTCAACCCATTACACATGTGATCAACTGGGTCGATACGGTACATATGATATACTTTATAATGTAACATAACACCACATATCTTTAAGACTTAATCATAATATATCCACAATGTATGATTTATAGCCCCAAATATGTACATTAATAATAATTATTTAAAATATTTTTAAATTGTTTAACATTTATTTATTTTTGAGAGACAGAGCATGAGTGGGGGAGGGGCAGAGAGAGAGGGAGACACAGAATCCAAAGCAGGCTCCAAGCTCTGAGCTGTCAGTCTGATGCGAGGCTCCAACTCACAAACCGTGAGATCATGACCCGAGCCGAAGTCAGACGCTTAACTGACTGAGCCACCCAGGCACCCCAACAATTATTATTATTAGATGTGTATTTGACTACTGAAAACTCCTTTTGGATAGAGTGATATTCTAGGTTAAACTGCTTTAGTGTTTTATAACATATGATGAGAAAAATGCCGGATGCATGGAATGTGGAAAAGGGCTAAGTGACAAAGCAATGTATTGTGGATTAAGTCTGGGATGCCTTGGGTTGGGGGTGGGAGGAACATGACCCATTCTCTTTCCTATATAACTTCCTAGAGGCCTTATTATGTCACATGAGGGCCCTTACAAATGTCTTGATATGATATCCAAAATTTTTCAAACATGCCTGACCACAGAACACTTTTACCCAAAGCATGTTTCTGGCTGCTGTTCTGAGATCACTCCTAGGAAAACACGATAGCTGGAGGGTAACTCAAATTGTATCCGCTTCCTGGTGCCCCGGGATTCCCAGCCTCCACCTCAACTTGGTAGCAAACCCCCTTTCTTGGCGGGGACATCTTTCATCCCCCCTTCTACCTTCGGGTGATCCTTCCTGGCCACTTCCAGGACAAAAATATTTGGTCTGAGTTCCAGTGATTTAGATGGATAACCCCTGTGTATTAAAAGCCCGTTTAAAACACGAGGTAGACTCAGTGAATAATTTTCTCGAGAAAATTGAATTGAGTTGGATAATCTGAGCTCCTTATGAGCAGGAACCAAATCTTCGCGGCCAGCTTATGGTAAACACTTAGTAAACAGTTGCTGAACGAATGAATAGTAACTAGCCCATAGTAGGTATTCTGCAAACTGTCTCCCTTTACCCGCTTCCTAAGATAGAAAATAAGACCTTGTGTGAGCTTGCATAGTGTTGTTCAGGGACTGACCTTAATGATATTTGCTACAAATTTTCATTGTGATCACAGTCTCCAGGCACCGTGAAGCCGGACTTTGCATCTGTGAACTTCGCGGCCATGTAGAACACCATTCCAGCACTCTCACATCTGTCTGATTTCTTAGAAGTTACACTTGTCTTTGAGTTGCTTACACACTCTCCAAGTTCTAGGCAAATGATTCAGGATAATCCTTCTCCATTTTTTTCACAAGTTCTTGGCCAATTAAGATGAGGAGTTTGAAAGCCGAACTGAGGAAGTAAAAATGTAACTTGAACATCTGAAAAAAACCACTCTAGTTTCTAAATGCATTGACTTTCTTAAGTTACAGTAAAAAGGAGAGAAAAGCACATCTTGGAAACTGCTGTGGGTGCACATTTGTAGTTTGGAGCCCTCCACCCCAAGAAAGTCATGCAATGCACTTCCCGGAACAGCGAACACAGGCAGCAACGTGAAAGGGGTCGTCCTGGGCCACTGCCATATGACTTCTCTTACCTCTTCAGTTGGGCGTTGGAGTTTCCCCTCCCCTGGTCTACTTGAAAAGGCACTTCATTCTTGAACAGAAAATGTCTGGACAGGGACCCTCTTCCCTGACTGCTTAGTGTCTGGTCTTGGGGTAGAAATGGGGTCACTACCACTTCCCCAAATAGGTATCTGGGGTCATCACCATCCTTTCCAACTGGTTCTTACCATCTTCTCTGGAAAGCTGAGCCAGGCCTTCTAATGGAGGTCTCTCTCCTTGACCAACTTTGGCCAACTGTCCATAGGCATGTTTATGGGAGATTGTAAGAGTAAGAAAATATAAATACTTCCCTGAGGACCCCAGACCTACTTACTACCTGGAAAAGGAGTATTGATACTTGGACTTGCACTTCAGATACCGTGAGTGTTGGGTTCTTTCCCCTCTAGCTCTGTCTGAGAAGCAGAATATGCAAGAACACAAAAGTTGGTCAAACAGAACTTAGTTCAATACAGGTTCCATCATTTCCCAAGAGATCCTAGAATGTTCCAGATACAGTGATCAGTGATAAGTTTACAAAGAGGAGTAAGAAAAAGCTCTGATCTTGAAATGCTTCCAGTCTAGTAGGAGAGGAAGGGATGTGAGAAAATGTCTTATAATAGCTATATGATAAGAACATCTCTGAGGGAATCTAAATTAACTTCATCTTTGATACTCAGGAGATCTAGACAAAGATGTGAATGTTTTCAGTGGGTTTAAAGTATAAGTAGGGGTTTTCGTTACAGTTGGCTGTATTTTTCTACAGGAACAAAACACTCTCTGAGTAGAAATGGAAAACACAATAAAAGTTTATTTCCTGCAGTTTCTTTCTTTGCACAGTGACCTAGATTCCCATGCTACATGATGCAACTGGTTCTACTGTTCCCTAGGACCTCAGAACCCTTCTTCTGGATTTTCACTGGATCTTCTCCTTCTGTACAGTGAATACACAGAACATAGGCCTCTGCAGAGGCTTTAGAGCTCAGTACAATTTGCCTCACATCACTGCTGTCCACATCATACTAGCCAGCAAGTCATGGTTCCATTTAACTGCAAAGGAAGCTGGGAAATGTAGTTCTCCTATATGCCCAGGGGAGTAGACCGGTGGGTGTGGTTAATTCATAGTACTGAGGGTGCCAGAGTAGGAGAAGGATTTCAGGGAAGAGAGGGGCTCTGGCAATATAAGGTGGGTGGTCACTCAATGGGAGCACTAAGCAGAACTTTTTTTCAAGACATATATTGAATCAAGTCAGGAAAATTATTTGGAATCAAGTCAGGAAAATTAAAGGAAGAGCTTGAGATTTTGTTCAACAGGGTTGAAAAGAGTAGAGTAAGAAGTTGGTCTGGGAGTCAGCTGGGATACAAGCTAAGTTATCCAACTTGGCCTTCATTCCCTATACAAAAGGACACGTTCCCCAAAAAAAGTTCCCATAAGGATGGTTTGACCTATTTAAAAACATGAGCTTTTCATTTTCTTTTTCTCTTTCATGTGTATAGACAGACCCCAACGTCAGAGACCCAAAGACCTTCAAGTGGGCTACAGGCACACCCCTCAGTGCAGTGGCTTTCACCCCTGCCCTGAATCCCAGGCAAAATGCCCACACTATTGTGGCCTAAAGTATCCAATCCTTGAGTCAAAGGTCTAGATAGTTTCCAAGTGGGTCCCAGATGTTGGGCTCAGAGAAAGGAACTATGAA
Organism: Neofelis nebulosa; assembly: GCF_028018385.1. Taxonomy (NCBI): domain Eukaryota; kingdom Metazoa; phylum Chordata; class Mammalia; order Carnivora; family Felidae; genus Neofelis; species Neofelis nebulosa. The sequence goes on from NC_080790.1 coordinate 121,973,951, forward strand.
GAACAATGGAAGCATGGTCTGAGATATAGGCGAGGGCCCTGCACAGGAGAACTCTGGAAGAAGATGCAGATCTTGGCAACCAGAGCTGATACCTACACTATCCCTTCACCCACCTTTGGCATGTTTGGAGGCCAGCTGTACTGACTGACCCTAATTTCCAAACACCTTGTCAAAGAGCATGCCTTTTTTGAAGTTCAAATGATTGCTGAGTTTAATTGGTTTTGCTAAATTACACAAAAGAACACAAAATTTCATATAATACAAAAAAATTTTTTTGAAGCTACTAAAATCTCACAGCTTAAAAATTGAGCATCAAACGAACATTTTCTTAGACCTCTTTTTATAAATAAAGATAGACAGGTGGAAGGAAGGAAAAGAGAGTGGGGAAAGGAAGGATAAGAATATATTACAATGGAACTAGACAGCCTGGTATAGTACTTTCATGCTTTAAAAAACATCAATGATATTTACTGATAACTCAAAACACACACACACATACCACCTCAGAGAAACTTTTCAACTCATCCCTCATGGCAATAAGAATTCCTTCACCTAAGAAGTGCCCTTAGCCACTGAAACCACCATGCCACCCCTCATTCTTCAGCCTTTCTTAATTTCTTCACTGATCAAATATTTATTGAAGACCTATCTTGAGCCAGGCATTAGGCCAGCACAGGGAATAAGAAGTGAGCAAGACCAACGTGGGCCCCATCTCCGTGGAGCTTAGGTGCTGCAGAGTGTTTCCTGGAGTATGGTTCGCCATCTTGGAGTATGGTTCACCATCTTGGAGTATGGTTCGCCATCTTGGAGTATGGTTCACCATCTTGGAGTATGGTTCACCATCTCGGAGTACGGTTCACCATCTTGGAGTATGGTTCACCATCTTGGAGTATGGTTCGCCATCTCAGAGTACAGTTCACCATCTTGGAGTATGGTTCACCATCTCGGAGTATGGTTCACCATCTCAGAGTATGGTTCATCATCTTGGAGTATGGTTCGCCATCTTGGAGTATGGTTCACCATCTCGGAGTACGGTTCACCATCTTGGAGTATGGTTCGCCATCTTGGAGTATGGTTCACCATCTTGGAGTATGGTTCACCATCTCGGAGTACGGTTCACCATCTTGGAGTATGGTTCACCATCTGGGAGTATGGTTCGCCATCTCAGAGTACGGTTCACCATCTTGGAGTATGGTTCACCATCTCGGAGTACGGTTCACCATCTCAGAGTACGGTTCACCATCTTGGAGTATGGTTCACCATCTCGGAGTATGGTTCGCCATCTCAGAGTACGGTTCACCATCTTGGAGTATGGTTCACCATCTCGGAGTATGGTTCACCATCTCAGAGTACGGTTCACCATCTTGGAGTATGGTTCGCCATCTCAGAGTACGGTTCACCATCTTGGAGTATGGTTCACCATCTTGGAGTATGGTTCAACATCTTAGGGCATCTGGCTTCATGGTAAGGTGTGAGTTCCAGGAACCCACATTTTGAACAGCTGCACCGGAGATTTGGATGCACACTGCAGTTTAAAACCACTCTGCTGGTAGGACATTGCCCAAAAAAGGCATGGCAGGTATACATGACCAGCCCAAGACAGTAATCCAGGTCAAGAGAAGACAATGGGTCAGGCTGATGGAGCTACACATTTTGGGCAACACCATGGTGCAATTATGAGTCTCACCTAACTTATGGGCAGATCAGAGTTACCACTGAAATGGAGGAGGGGGGTATTTTTTTTCATGGAAAGCAGCCTCTTTGCCAGTAATGCACTTTGGCAGATGTTTAAGGCGGATTACATCCTTTGGGTAATCTGGTGGACACATTGTCAAGAATTTTAAAGCAGGAATGTTAACCCCAATTTCTATGAATATCTGCCAGCCATGACTTCTTTTTTCCCTGACAAATGTCATGAGGACTTAGAATCTCTAGACAAAGATTCCCAGAGGAAGACGCAGTGTGCTGCTAAAGGATGAGGAAGAGTCGACTTCCTGCTAAAAGCATATTTCCTTGAAATATGCAGCTAAAAGATTTTTTCCTTCCTTATTTGGGTGAAAACATCAGATCTACACTAAATGCACAGGAGAGGTTAATACCCAATATATATCCTGAGCCCGTGGGAAGAAAGGTCTAGTTGAGAGGAAACTGCTTTCTACACCTAAATGACACCGCTTAACATTGTAACATGAGACCAGGTGGGAATCCGCTCCCAGGACTCATGCAATTATGTAAATTAAATGAATACACTATTTGGAAGATATATAATATTCAGATGGCAACATTCAATTTTTAATCACCCTCCAGCCCTTTAAAGATATTGTTTTCTAAAAAAATTTTAATGTTTTTATCTATTTTTGAGACAGAGAGTGACAGAGCGTGAGCAGGGGAGGGGCAGAGAGAGAGGGAGACACAGAATCCAAAGCAGAACTCGAACTCATGGACTGTGAGAGATCATGACCTGAGCTAAAGTCAGACACCCAACCGACTGAGCCACCCAGCTGCCCCAAGATATGGTTTTCTAAAGACAAATTAGAAATATTATTTTATAAAACATGGAGGCTATAAGGGTCTGTATAAACCTCTGTTACATAACAACATTTATTATTTCAATGAGGGAGTGAATGCGTGCTTGAGAAAATAAAATTAAGAGACTGGAAATTAGTTGTTTTTTCTTAATCTCTGAAATGTTAAATAATTATTATAAACCCCATACCTTTTTTCCATACTAGCTTATGACCTTTGTTAATACATATTACCAGCAAGATTTAGTGTCTCATTGTTTACTGATATCAGGTTAGGCAGAAGAAAAGTTTGGCATTTCTGGACTCTGGAAAAAATAAAGATTCATTGCCACAAGGGGGTTAACTGATAGGCCAATAATGAGAAAAGAAAGAAAAAAAATGGAAAAAAAACCCCCACAGATGTAAAATTCTAAAATCATGGATTTCTGGTGGCATTCTGTATAGAGACAAGCAGCTCTCAATATCCTCCAATAGTTTTGAGATCACAATACAGTGCAATAATTAATATTTATTATACTAATCACTGCAGGCTATCAAGAAGTTCTGTGATACAGCCATATATTCCGACTCAAAAGATGGGGAGATATATGACACAACTAATATTTCTTTCACGGTTGCTTTTTAAAGTTTTGCTATTTTATGGGTTTGGCTTCCTTCATGGGTAAAATTCACTTGACCAGAAAACCTCTTTCTCCAATGACGCAGTTTGCCAGGTTTAACAAACGAAAGTACAGGATGTGGGGGCGCCTGTGTGGTTCAGTTGGTTAAGCACCCGACTTCGGCTCAGGTCATGATCTCGCGGTTCATGAGTTCAAGCCCCACGTTGGGCTCTGCGCTGACAGCTCAGAGCCTGGAGCCTCCTTCGGATTCTGTGTCTCCCTCTCTCTCTCTCTGACCTCATTTTGCTCATGCTCTGTCTCTCTGTCTCTCTCTCTTTCTGTCTCTCTCTCTCTCTCTCTCAAAAATGAACAAACATTTAAAAAAGAAAGAAGTACAGGATGTGCAGTTACGTGTGAATTTCAGATAAACAACAAATCACTTGTCAATATAAATATATATTGCATCCAATATTCAGGACACACACTAAAAGAAAAAAGTTGTTTTTTACTTGAAACTTAAATTTAATTGAATGTCCTGTGTTTTATCTGGCAGCCCTATACCAATGACTCAAAAGGAACCTGGTGTTGCATCTCAGAGTTAGTACATTCTGGAATTGTTACACTTGAGAAAGCCTGGCTGATTCTATGAGTCAGCTCCACTGAGCTTTCCAGAAGAAATCTGCAGAATTTAGGACAAAATAACTTCATAGGGGAATAATAAGCTGCCTCTGACATCTCAAGTCAAGGGAGATCAAGGCTTGAGATGAGCCTGCAGGAGGTATGCAAATAGAGGTGAGTTCTAGAAAAGTAGGTTTGCAGGGGTAAGTTAACTCAATAAGGCTCCTCATAAAATCACCTCCGTGGAAGCCATTGGGCTGCATTGAAGGGAGTTGCAGAAAAGGCCTCATGATCCCATTGCTAAAGCTGCCACCGTATGTTGGGACCCCTCAGTACCCTGCTTCCCTACCTCGGGTCTGACCTGTCTGGAAGTCTTGTCTAACTCTCCTAGGCTTCTCCCTCTTCTGGAAGTTGTCATTTTAGCCCTAGTTTCGTATTTCTGTAATTGTCTGTGTTGTTCTCTGTGATACTGAGATTTATAATAAAAGATGATAGATAATCTTCGGGTTTTGTCCCCATTTCTGGCACAGAGCTCCTAAAACCTTTGGAATTTCCTAAGTGATGAGAGTGATACAGGTGTCTTATGTTAATGAGGTGACTTCCGGACCTCACCCAAGGATAAGGGCTAGTTGCCAGGGAAACCAACCAGGTGAATAGAGGGTGGTAACTTTTAGTCCCACCCCCAGACCTCCTGGGAGGGGAGAGGGGCTGCAGGTTGAGTCAATCACCAATGTCAGGGGATCAATCCAGCATGCCTGTACCATGAAGCCTCCCTAAACGCCCAAAAGGACAGGGTTTGGAGAATTTCCGGAGGCACTGGGAGAGTGGCGGCTGGAGAGGGCACCGCGACCCTTCCCCTACCCCTTCCCCGCCTCCTGCAGCTTTTCCATCTGGCAGTTCCTGACTCATCCTTTGATAAATAACTGGTTACCTAGTAAGGGATGTTTCTTTAAGTTCCGGGAGGTGCTCTAGCAAGTTAATCAAATCTGAGGGCGGTGGGTACCTCTGACTTATATTACAGCCACTTGGTCAGAAGTGGTTGGCATCTGAAGCAGAAAGGGAGTCGTCTTGTAGGACCGAGCCCCTCAGCCTGTGGAATCTGATGCTGTCTCCGGTAGATGGTGTCAGAATTGGAGTGATTTCTCAGACACTCTTCTGGTGTCCAGGGTTGTGTGGTGGTGTGGGAAGCCCTACACACACACACACACACACACACACACACCACGGAACTGGGTCCAGGAATGCAAAAGTTTCTCTCACTAGATTCTGTAAAGGACAGAGAACGTATCTTGTAACTTTATTTCCCCAGCGGTTGAACACTACATGGCCTGCCGTGAGCACACGATATGTGTTTGAATGGATGGAAGAAAAGATGGATGGATAGACGATACAGTGGAAAATACGCCCTTGAGTTTATAGAGAGGAAAAAATTCGCTCTTATGCTTGTATAAGAATAAGCCAAGTCACTTTATTCATATCAGCCAAAAGCTGAAAAAAGCCACTGTGTCCCCATTAAGAGGATGCATAAACACACAGTGGTGGATTAACCCAATGGAATCCTACTTAGCAATAAAAAGAAACTATTAATGCACACGATAGATAAATTTCAGAAGTATTATGCTGAGCGATAGAAAGCATACAAAAGAGTACATGTAAGTCCATTTTTGAGAAGATCTAAATGGACAAAACTAACTTAGGGAAGAAAAACATAGGGACAAAGTTCGTCTGGGAGGTGGAAATGGTGAGGATTGACTGGGGAAGGGTCATGAGAGCTTTCTGGGGGATGATGCTGTTCTGTATCTTGGTAGTTATTCAGATTGCCAATTGACATATGCCTTTGTCAAAACTCACTAAATGCACTTGTGAGACCTGTGTTTAATTGTGAGTACCTTTTACCTTATAAGAAGAAATACCTGTAAACAAATACTGAAATCTGGTTCCACACCAAACTCTTTAGGGGGAATGTGGTCTTAGCTACATTTGGCTTTGAAATGCATCCCCAAAAGGGAAATGGACTGACGGCTGGCTAGAGGAATACACAGATAGAAGACGAAGCACGTAAAGTAAAATGTTAATGGCAGAATCCAAGCAGCAAGCATATAGGTGTTCACCATCAGATGCCATCAGTTTTACTATGTGCTGGAAATTTTTCATAAAATGTGGAGATAAAAAGAAACTTCTGGTTCACGTAACTATCGGAGGACTTCACACTAGAAAGAACTCTGAAGTTCTCGGGAGATTGGAGAGCCTTTCTCAGGGCAATCAGTTACCTCTGAGGCATTCTGGGGGAATTGGCCCCTCTCTAATGAGACCCTCAAATACCAGGGATCCAACCTGGGCACAACTGGTGACAATTCTACTCAAGTGATTTTTTTTATCACCTCCTCTGTTCCCGCACTTTCTCCCCTGAAAACGTTGCCCATTTATTTCAAAATAAGAAGAACCCCCTCCCCAGGGCTCCCCTCCCTCCTGCACCCAGCCTCCTTGGTCTTCGACCTTTAGTGCTTTAGTGTCTGGCTGAGGGAGATCGTGTCAGCCTCGATCAAAGGTCAATGACAGGCACCTGACTCCCGGGGTTCATGCCAGGCAAAGCTGCTCCCTCTTGCAGAAATGGTACCTGAAGATCACTCTCCCTGACATGTTTCTGCAGCTGTGGAAGAAGAGCATTTACTGGAGTGAAATTTCGGCCCGAGGGGAACTTGAACATCATGCCCACAATTAGAAGTGACATGTGACCGAGGATTAAAAAGCTGGCTGCCAGAGAAAGGAGCCAGCTGATTCTTTTGAGTTGCTCAGATTCAGAAAAACTGCCTTTGTAATTCCATCTGTGAAAGGTCCAGAGACTTCTCAGTTTGATCTGTTAAAAGGAGAGAGAGAGAGAGAAGAGAGAGAGAGAGAGAGAGAGAGAGAGAGAGAGATGAAGATAAGGGATCCCTTTTAAAAACAAAACAAAACAAAAATGTCACAGGCTCCCTGTAAAGGGAAGAGAGGAGAGGAGGGTGGAGAGATCAGTCCTTGTTCAGCTGGAAATGTCTGTGACTTTGTGTCACTTCTTGGCTGCAGGATGTGGGAGAGAAGTCACAGCTGAACACCTCACTCTTGAACTTCAGAGTGTCCCCAGTTAGGGAGTTGCAGAATCAAGCAGCTACTTTCGATGCTGGGTATTCCAGCAGCGCTCTCGTCAGGAAGTCTGGGTTAGGTGACCTTCTACTCAGAGACAGATTTAAACTCTACACCCTGATCCAAGGCAGGGTAGCGTGTTCCCCATCACCAGAGGTATTCAAACCAACACTGGACCAGAATATGAGGAATCACTAAAGACAATTAAAGGATAGAGTGATTTTAGGGTCTGAATTATGTCCCCCCCCCCCCCGCCGACACACACAAATTCATATGTTGAATTGCTAATCCCCAATACCTCAGAATGTAGCCATATTTGGTGATAACCTTTATTGAAGTGATTATGTTAAGTGATGGCATTAGAGTGGGGTTCTAGTCCAGTACAACTGACATCCTTACATGAAAAGGGAGAGACCACCAGGGGCACATACACAGACAGATGATCAATGAAGAATTAGCAAGAGGGAAGTCACCTACACCCCCCAAAAAGGGCCTCACAGAAAACCAACCCTCCTGGCACCTTGATCTTGGGCTTCTGGCCTCCAATGCTGTGAGAAAATAAACTTTAGTTATCTAAGCCCCCCAGTCTGGGTTATTTTTTATGGCAGCTCGAACAAGCTAAGAGTAGATGGCTTTCCAACTTCCATCTTTGAATGTAAGCTGCATGGAGTCAAGATCTTTGACTCGTTCGCTATAGGATTCCAAACACCCACATATTCCTTGACAGAGTAGGCATTCCATAAATAATTGCTGAATGAATGAATCTTATGAGACTTTCTTGAAAATTCTGTGTTAACTGGAAGTTCATAGCCAAGTATAGTGCCTTTTTTTGTCTTTATTTTTGAGAGGCAGAGAGAGACAAGCGAAAGCAGGAGAGGGGCAGAGAGAGAGAGGGAGACACAGCCTCCAGGCTCTGAGCTGTCAGCACAGAGCCCGACACAGGGCTCGAACTCACGAACCGTGAGATCATGACCTGATTCGAAGTCGGACGCTCAACCGACTGAGCCACCCAGGCGCCCCAAGTATAGTGCCTTTTAAACTTACCTGTTGGCCCTTGATGTAATTCTATTACATTTATTATAGCATGTAACATTTTTTCTGGTTAGATGTTAGAAAATGTGGGAAACACGGGCATTAAAAGAGAAAATAAAAGTCTTCTGAAATCCTGGCCCTAAGATAAAACTATTTTTGAAATTGCATCTAAGGAAGCAAAGTATTTTCCCATGTTTTAATTGTCTATTTGAATATTTCCTCCTTTTTTATGATTTTTTTATTGTTTTATGCTTTGAAAACAATGTCCCAATTGCCCAAACAATTAATTAATCATTTCCATTTTCTTTGGGGATATTTCCATTACCAAACCAATATATGTTCATGATTCAAATTTTGAAAATACATGGAAGTTAAAGGAATAAAAAAAGTCATCTCTAATGCTCTGACCTTTTATTGTTTTCCTTCCCATCAATTTTCAGTGTAAAAATATACACAAATATATATTTGTTATCATATAGTACCTATAAACTTTATATGCTAATTTAAAATTTATCTATATGATTATAAAATGAACATCTGATCACTGTATAAAATCTAGAGACTACACAGTATTACTTGGAGAAAATGAAAACAAGTAAATCCCAATCCCCCAGGCAGAACCACTGTTAACATTTAATATACAACATTTCCTTCTAGTTTTTCCTCGTATATATTTTTACATAATTGTAGATCTTGTGCAATATCCACAAGATTACATTGATTTTAATCATTTTTCCATCTAAAATTAATACACACTCATGGTAGAAAACTGTATATCCAAATGCATAAAGTAGAAAATTAAAATCACGAACAGTGGTAATGTTCAAAGAGAGTCACCTTTAGTAACTTTGCATATTACCTTATAGAGTAATATTCACATGACTTCTTTGAAAGTAACAAGAGAACATACATGTAAATCACATAAGTGTATACGTGACACATTTAAGGTAATATTCACAGCTTTTCTATGTAAGGTTATAAACTGAATACTTAGTATAAACTAATCAAGTGGTTTAACGTTTGTTATTTTCTCCTGAATGTTGAGAGTCCTCAACTTTGTTCTCCAAGTTGCCGACTCGATTTTCTGCAGAGCAGTTCTACCGTCTACTCCCTCCAACGATGATTTGAGTTCTCTTTTTGCAAATTAGCTTCCTGTGTCAGCCAGCTAGTCCCCATTTTTCTCCACTGATTTTTGTCTCATGGTTTTCTGCTCATCATTCAGCATTTAGATGAGAGCATTTACTTTGTTTTTGTTTTGTGTCTTTGAAATTTTCTCTGGCTTATTTGCTATTGTTGTTGTTTCTTAATCAGACTTTTTTACCTTTGCTAATTGTAGTTCATATGCAGTTTAAGACATAATGCAGAGACATCCCGTGTACCATTTCCAGGTTCCCCCAATGGTAACGTCTTATAAAACTATAGTCCAATATCACAACCGGGATACTGACATCGATACAGTCAAGATACACAACTCTTCTGTGTCCTTGTTCTTTTGTACTCATGTCCACCTTCTGTCACCCTCTGTCTGCCTCCCTTTGTCCCTGACCCCTGGCCACCATTAATCTGTTTTCTGGATTTCTATAATTCTGCCATTATAAGGAATGGTATATAAATGAGATAATGTGTTACATAACTTTTTGAGGTTGGTTGTTTCACACAGCATTATTTCCTGGACGGTCAGCAAAATTGTTTTGTGATTTTATGTTTTGAAACATTTACATAAATGATACAAAATTTTGGTGAACAGACCTTCAGATGGCTCCCATAATCACCACTCCTTGGTATTCATGCATTTGTGTAATTCCCCTCACGTGTCAGTGGGATCTGCAACTTGCTTATAATCCATGAAATGAGGTGAAAAGCGATGCAATATATGTGATTACATTTATGTGATTGCACAAGAGTGTAACACCATCTTGTTAGAGTCTCTTTATCCTTTGCTGGCTTTAAAGAAGCAATCTGCCATGAAGCAAATGGCTGTGTTAGGGAAGCCCATGTGACAAGGAATCATGGATGGCCTGTCAGTGCTGAGGGTGACCCCTTGAAAAATCTGAAGACTTCCATCCTGCAACCACAAGGCAATGAATTCTACAACATTCTCAGGGAGTTTGGAAGTCACTCCTTCACCAGTAGAGCCTCTGATGAGACCACATCCCTCACCGATGCTAGGAATGCAGTCTGGCGAAATACCGAAGCAGACAACCCAGCTAAGCCATGCCCAGACTTCTAACCTACAGGTACCGTGTGACAATAACTGTGTATTATTTGAAGCCTCTGAGTTTGTGGTAAAACTAATACAATAATCTAATGGAACTCACCATTCTTCACTCAGCATTGTTTTCAATATTTGATATATGATATTATTGAACTTTATAGAATTTCAACATATCCAAACCACAACTTCTCCGTTCTACCTTTTAAAAGGATGCATTTCCACTTCTTAGACGTTAAAAACAAACGCTATAGGGGATATCCTCATACATGCTTCGCACATATACGGCAGTTTCTTTAGAAAATGTATTTCAAAGTAAAACCACTGGCTCAAAATATATGTGCATCTTCAAACATTACTATGTATTGTCAATTCACTCTCTAAAGTGGTTGCATAATTTTTGCACAGGAGAGTTCCTGATTCTCTGTACCTTCACCAGCACTTTACATGATCAGACTAAGTCATTTTTTACTAATATAATCTTATGACATGACCACTTTTTGTTCCATATCACTGATTACAGTGAGGTTGGGCTTTTCACATGTTCATTGGTCATTCAGATTTCATCTTATATGTAGATTAACTATTCATGTCCTTTGCCTAATTTTCTATTGAAAAGCTTTCATGTGTTTTATTGATTGGTAGGAAGCTCTTTTGTATTCTGGATATTTCTCTTTCATTAACAATGAGCTGACATAAAATTCTCCTAGTTGGTAAATGGTCTTTCATGTTTGTGTATGGAATTTGGTGTATATATATATATATATATATATTTATGTATATATATATTTGTGTATATATATATTAATTTTAAGGTATATATATACACACACACACACACACACACAAATATATATTAATTTTAAGGTCAAATATATGCATATTTTTCTTTATAATTTGTGCATTTTGTGTCCTGCGAAATAGTTTTCCCTTCCTAAAAGTCATAAAGATATTTTTCTACATGGCTTCTAAACCTTTTCAAGTTTGTTTTCATAACTGGGTCATTATGCACTTAGAATTTATAGTTTCATAGTGAATATTCTTCAGCCATGTAAAAGAAGGAAATCCTGCCCTTTACAACAACATGGATGAACCTGGAGGACATTATGCTAAGTGAAATAAGCCAGATATGGAAAGACAAATATGTATGAGTTCACATACATATGGAACCTAAATACAGCTGAACACCTAGAAACAGAGAATAAAATGGTGGTTGCCAGGGCCAGGGGGAAATGGGGAGATACTTGTCAAAGGATCTAAACTTTCAGTTATAAGATAAGTAAGTTCTGGAGATTTAATATACAACATAGTGACTCTACTGTTAATAATAATAATAATAATAATAATATAATACTGTATTGTATGCTTGAAATTTGCAGAGAGTAGATCTTAAGTGTTCTCACCACCAAAAAAAAAGTGACTATGTGAGGTGATGGATGTGTTAATTCGCTTGATTATGGTAATCATTTCACAATGTATACATATATCAAATCATCACATTGTACACCTTAAACATACACAATTTTTATTTGTCAATCATTCCTCAATAAAACTGGAAAACAATGCCCTTTGTACCAGACATATTCCTGTGATAGCTGGTGTAAGGCTATGTTGTGTGTGCATAAGAACGTCAGCTTTCCTAGAAATATTTCAACAAAGCTACACAAATCGAGACAATCCAGTGGAGTATTATACTCAGTGAATGTTTTACATAGCATTTCATTGACTGCCCTTCAACTTATTCTAAAAAGGAGGATCCAAGGTTTCGCCACCATTGTATAGATGGTAAAATGGATGAGGCTTAAGTGAAAAGCATTTCCGAGTCCATTTCCTTCACTACTTGACCATATTGGTTCATTCTGCTTTATTTTTTCAAAAGTCTATCTTCTTCACAACCATGCTGAATTCTCTGATGACAGGTTAATGCTGCCAAGCTGGCAACTTGAAATGAAGTAATTTTAAAACCTGCATTCTAATAATGGGAGTCGCTCACTTTTGAGCCTATAACTAATTCAAAAGCAATTGAAGTCTCCCAAAGAGAGCCCACTGTAGTGGGAAGCAATCCCTCCGGCTCCAGAGTGAAGCCGTGAGACAGGCTAACTCCATCAGGCGGGTATGCAGGCAGGCAGGCTGTCTCCTGAAAGAGTGAGAGCCCAAAATAGAATAGGGATAGAGTTGATCGCACCGCAGTCAGGCTACCTGATCAACTCCCTTAAAAGTCCACGTCCTTACAAAACAAGCTAACGCTGATGCATTGCACAGACTACAAGCGGGGCTTATACATATATGCATATATCTCTCAGCAAATGCTAACAGAATAATACCGTTTAAGGGTGGGCATCTCTTATGCACTGAACACTAGAAAACATGCCTGCTGTATAGTTTTGAGCAGCCCGCAGTGGTTTCTTTAAACATTAACTGAGTGACTTCCATGTGTTCAATGCTTCTCCTATCAATGTTGAGATTTCATGAAGACGCACACATGTAAAAGAACAATTACAACAAAATGAAAGAGTCACTAACAAAATATACAAAAAGAATGGGGGAAATGGCTCTGTCAGAGTAAATGCGTGACGACTCACAGAAAAAAGGAGATGCTATTGGAGTGGAATAATTGCCAAAAGTTGTGAAAAGTGGGTAAATAGCAACTGATTTGGGGATTTTAGTTCTCTGCAGCCCTTCATCCACACGGTCGTTTTACTACTCCCCAGAACAATCAACAAAACCAGAAGAAAACCTACTGAACAGGAGAAGATATTTGTAAATGGCATATTTGACAGAGGGTTAGTATCCAAAATATGTAAAGAACTTATACAACTCAACACCCAAAAAATAATAATAATCACATTTTTAAATGATCGGGAGACATGAGCAGACATTTCTCTGAAGGAGACATCCAGATGGCTAACAGACACGTGAAAAGATGCTCAACATCACTTGTTATCAGGGAAATGCAAATCAAAACTATAATGAGATACCACCTCCCACCTGTCAGAATGGCTAAAATCAAAACCAAAGAAACAACACGTGTTGGTGAGGATGTGAAGAAAAGGGAATCCTTGTGTACTGTGGGTGGAAATGCAAACTGGTGCAGCCACCGTGGAAAATGGAGTGAGGGCTCCTGAAAAAATTAAAAATAGAACTACACTATGATCCAGTGATCACACTACTGGGTATTTACCTAAAGAATACAAAGATGCTAATTTGAAAGGATATATGCATCCCTGTTTATTACAGCATTATTAACAATAGCCAAATTATGGAAGTGGCCCAAGTGTCCATCAATAGGTGGATGGATTAAGAAGATGTGTGTGTGTGTGTGTGTGTGTGCGTGTGTGTGTGTGTGTGCGTGCACACGCATGTGTAGTGGAATATTATCCAGCCATGAGAATAATGAAATCTTGCCATTTGCAAAAACATGGGCAGAGCTAGACAGTGTAATGCTAAGTGAAGTAAGCCAGAGAAAGACAAATACCATATGATTTCACTCATATGTGTCATTTAATAAAGAAAACTAATGAACAAAGGGGGAACAAAGAGAGATATAGAGTCAAACCAAGAAACAGACTCTTAACTATAGAGAACAAACTGCTGGTTACCCGAGGGGAGGTGAGTGAGGGGATGGGTGAAATAGGTGATAAGGATTAAAAAGTACACTTACCATGATAAGCACTGAGTAATGTACAGAATTGTTGAAAAAAAGAAAAGAAAAGGAAGGCAGTTTTCACTGCTCAGCTCTGAATTTCAATCTAAACTTGTAAGTCCACAGCAGATCGTCTTGAGGGGTAGATTTCCAAAAAGAGAAAAGGATTTGCTTAGACTTCCCCAAACTAGGCATTTACGTATCAGGAAGTAAAGCTTGGAAGGAATAACCGTGTGGTAGATCTTGGGCAAGGACAGGTGTAAAAATGGCGAAAGGCAGTATCTCCACACAGGAAGGGTTACGCCATCCCTGTGCTGGAGGAGGGCGCAAGAAACTAAAGGGCACAGGGTGAAGGAGTGATAAATACCCTCTCCCCATGCTTTGGAGGAGGGGTAAACCCCCGTGGGCAGGAGTTGAAACATCTGTATCAGAATACCAGATGTCATTCTTCCAATGCCACAAGGATGCATAGACCCTCCACCTGTATCCATATGATCTCTTAGCAAGGAGGCAACCTGGGGGGATACAGAACCCCGATGGCCAGGGGAAAGGGGGAACAACTGAGTCATCAACCTAAAGACAGAGAGATCGGGTTTCAAACAGATGATGTATCTTTGATTGGTAAGGCTGAGTCTTTTTCACGGAAAGAAGTCTTGGTGATTTGAAAGCACCATAAAACAACTAGCTAACATGGACTACTTCTCCTATCTGACCTATGCGATCAGCATCTTGGATTCCAGAGGATAATGACACCAGGAGAGATGGGAAGATACATGGGGGTGGGGGGAGAAAGGAAACAGCAGCCACCACCCAGGAGCTCAAGCAGGGACAGACTGAGGATTAACCAATAGATGCTGATCCCCTGGGTTTTGCGCTGGAACAAGCTCAAGCTTCCCTTTCACTTTGCTTGTGGATGAGCACAAAGAGAGAGACACGAGCCTTGGTGTCAGGATCTGCGGGTTCTAGTTACGCACTGTGACCTTTAGATGTATCACTCAAGCCACCTGCGCCTCGGTGTCATCACCAGCAGAATGTCCTCCACCGCCCTGCTGATTTTACAGCAAGGGATGCTGTAAGGATCCAAGGAGAAAATGGCTCTGAAAACTCTGAAGCATGATGCAAACATGAGGCATTTCAATAAATGAGATTCAATGCTATTAATTAGATCCATTGCCATTTATTGAATCCACAGCCCCCTCAAATTACTTGATGAGATAAAAGGAAACATTTTACGGCTGGAAGTCATCATTACCCGTCATGTCACAAGTACGTGCTTTTCCAAAAAGGCGTGTCCAGCGTTGAAACCCAGGGCACAAAGAGCAGAGTGTCCCAGAAGTTTCCCTGAGCCACAGAAAAGAGGAAAATGCAGAGTAACATGAATCATCTAAGCCTCCTGGCCTCGTTTCCAGATCCACAAAATTGGAAGATGTGGAGCACTAGTTACTGCGTTCTTGACATTTTCTGGGGGTAGGAAATGAAGAGAATTATCCAGTACTCATCACCTGCCCTGTGCCAGGTACTCGGTGAGGGTATTTTCTGTGTGTAGTCTTTATTATTCCTTTCAACCTTCCCATGAGATTATGGAGGAAGGAACCGATTTTCAAGGCGATACGCAATATTATAACGTGCAAAAGGGGACGATGCTAAGATCAGGAATCAGGAAGATGGCAGAGAATGTGTGGTGGTTTGCTCCACAATTTGAAGTAAAAATAATGAGGCAAAACATGTGAGAGAAGAAACAGGCATGAGGTACTGTATGGTAAAGGCGGGTTCTCATGGAGGACGGAGGCGTCGTTTGGCTGGAGCGTAGCTGTATGTAGATAGTAGAGGAAGGTGAAATTTGAGCATGGGGCTGAGACTCTCTATCACTCATGGTTCAATCAAAACATCAGAGCCAGTAGGATATACACAAATTCACTACAGGGAAATTCTTACATAGTTGTGGAAGCCAGTTAAATAATCGGTTAGGCTGTTGTGTTTGCCTCCGATGCTGGTGCTTAAAATCCCCAGGGCAGGCAGTTAGGAAGGGAACCTGAAGAAAAGGCTGGAACTTTTCATAACTCGGTAATCAAATGATAACTAATCCAATGTAAAAAAGGGTAAAGTATCGGCCTAGACTTTTCTCCAAATAAGACCTATAAGTGGTCAATAAGTTCATGAAATGATGCTCCACAGCCATAGCCATTAGGGGATACAAATCAAGACCACAGGGAGACACCACTTCGCAAACACTAGGACGGCTGCCATCAAAAAGACAGATAATAATAAGTGTTGGCAAAGATGTGGAGAAATTAGAATCCTCACGCATTGCTGCTGGGAATGTAAAGCGGAGAGTTCAGTTCTTCATAATGACCATATAACCAGTAATTCCACTCTTAAGTATATACCAAAGAGAAATGAAAGTATTTGTCCACAGAATCACTTGTACGCAGATGTTCGTAGCAACGTGACTCATCGGAGCTAAAAGGTGGAAACAACGTGAAAGAAAAGATAAACCAAATGTGGTACATTCGTACGCCAGAATATTATTCACCAGCAAAACGGAATGAAGCAGAAAACATGCTACGACCGTATATGAACCTTGAAAGCATTATGCTAAAGGGAAAGAAGAACCCATGTTGCATGTTTCCATATACATGAAATGTACAGAGCAAGCAAATGTATAGAAACAGAAAGTAGGACTAGGGGTGAGGGGCAGGGGGTGTGGGAATAGGCAATGACTGTATTGGGTATGGAGTTCCTTTGGGGGATGATGAATGTTCTACAATGAATCGTAGTGATGGCTGTGCACCTCTGCAGATATACTAAAAAACAATGAATTGTACATTTAAATGTGTAAATGTATGGTATATGAATTATATCTCACTAGAGCTGTTACAAACAAAAAAGAACATGCATGAGCTAGAATCCAATAAGGGTAGACTGAAACACTTGTCCTTTCTTACTTTGGAACAAGGGAATCCTGCAGAGGCTGGGTGTCTCCATCATGGAGCTACCCTCACATGCCTGGCCTAGGAATCAGAGAGGCTAAAGGAGGGTCCAAAGGAAGGTAAAGCAATTCAGGCCCAGACGCTGTTTAATGCCAACAAGTCAGCAGATCATCAGCAATGGGCATACACTACAAAATGTCAGCCAGCTCCCTTCTTCCCACCAGGCTTCAAGGACCTCCCTTGTGCCTCACCCTAGCTGGACACATAAGGGACTTCTGGGAAATGTAGTTCAGCCTAGACAAGTTGAAACATTCTCAGGCCTTTAGCTTGGACCGAATTATACCCCTGGCTTTCCCGAGTCTCCAGCTTTCTGGAGATCATGGCATTTCTTAGCCTCCATAATCATGTGAGCCAAGGCCTCATAATAAATCTCTTTATATATAACCTATTGGTTCTGTTTCTCTAGAGACCCCTGACTAATTCAGTGATGTTTCAGGAAGAGGTAGGTAATTACTTCCAAAAACTGAAGGCAGAATCAAGGATTAAACGTTGTCAGAACAGAAACTAGATTGGGGCCGGAAATGCTGTGGAATAAGAGGGAGAATTTTTTTTTATCAAGGCTTCCATTAAAGAGTTGATCCCCTGGTTCATAAATACAGAGTGGATAGACAAGGTGAACACAGTAGAGTGTGCATTACTCCAACAGCTAAGGAAAATATACTCCAGTAAGTGATTTTTGTGGATGTTGTACATAACCATGCTCTCTCCCTGGTGGAATTGTTGAAGGCCACTTAATGAGGGATCCAAATCTGGCTCTGACAGCAATCGTGGCAGCAGCTTTAAAGACATTTTACAGAAAACACAAGCAAGACAGATAGTTGCTCAGAGTTTTCAAGAGCTGAAGGGCAGTCTGTAGAATGGAAGAAAGTTGAATGTATTGGTAGCCATCAGAATGGACATCACTCAACACAGACCTGGGATGATGTAGTCTCACTGTGGATCTGCTGGAAAAGCTCATGAGATGGCAAAGGTGAGGAACCGTGGGAAGATGGCAGGGTCCATGGCATTCCCACTTGTGCTTGTCACCCACCCAAAAGTCACCTGCTGACCGAGAAAGTTTCCAGTCCTATTTGCCTCAAGGGGAAGCCACCTTGCTGAGGACGACATTCCCGCCTGAAATTTCCAGATCCTGTTTCCCTCCATTTCCCTAGAAATGATATCTTAATTGACTTTTAATTATTTTCATTTCTCAAAGTTAATGACCCTCCAAAATTATCATCGTGGCCAAATCACTCTGCCTGCCTCTGTGTAAGGTGTGTATGGGTGCGTGTGGGTTTGTGCTTTGGGAGCATAAGCAAGTACACGCGTTTATAGTCATCTGTGATTATCCTTCTTGGTCAAAGACAATTGTCAGAATCTCGATTCCACATGTGTGACAACAGCTGAGAACATCCTTTCGGTACAGGAAACAACAGCAACTGGGAAATGTCTCTGTGCTTGTGCCTAGGGTGGAATTTCTCACATTTTCGCGGTTCGTGACCTACTGGGTGTCTCAGAAATATTTATTTTCATGGCAACCCTAGGCCAAAAGAAAAGCCCGTTCCCTTATTAAGTAATTAGGTCCAAAGAACTTAATAAGTAGTTATGCCCTACCAACTTCGCGGCCATTTGAAAAAAAAAAAAAATGCACGTAAATGAAAGGAAGTTCCCGATCGCCTTCATTACCTGCACCCTCAATCACCCCATCTTCTTTCTGCCACTCCTCCGTACCTGAAGCACCCCCCCTCCGTTCTCTCTCTATACACCGTTTCTGTCTTCATGATACACTCAAGTATTACCCTACCTGCCTGTCGCATCACACCGTCCCCCACTCTGCCGTGAGAATTTCTCACACTTGGCTCCATGCTTCCGGAAGACTCTGTCCGTGCCCTTAACACAATATCAGTTATTCACCGATGATAGACTGCTTACATTAAAAGTGAGGGAACGTGTTTCATTCCTGGCTCTCTCTTAGCTCCTCACGGGGTCTGCCACCTTGTAATTGCTTAATACATGTTTATTCACTGGATGAATGATGGATGTTACCAATCTCACCAAGAAACCTTCAGGTGACACTGTGTGAGAATGCTAGGTGCCAGCCTACATATAAAAGCACAGCCATAAATATGTGTGTATATATATATATGCATGTCTACATATACACATGCAAATGTATGTAGACATTTGTATTTATAATGCACATATGCATGTGCATTATATTTGTATTTATATTTGTTATGTGCATATAATGCACATAAACATCTGCCTCCATCCCAGCTTCCTGAATATTGGTTCAGGATCCCTTTCCTGAGCAGAGCACAGAGAGATTAAATTGCACAGCTAGGACATGGCAGAATTAGAATTCAAACCCAGGCAGGGGCACCTGGGTGGCTCAGTCGGTTAAGTGTCCGACTTCGGCTCGGGTCATGATCCCCCGGTTCATGGGTTCAAGCCCCGCATCCAGCTCTGTGCCGACAGCTCAGAGCCTGGAGCCTGCTTCGGATTCTGTGTCTCCCTCTCTCTGCCCCTCCTCTACTCACACTCTGTGTGTCTCTTTCTCTCTCTCTCTCAAAACAAATTTTTTTAGAATTCAAACCCCGGCAAATTGGCTCCTTGTTCTTAACCAATATGCTCTCTTGCCCCTCATTCCTCCTGGCTGAAGTTTTGTCACAGGAGTATGTATACAACGGGAAGTCTTTCCCAAAACAAGTCAGGTGAGCGGCTTGTACTTTGCCCCCCCAGCCTCGCCCCTGTTGCCCACTACTTCTTCAAACACCCATCATCATAAAATCTCTGAATTCAATAAATTCAGCAGAAGAACAAGTAGAGCCCTAATCTGTACCAGGCACCGGGGTACTGATCCCAGCAGAGCACGGCCTCCGCCATGGCTGAAAAGAGAAAACAGGCCTCGTGGGCTATACAAAGGCAATATATGAGGTGTATACGGAGCGTGGAATAGGACGTAACATCTCATCGTGTTAAGAAAATCACAAAAGACCCCCCCCCCTCCGAGGAGGACACCGGCCTCCCAGAAAGCAGGGTTCCTATTCAAACCAGTCAGGTTGAATTCACTCCAACATACACAGTCAAATTCTGAGTGACACTGGTGCATTTAAGGCAGCACCACACTGCTCCGAGACAAGGAGACGAGGGAGCCCACTCAGCTCTACCAAAGCCTCGGGCAAGCCGTTCCCCAACCCCGGGCCTTGATTTCCTCCTCTGCAGATGCTGCGTGTAGTGGACTGAACTAAATAGACTATCTTTAGCTCCAAAACCTCAGCCCATCCTATATTAGATTCCAAATATGTGATCAAATCTGCATCATGGTTCTCCAAAAATAAGGAGAAAGAAGAGAATTTAAAGTAGATGCCGTTATTTTAGCTTTTGGCAGAAGAACCCAGAGACCAATGGCCAGTGGCCACAGAACCCATAGGGATATAGAGTCTTTCAACCCTGGCCCGCTAGTCTTCTTGAGTACCAGAGCAGCAATACTCAGATTGCTCCCTGCTGCCCCTCAGACTCTGAAACTTACCCTGTTGGTGAGCAATACTTAATAATCACTGAGCACTATCTTGTGCCCAGAGGTGTATTAGACCCTTCACATCTATTGCCTTGCTTCATCTTCATAGCAACGCTGTGAAGACAGGCTACTTTCACAAGCGAGAACACAGACTCAGAGGAAGTAAGTCATTCCCCTAAGGTCACACCACAAAAGCCAGCCAAGAATCCAGATCCATAGTATTCTACATTTGATGTTCCTTCCGCTCTGCGCATGGCTGGCTTTGATGGGATGTAATGGAGTAGAGGAGTCAAAGTAAGAAATGAGTCACTAATAAGGGATACGCTCTGAAGACAAAGCCCCGAAAACCAAAAGATTATATTCCGTCAAAGCTGTGACAACATATTCATCCTCTGTTAAACACAGCAGGTAAACGCTTTGAATATTCAACTTATTTCAAAAGAAGGGAACTTATATTATCTCCTTGCCGTGCCTGTTTGCGGCTACCTCGCTTGCTCTCAGTTGCTGCTCACAACTGGTTTTTGGTCCTCTTCCCTTTTTCAGATTTGCTAAAGAAAATGCCTCCAGCGACTATCAACGCTGAGCAGCTCCGGGTTCCTTTGAGGAAAGGATAAGGGGCGCCGAACATCACACTGGGATTCCACAGTTCGTCGTACCAGCCACTCGAGAGTCAAAAAGGTACGCATCAGTTTGTGACCTCTGAGAGGCAGGCACCAAGATGGAAGTAGACCCGCAAGAGGTTGGTTGGGTGAAGGACTTGTGAAAATAAAATTTTGGAAGAGAGAAGGGAAGTGGATTGGACAGAACCTTCAGACTATAAATCAGGTCTGAAACCCATGAAGAGAAGGAAGGAAGGAAGGGAGGAAGGAAGGAAGGAAGGAAGGAAGAAAGGAAGGAAGGAAGGAAGGAAAAAGAGAGGGAAGGAGAGAGCAAGGGAGGAAGGGAGGGAGGGAGGGAAACCATCCACCAAAACGATAGGTCTGCCACAAAGTTCTCCATATAAAAGATACCCACTTGAATGAACGAATGAAACATCTCCATATTGAAGCTACTAACCCATGCCTCAATGTCGACCACTTGAGGCCATTCATTCAGCAAGTAGATACATGCAGCTACTACGTACCAAACATAATACTGGACAGTGGGGTGCTGAGATACGTGTTCATGGCTCCTGCCTGCAAGAGGTGAATAGCAACCAGAAATAAGACCAAACGTTTACCTTTCTAATTGGTCTGATAGCAGGATACACAAGGCACTTAGATGATTGCTATGGTTAGTAGGTGTCTGTTGCAAGGAACATAAAACCCAACTTGCTGGGGCTTCAATAGGATGGCTATTGCTTCCCATAAATGCTTTCATAACAAAGTTGTATTTTCCTTTCGTTCCGGGTTCAGAAAGGGCATCTGCAACCTAAACCTTTCTCTTTACAGGACCTCTGTATCCATGCACCAACATCCCCATTTTTTCTACCGAGTCCACTAATGCTACAATCTTGATAGTCTCTTTCCCAAGGCGCAAGAGGTAGCTGATTAGCCAGGTGGAATCCTCTGTTTTGCCCTTCCTGCCGTCTCAACCAATTCCATACTTTAGGGCGTTATCAACAATGCCCCACTTTCTGCTGGCAAGGTTTCTATAATTTGAGATGCCTTGAGTTATGACTAATAAAAAAAAAAAATTAACCCAGAGCGCTTTTCACTATAAAGAGGATATACGGGTGAATAATGAAGGTCTCGATGCAGGGAAGTGTTGGTTTGATTCGGCAGCTCGACGATGTTATCGTATCCGTCTCTCTTCTGTTTGCCATCGTGTCAACTTCATTCTCACCCAGGTGGCGTTTCGTGGCTACAAGATGACTGCCAACAACTGCCACGCTTTCTCGTGCCGCGTCAAGAGAGGGGGGAGGACAATTGCTACTAGAAGCTCTCTAAGAAGAATGAGGAAGTGTAGCTCCAGAAGCTCCTAGAAAACAATTCATCTCATTTCGTTGGTCTCAGCGGGACCACGATCCCAGCCCTGAGCCAATCACCGGGGCCAGGAAATGTGGTTTTTACTAATTAAAATAGTACTGAACCATGTAAAGGGCTCAGTCTTCTTCCCACAAAGCACGTGGATTTGAATACGAAGGGTGTTTATGTCTGAATAAAAACTGCGGTTTTTATAAAAATAGATACTGGGGATACAAACCCCATTTCCACTATGATGCCGACAATGACGACAGCAAACTTTCTCCGCATGAGGCCTTGCTAAGACCTAGTAAACAATATAATGGGCACATCCCTGCTTACAGCATATTCTCAAGAAATCCAGCCAGAAAAGCCCGAGCCTCGCCCTTCTGAAGCAAAAGCCCAGTCAGGTTCAGTTAAATCTCCTCTCACCCCTTTCCCCACCTCAGAGCACCCTTATTTCACTGCTTTGTTTGATTAAAGTCTGAAGCAGGCATAACTACCAAATTTAGGCAAGAGCCTGAAAGCACCCCACAGCTCTTTTTCCTCAAACAGAAATCATTTATTCTGACAAGTCCCACTCATCACCTCCTGACCTTGGAGCTCAATTAATTTTTTGCAAGAAAAATTCTGGGTGCCTCTGACCCCTGCTGTTAAAGACGTTCCCGCTAAGAAGGTCACGGTCTCCCTCAGCAGGGACTTGACTGGAAACTGGCTACGAGGACTTTATAACCTGGCACTGAAGGCAAGTAAGCTGGGTTTTCTGAAGCCTCTGGGAAAGAAATGGAAATCAGGTCCCACCTGAGCCAGTGAGCCCCACCCCCCCACCCCCACCACCCCCCCCCCCAGTTCAGAATCATCTTTGTGCCACCAAAGTTTTTCGGGAATCCATAAGGAAACAAGGATCTGCCCAGAACTGGCCCACGAACTTCTGCCTTCCTTCCCTTGGCTGACGCCTCTTCACCCCTCAGTACTCATGTAGCTTGTCTATTCCTTCAGGAAGTCTTGGAGTCTCTTACCTCAACCTCACAGATTGTATAAGTTCCACTTTTGACCTTTGCTCCACTCAACACCCTTTTCCTCTCCACTCTATACTTCCTCCATGTTTGCAAAATGGCTTGATGACTTGTCTCTGACCCCCACTAGATTATGGGTGCCTAAAGAGTAGGAATAGAGTCTATTTTCAGCAATATCCATAACCTCCTACTACAGTGTCTGGTACACATTAGCGGTTCAGGAATTATCACAGAAGGAAGAAGGAAGGAAGGAAGGAAGGAAGGAAGGAAGGAAGGAAGGAAGGAAGGAGGGAAGGAAGGAAGGAAGGAAGGAAAGAAGGAAGGAAGGAAGGAAGAAGGAAGGAAGGAAGGAAAAGACTAGGTAGACAGACACCCAACCTCATCATAGAGGAGTCTTGACTTGAACTTGGTGCTCTCTTTTCTAATCCTGCAAACTTTGATGGTGATGAGATATTGTCTCTGCCTGCCTTCTCCAGTCCCAGATTCTGGGAGGTCAAGGGAGTGGCTGGCAGAAAAAGCCTGAAGGGGGTGGTGCAACACCAAAATTCAACTGGGAAAACCAGATATTCTGCTCTTGGAGGTGTGGAGTGCAGATAGGGTGCTGACCTGCCACCCCCACTGTTAGAGAGTTCTTTCCCTCTACCTTTCCCACAGCATGAGGCATTCAGGGGAAGAAAGCATTTCATGCCAAAATCAATTGGAGAATCACTGGCTTAAACAGAAGTAAAGGAGGTTCTTTAATGGGGGATCTCTTAGAAGTTGAATACGCTATGGGATACAAATCTGTAAGTGAGATAGGAGCAGAAGATTCCATTCTTTCCGCCAAATTAGCAACAAACTGATTCTGGGGGGGAGGGGGGAGCAGGGGGTACCAGTTCATTTAATTACTGTCTTGTAGAATAGTGCTTCTCAAACCATTTGTGACAGAGAACAAGTTTAGGTGGTGTTTTTTTTTTAATGTTTATTTATTTTGAGAGAGAGTGTGTGTGTGTAGGAGGGGCAGACAGAGGGAGAGAGAGAATCTCAAGCAGGCTGGACACTGTCAGCGCAGGGCCCAATGCAGTCTCAGTCTCACGAACCGTGAGATCATGACCCGAGCGGAAAACAGGAGTCAGACGCTTAAGCAACTGAACCACCCAGGTGCCCCTGGGTTTATTTTTAATTTCCAGTTTGCCTGGCCTTACTCCGCGTGACTAGAGTAGCACAGTCCATGTTACATGCCTTTCGCCACATGTGTTTGACGAGATCTGCAATTATTATATTTGCTTCAAGAAAACAAGTCCACTGAACACTTGGATGTTGGAGCTATGTGTAAATTCTTACTCTAAATTTCTGTATTTGCCTTATTGTCTACCAGTACAAAAGAATTCATTGAGTAGTATTGCCGTTAAAAACCTGCTAGATGAAATTCCTCTTTCTTGCAATCTCTCCTGCCAAGCTAGATGTCCCAAAGTATCTCTCTCTCACCGTCTCTCTAACAATAAATAAATTAATTAATTAACTGAAGAGTGAGCTAGTAGACCACCATCTCTCAGGTTCCCATATTAATTTCTAGGCTCCCAATTAATTGATTTTTCATCATTGAAATCCCATAGTAATAAGTAGCTCGTATATAAATTTGACAGGTATGCTGGGTGGATAAGAGCATGCCATGGACGTGTAGTGGCATTATTAATGATCTTGTCATCAATAAAATTGCAATTTAAAAAAAATAAAGCCTTAAGCTTAGCTCATGCATGTGTCTGAGACCTTCGTGCATGCCTGAGAAAAGTTGCTGATCCTAAAGAGTTTTTTTTCTCTTTGTGTTGCCACTTGAGCTTCTTTTGATGTTTACCTCTTTGGATATTACTTAAATAATTAAAGCAGCTATTTTTGACCTACTTTACATATAGGAAGTTTAAATTCCATTATTGGATTATAAAATTATCTAAAGGCGCCATATTAAATAGAGAGAACATACTAGATAGATAGATAGATAGATAGAAAGAATGAATGAACCTGGGTTTTTTCATGAAAAATGCGGCTGGCATGAAATCCAGATGCACACAAAGCCCCATTGTGATTCTCTGCAGCCCCCAGGTGCAAACTTCCTGCTAACTTCAAAGAGAATTGAGGAGGAGGAAAGTGCAGCGCCTTGGGAATGCACCCCAGGCTTTCGCTACCTGGCAAGAAGATTGCAACGTTCATGTGGTTTCTGTCTACTACAGGACCTGATGGAAAAGTTCATCTGCCCTCATGGGCAGCCCCCCCCCACCCCCAGAGCCACTTCTGTAGTGAAGAGGAAGCATGGCTACAAACACAGGCCACTTTCGAGCCCTAGCTCTATTAATCAATATCTGTGAAGTCCTGGGCAAGTAACTTCTCCTCTGCACCTCAGTGTTCTTATATATAAGATTGAGATAATAAAGCTGAACTTCTGGAGCTGTTGTGGAGATTAAAAGTAAAATTTTAAAGTTCCCATCACGTCACAGATGGTCAGTAAGAGGTATTTATTATCATTACTGTTATTATGTATGCCTGCAAATTCTCTTCTCCTCATATAAAATCCACAAGGGTCACCCCTCAACCTACTTCTTCATGAAATCCAAGTCTTTATACCCTCAGCCTGTCAGCCCAGCTTCCCTACCCATGGCAGCCTGGAAGAGACCCACATGACCATGACTCCGATGTCACTAGCAAGGCTGTCCCCCTTGCAGTGGAGAGGATCTCTCCTCACTGGTCTTACCCCTCTCTGACTAGTTTCCAAAAAACATGGCCTCACTCACTCCACTTGATTATAGCCCTCATACTTACAGCCCAGTTGGCAATGACTCGAATGCACCACGATTCCATTAGCTGGCATAGCCCTGGAAGATGTTTAGAAGATGCAGCTGCTTACTGTACCCATCCCTCTCACCACTCAGAAGAGAACCCAGGGAGCTCAGCCCTGACTTTTATGATGGGGGAGGAGGTACTCTACGCATTCAGACAGGACTGCTGTTTATTCCAGGTGTTCTTCAGTCCTGTTTCCTATGTCCAGAAGATCAGCCACTCGTCTCAAAGTCTTCCGGTTTCTCTCCCCATGTGGAACTCTGGATGGCCTGTCCCGTTAGGGTATGCTATCTTAAATGAGAGCGTTAAACTCTCCATTCTTCCTCATGCATTTGTTCAACAACCCATTACTGAGGCACAGTTCCAGTCTCTAAAGGAATCAATGATGAAAGGGGGAGAAAAAGACGTCATCTCTATCCTCATGAGAAAGGCAGACATTAATTGGATAAATTCCATTCCAATTTTGTTAATGTGCTATGGAGTAGTACACGGTAATATTAAAGGGAGAAAAATAAGGGGATGGACTTGGTCCAGGATCTCCAGGAAGCCTTGTCTAAGGCAGTGACCGTAGCTTCAACCTGAAAGATGTGGACCGTTAACTAGATGACGTGGAGGCAGGAGTGGAGGTGAGAGGTCATTCCAGGTAGAGGAAATACATATTTGAAGGCCTAAGGCAAGAGGATATACAGTGTATGCAATTGAATTCCCCAGGAAATGAGGAGGAGTCTCATGAGACAAGTAGGCAACATCTGTATTATGTAAGACTTCGTAGGACCTCTTACCAATTTTGGTTTTCTGCCCAATGGCAGTAGGAAGCCGCTGAAGTGATGTAAGTGGTTGGAAGATGATACGATAAAATTTGCACTTTCAGGACGATGTTATTGGGTTTTTTGCTAATTGGACATCAACCATCTCCATAGATGTGCTTCCAAGACCAACCTCTTAGCTGGCTCTGAGACAGGGAACCAGGAGGAAGCATGAGTCAGGGGCTCCCTATAATTGGATGCCTCTAATCTCTGCTGCCCTGTTGGTGATGACTTGGATACACCATGATCTCACCGCCTTCCCTATCTTGGCTTCTGATGCCAAGGAGCTTTCAGCATATCCAGCTGCTTTCTGCCTGGAGGGCAAGGAAATCATCTTTGATGCCAACATCGTCCTCTCCTCAGAAAGGGAGCAAAATCCTGAGATTCAGCCTCCTTAAAGGTCAAACTCATTGATGAGTAATCCCTATTAAAAATTTTATCATTTTTTGGGGCGCCTGGGTGGCGCAGTCGGTTAAGCGTCCGACTTCAGCCAGGTCACGATCTCGCGGTCCGTGAGTTCGAGCCCCGCGTCAGGCTCTGGGCTGATGGCTCGGAGCCTGGAGCCTGTTTCCGATTCTGTGTCTCCCTCTCTCTCTGCCCCTCCCCCGTTCATGCTCTGTCTCTCTCTCTGTCCCAAAAATAAATAAAAAAGCGTTGAAAAAAAAAAAAATTAAAAAAAAAAAAATTTTATCATTTTGGATTATGTTCTCCCTTGTATTTATCGGCATAACCCAACATATTAATAACTAAACCATAGGTCTATGAAACACAGACCTCTTTTTCCACTGTTTTAGGTCCAATTTGCTGCACCATAGTTGCTCAATAAATGTTTGTCTCTACCAATGAACCTTAAAATGCTTTTATAAGAAGACATTAAATTAATAAGTCATTCATCATCTTACCATGCTAAAATAACTTTCCATTTTTTTTAGAATGTTTTTGTTCTTGGGTTTACAGACATGTATACTGCATTAACTTTTTAGCATGTAATCCCAGATTATATATGATTTAGGCCTTGTTTCCCTTATGTTATCATAAATATGTGAGTATACCTCTTGATTAGCCACTTGGATCTCCCCGGTATATATGCTGATGGGCACAAGTTACATGCATGACTATATATAAATTAGGTAGGAATGTATTTATTTGAGGCTATAAGCCCATAACTTAACTGGGGCCATTTTTCGCCACACAGAGGCAAAGGAAGTGCAACATACCCTCAAGGGAAGAAAAAAAGAAAAAAATAAACTGAAGTTTGGGAATCATAAATAAACTAAAAGCTGAGATTTTTATATTATTAAAAAAATTTTTATGTTTATTTATTTTTGAGAGCGAGAGAGACAGAGCATGAGTGGGATAGGGGCAGAGAGAGAGGGAGACACAGAGTCCAAAGCAGGCTCTGGGCTCCATGCTGTCAGCACAGAGCCCGACGCAGGGCTCGAACTCACAGACCGTGAGATCATGACCTGAGCCGAAGTCGGCAGCTTAACCGACTAAACCACCCCAGGTGCCCAGATTTTTATATTTTATATTATTTAGAGCTTTGATCACCATTTTTTCAGGCAGAGAAATAGGATTCTGAAGATAAAGCATATTTGTCCAAGATTACAGATCTAGGAATCTTCTGATCCCTGAGTCTGGTCTCCTGGCCAACTCTCAGGAGCCTCTCTCACTGACATCATATAAGCATAAATGGTCTAAAGAAATGAATCATTTTATGTAGTGTCAATATAGATTATAATAATGCATCAGAAACTTCACATTTTAAGAATGACATCAGTCCACATTAACATCCCTGTGTGGACTAGTTCACATAGTTAAATCAAAAAGTTTTGAGTTATTGTGACTCAAAAAGTTGAAGATTGCACACTGAGGTGCAGTTAGAAGAAATATTTTGTGTATTCACTAAAAAGGAATCAGTCTTCTATTTTAATAAAACTAATCATCTGCCTATTTGTTATAGCATCAGATAACAGAGTCTAATCTGATTGTCACAAAATCTGGGAGGTAGACGCTATGTCTGGAATAGTTTGCCTTAAAATATCGACTCTGTTACGTGCGGAGAAAGAGATAATGAACATCTCAACCAGATCTACTGATCTGCTCAGAACCAGATGGAACTGAGGTCCAGTGAGTGGTCCTAGGAACTGACAACCAAGGAAGACAGGCTATGCTTTATTAAAGGCTCTAGGGGAAAAAAAACAAGCAATGCCTTCAAACACCAACCCTAAAGACAGAAGATCAGATGCTACAAATTTCAGGCATTAATTTTCAGTTGAACTGTTGCAAGGAGCTACTAATTTCATGATGGCCTTTCGATTTTCCTGAGCCATGATGGGGAGCCTACCATAAAAAGAAATTCAGCTTTTAAAGGGAGCTTTATAAGTGGTAGTCATTATATGATTAGAATTCATTAGTGTATGATGAACCATATGTTTAGCAAACTGTTGATCCTATCATAGTCTTGGACATCCATCACTCTCAAGAAGATGAACAAGTCTGGAGTCTAGCACCCCTGAGAGGCTGGGAGGAATAAGACAGAGGGCTTTGTGCGCCACTAAGAGTCTAATAAAACCAGGAATTAGAACAGGAAAGGGGACTGGAGATTAGCATTCAAACAGCCCCACAGAATGGCCAGAGAAAGCCAAATCAGGACTAGCTAGGTAATGTAACTTGGAAGATCTCACAGGAGCCATTGCTAGAGGAAGCTTCTGCTGCCTTTCTGGTTGAACTATCTCAACCTCGGCTCAAGCCTCTGCTCTCCCTTCTTCTCTGTCCCCAACCCACACCCAGCCAGGTGAATGATTCTTAACAGCCTCCTCTTCTCACCATTAGGGTCTCTCGCAGGTTCTGTTGGAAGTATGGACAACAAACAGGATTGGGGTAAGCAATATACCTGAAAAGAGCCTGGAGTGCTGGGAGGGGGGGGAGGGGGAAAGGCTAGGATAGGAATGAGGAAATCTAGGTTCTACTCTATATTTTGACTCATATGCAACTAAGACAAATCCCTTCCCCTTTCTGAGAACGTCCAGTACAAATCTTAAATGCTTCCTCAGTCCCTCCATGGAGGCTCTTGTCTCCCAGACTCTGCTGCCTCTGATGTGCTGATCAGTCACTTTCCTTGGAATGCTGAGCCCTCAACTTTGGCTACACCTGCACAGCTGCATGGCCAACCAGCCACATGCCAGGCTTTCTGCCTCTCCTCCACTTCTAGACTTAGAAGGAACACCATCCCACATGGTAGCCTCTGAAAAACTAAGCAACCACCAAAGAAGCCAGAAGACATGATCCAGAAGTCAGAGAATCAACAGTCCACGGAATGAATTTTGACTAATGGGAAAAAGAAGATGGCAGGGATTCACATAGATAAATTTCCTTCTCACTGCCTCCAAAGAATTACTCCATTTCTCCTATAGCCAATCCACAGAGGTCCTTCCTGGAATGACCTGGCCCATCATGAAGGAGTATCCAGCCTGGTGATAACTTCACTTCTCATTGCTTCACTGGGTTCTTTCTTTATTTCCCTCTGTCCACATTCTTATTGTCCTGGGTCTGCACCTCCCAGGTAAGAGACATCAGACCTCAGTGTTCTCAAGAACACAGACTAAGCCTGAAGCTTTGCCTTCAAAATAAGAGAGATGGGACCTCCTAACCATATAGTCACTTCTGGGTCTGAGATTCTGGAGTCCATGTTATCACCATCAACAGAACATTGACCAAGAGTTTCCAAAGGGCGGACAACTCTTGCGTTGTCCACAATGAACTACTCAGGTTATGATACCACTTCCTGCATTAGGAAATATTTCTATGAGGTTGCTAACATCACTCTCTTTTACATGGGAGGAAAGCTTAACTATTTGCCCAATGTCATGGAATAAAAAAGGAGAAGAGCCAATATTCAGACTTAATCTGATTCCCAAGCCTGTGCTCTTTGTCCTACAATCTACTGAAGCCACTTGATTATGTGAATCCCCCCCAAAACCTGAGGCAGGCAATTTACCACCAGCAAAATTGCCAAGTGCAAGGTCAAAGAGATACAAAACAGATAGGGACTCCCCACTGGCCGCCTTGCCCAGAAATGCGTTACCTTTCCCTCCCAACAATCCCAGCCCTCCTTGGGGCTCTTGATTCTTCACAGATGGCCCCCTGTCTTCCCCAAGTAAGTGGCATGGGTTTCTCTTCAGACCCTCAATACATTTGACATCTTAAGGAGGTTACTGAGATGAATTCTTTCATCTCACACAAGACAATTCTCCCACATACACTTCCACACAAGCACACAACTGACCTCGAGGTTTGTGAAGGTGAGCTCAGTCTCAGACCTAACAGTGACTAAAGCAGGAGCCAGGAGGTGTTGAGGCCCCAGAGGTGTGGGCATTACAGCTTAGGTAGGAGCCCGCAAAGGGAACGCACTGGGACTCGTTGGGGTTGGGGATTGGAATTCACGCGAAGTCACAGACTTCATCTTTTGAAATTCAGTCAAAGACCCAATTTCATCCTTGCAGCTCCAGGAATTTGAATATCTTAGCTTCCCAGGACAGATGTTATGAACACTTCTCAGGAAGTATTGATTCACTGATTGATGGATTAAATGGTTGAATTCCGTTGTTTCTTATCCACCATGAGCACAAATTGCTTCTTCTTTGGAGACAAGGAAACATTGTTTCCCCTTTGAGGTCAGACAGCCCTGTGACTCCTAGTTTTGCTAGGTTATTAGCAAGTGACTTTACTCTCACTGAACTTTTCCCCTCACCTCATTAAGGAGGATCATGGGGCGCCTGGGTGGCTCAGTCAGTTAAACTTCTGACTTTGGCTCAGGTCATGATCTCATGCTTGGTTCATGAGTTGGAGCCCCGCATCTGGCTCTGTGCTGACAGCTCAGAGCCTGGAGCTTCAGATTCTGTGTTGCCTCCCTCTTGCTCTCTGCCCCTCCCCCACTCACACTCTGGCCATCTCAAAAATAAGTAAATGTAAAAAAAAGTTAAAAAAAAAAAAAGGAAGATTATTATCTCCGTCTAAAGGCACATCGTAAATACTGGAAGGGTTCATGCATAAATGCTATCTGGCACACAGAGAGGTTCAATGGATGCTAGTTTCCTTTTCTTCTTCTCCTGAATTACCTGAATTCCTTCTCTTTTTTTTTTTTGAGTTTATTTATTTTGAGAGAGAGAGAGCTCGCGCAAGTGGGGTAGGCGCAGAGAGAGAGTGGGAGAAAACGAGAATCCCAAGCAGGCTTTGCCCCACCAGCGCCGGGCTCGAAGTCAAGAACCCCGAGATCATGACCTGAGCCGAAGTTGGACGCTTCACCCACTGAGCCACCCAGGCGTCCCTGAATTCCCTTCTTGGTAGCACAGAGCCAAGGGCAGTGCCCATTTCTGACCAGAAGAGGCTATACCATAGAGCCCTCAAGATCACAGGCTCTGAAAGCCAACTGTGTCCATGTGAATACCAGCCCTATCCCTCATAGTTGTGTGACCTTAGCTAAATTACTTTACCTCTCTGAACGTGTGTTTCCACATCTAAAAGATGGGGAGAACCGTGCTTATTTTGAAGGGATTTTGTGAACATGTGTAGAGTTTAGAATAATATCTGGGCTTAGAACTATTTAGTCAGTGCAACTATTATGTCATGTGTATAAATCTCTACTTGAAATTTAAACTCCTCAAGCCAAGAAGCAGTCTCTTTCTCTCCAGCGTGCTCAAGCCTACGGTGTTTTCTCTCCTGCCTGACCCCCTAGGAATCACCTGGGATTGGGCTGATGATGGTTTGCTCTCCCTGCCCTGTGCTGCCCACCACCCCATCCCCCCAGACCCCAGAGATCCTGGGGACTTTCAGAGCGGGCCCCAAGGACTGGAAGAGAGCCCCTGCACTGGAACAAGCCCCCGAGGCCCCTCTGCAGAACCCCGGGCCTCAGGAGCATAGCAAGGCCCAAACGAACTTCCTCCGAAGCTGCTTCCAGCAACATCCACTACTCCCCTGCACGTCGGGCCGAGGTTCATGTAGAATTCATGAGATTTCTAGCTTGAGGATGGGGCCTGAAACCACCTCCCCGCCTCCCCAGTTTTTCTATGTGTTTCTGTTTGGGTAAATGTGTGCATGAGGGCACATTAAGGTTTATTAAGTAAGAGGCAGAAATGCTTGCAAACTTTTACTGCTCCTCCTGGACCTATAAACAGTTGTCCCCAGTCCCTCTTTCCAAGGCAATAAAACCTGAAGGAGGTGAGCCCTGGGCCCTGGGGGTGAGGGTGGCTCTGCTCCCAGCCTGAGGCTGAAATCCAGGGTGAAGCCACATCAGCCTCCCCCTTTGCTCGCTCCTCCATGGGAGGGCACTTAAGGGGGAGTCCACAGAGCCGAAGATGTCCAGAGAGCCTGAGTCCCGCCAGAGTGTATGTAAAAGCTAGAGACAGAGCAATCTCAAGGAGCCTGGCGGGGCGGGGGCGGGGGGGGGGGGGGGGTGGGCAACATGGGCACCCAGGAGGAGCCTTCGAAGGCAAGAAGGTGATATAATGCAGGGGCT
Source organism: Neofelis nebulosa (assembly GCF_028018385.1). Classification (NCBI taxonomy): domain Eukaryota; kingdom Metazoa; phylum Chordata; class Mammalia; order Carnivora; family Felidae; genus Neofelis; species Neofelis nebulosa. The sequence goes on from NC_080790.1 coordinate 122,007,282, forward strand.
GAGACCGCGGGCGATGAGTCAGAGTGCCGGTCCCGATGCAAAGCTCTGCTACCCTCTAGGCAAGTGACGTGTCCTCTCTCGGCCCATTTCCTCCTCTGCCATGAGGATAATGGGCTATCTGGATGAATGCAGAAGACGATGGATGTAAATCAAGTTAACGGTGTGCTGAGGATATAGTAAGCACTAAAGAAATCGTGACAAATCATTCCATAAAACGGGGGTTGAACATACATCCCAAAGGATTTGGAGCACGAAGCCACATATGGTTAATAAGAGTGGTCACAGAGCTCGCCCCTGTGTGTCTATCTCAGTGGCAGGCCTTCCATCTTCCTGGAGAGCCCCGAGGAAGCCCTCTAGGATGCTGGCAGACATCAGCGGCGCTAAGAAGACAAGCCAACGGGACGTGGCAGCTGGGGGGGTCCGCCTGTCGCCGCACCAGCTCCCAGCACAGGTGGCCTTGACATTGTCCAGTGAGCACCGTGAGCACAGAGTCAGCAGGGCCCCGGCCTAGGCCTTTCAGGGACATGGGGCGACCTGTAATCCAGCAACAGGCCAGACAGCCCATGCTGTGACCCTCAGCGAGGAGGACCAAGGGGGGCACACAGGGTCTAAAAACATAGCTGCGTGAAGAGAAACTGGGACCCGTAGGTGAGGTGTAACACCCCAGGTGAAGAGCCAGGGCCCCGGGCTGCCAGTCATTTCTCGTTTGCTCCTTCCAAGAAATTGGATTTCTCACTTCTCGTCAGTGACATCGCCAGTCGCGGGGCCTGTGCACAGAAGCACCGTGCATTTCAGACACTCAGGGGACGCGGTAATAGATCACTGACTGGTGCACTCTTGTTGGGCAAGTTGTGTGGGATGTGTCCTCTGCCCGGCTGAGAGCTGAAGCTAAAACCAGAACTCAAAAATCGTGTCAAAACGTGGCTAGTGAGCCCTGAAAGCAATGAAAACACAGGTCAAACTAGATCTTTATTTTGAGCTTGAGACCATATGCCAAAGTCAAAATTAATTTTTGGAAGGGTCGAGCTTTAATGCAAATAACACCAACAATAAAAACTCTATACCAGTATTTTCTACCTAAAATTCCAGGGGCACCCGGGTGGCTCAGTCGGTTAAGCATCTGACTTCGGCTCAGGTCATGATCTCGCGGTCCATGAGTTTGAGCCCCACATCGGGCTCTGTGCTGACAGCTCAGAGCCTGGAGCCTGCTTTGGGTTCTGTGTCTCCCTCTCTCTCTGCTCCTCCCCCTCTGACACTAGGTCTCTCTCAAAAATAAATAAACATTAAAAAAATGTTTTTAATTGTTGAATCACTATATTCTACCCTGAAACTAATATGACACTGTATGTTAGCTATATTGGAATTAACACTTAAAACTTAATTTAAAAAAATAAGAAAGTGATATAAAATATTTTCCAAGTGTCAGTGAAAAAAAAAAAATAAAATACATAAAAGCAAAGATTCTTTAATTTAATCAGAATCCAGAACTAAACAAAGAGACATGAATTTCCTTTTTAGTGGATTATCAGCTTTAAATGAAATTTAAAAAGGAAACAATAGCCACAATGTTCCCGTCAGACTAACGGTTAACTGAACAAGAGAAGCCTGCTTTCTAATGTTCAATGTTCAACAACAAAGAGAAAAAAAAAAGAAGACACAAGGAATAATCATCAAAAAGTTAACAGTGTTCATCTCCCAGTGTTTTAATCACATGTGAGTTTTATTTTGTTATTTTGGTTTATATGCATTTTCCCTATTTTCTTTAATGTCCATACAGAGAAAATTAAGTTACAACTCCTTCCCTTTACTACTGTCCCCGTTCTAAAGCAAGCTGACACAGCTCACATGTCTCCTCTTCTGGGAGATTTCCCCTGACATTACAAATCCCACTCTTACTTGGACCAAGGATGTGCTAAGCCAGCTCCTGCTAGCTAGCAAGTGGGGTGTGTGCCCCTCTTCCAGACTGGAACCACCAACACCAGCTCTTCCCAGCATCTGTTGATAGCTTGAAACCTGCTAAATGCTAGTATTTACACCACAGAAATCAACAAATGTTGCAAATTAAGGTCTCCCCTCGAAAGGGAGAGCTAGTGGTTAACCATCGATAGGCTGGTCACTGTTCATCTTCCCAGAAGTCTGTATGTGGCCCTCCATATGGCTCTTGTCATCCACCGGTTTGTCTCCACCATTAATTTGTGAACACTCAAGAGGCAAGACATTTCATCAGTGATCTCTAAACAATGCCACAGAATCTAGCACATCATTGGTGGAAAGAGGGAGAGGAAGAAGAAAGAAGGGAGGGAAAGAAGAAAAATGGAAGGCAGGAAGGGAGAGAGTGAAAGGAAGGAAGGATGACTGTGTTCTTTCTTCAAATGTAATGAAATTGGCTAATTTCTCCCTAAAATATCAACCGTAGTCATTTCGTAGAGCATGAAATTCTCCAACTAACTATCACCAAGAAAATCTGGGTTTCCTCATTCCTGATTTCTAGGAAGAAAAAATACCTTGAAAAGCTGCCATTAACCTCTGGATCTTCCAGCCAGACTGGGTCAGGAAGGTGGAATGCAGTTATTGTTGAAGAGACATCCCGTAATCCCAGTTAGGATGACAAACCCCAGTTTTGCTTAGCACACTTTATGAGATGTAGCAACTCTGAGTCTGTTTCCTTATTCAGCACCTGGGAGCCATGAGAACTCTCCCTCCCTCTCGCCTTCCGCCATTTCACTGAAGACCAAGTACTGAGAAAGGACTTCACAAAAATAAAGTACCTGAGATATTTACCTATTCTGTTCCTACTCCCTTTCAAAATGTCCTGGAATATCTTCAAGAATTGTTCTGCGTTCATAGCCTATTAGGTAGCTTTTGGGGAGTGATTGATCTAAGTAATATGTTCATTGTGTCAGTATACCCTAATATGTCACCATTAGTGGAAACTCCCCTTCTCCAGGAATATGTAGATCCAGGCCAGAAGAAGCTCCAAAGCCAAGAAACTTGTTGAAGTTAAACAAAACAGAAGAGAAAACAGTAGCTAGCTCAACTGGTTTGGCCAGTTGTGCAGATGCTTACTAGTTATATCCAACCAAGCTATGATTTCCATCCTCCTATTCAAGTTCCTTCAGGTTATATGTGAAGTGTGCACATGGCTACTGCTGCTTACAGAAGGAAATGAAAAACACTAATTATTGAGTAGCCACTGGATTCATTCATTCGTTCAATACGTATTGATTGAATGGTATGGCAGGCTTGGGCCCAGGTCCCAAGGATATAGATGAATGAGACAAACTTTTGGTGTGCACAATCCATTGGAGGAATGGGCCCCAGAGAAGCAATTAAAAAACAATAAATAACATTAAAAAGATTATAATAAGTCCTAGTAAGGAATGAAGCAAAGCCCTGTGGTGCATCATAAAGGAGAGTGATGTATTCAGGAAGGAGAGGAGAAAGGATTGTATTCAGGAGGCAGGGAGAGCAAGGAGAATCCAGAAGCAAAAAGCCTGAAGATGGAACAGAACTGAGCATGCTCAAAGAACATAAAGGAAGTCTGTGTGGCTGCAAGAGTGAGCATGACCGGAAGTGGGAGATGAAGAGAGAAGGCAGACAGACACCAAGCACACAGGACATAGTAAAGAATGTAGATTTTAATGTAAGTGCAACAGGGAGCAATTGAGGCATGTGAAGCCATGGAGAGACATGAGCTGGCTTCAATAGAAGTTTTCCTCTGAGTTCTGTGTGCAAAGCAGACAGAGGACATGGAGATAAAAGCGGAGGGACTAGACAAACTAGATAAACTGTGTGGATTTCCTTTCATCAGATTGAAAAGACACCTCTTAGTCCCAATCAGGCAGAATTTAATGCATGCTCACTAAATCCAACACAAAGTTTTCAACGTGGATCCATTTGCCCAAAGGAAACATTTAGTGTCTCCACACCTCTGTCATACTTGCAGCTGCGAAATCTTGGACAAATTACCTCACCTCTCAGAACCTCAGTGTCTTCATTTGTAGAAGCAAATTTAGCTGAATCTTCCAAAGTATCCAGTAAATGTTATACTCCTTGGTTTCTTGGAAAGGAAAATGACTCATATCTGCTGGAAATAGACCAGGTAGCTCCAGGCAGTTCCCTGGGCCGGGCCACAGCCAAGCTTGGGTGGAGCCTAAAAGGGGCCAGGGTGGAGACCCAGAAAGGCCTGGGTACCTGATGATGCAGTGCAAAGTTTCACGTCCCAGGCTGCAAACCTTCAGCTCAGGACTGTAGCTTGGGTAGGGCCTGCTAGCTACAGGCTAGATGGACACAGCAAGAGAACACCAGGAGGCCCCGAAAGAAATAATGCTGATGAATATTTAAATAACTGTAGTGTAGGGAAACATTTTTTGCTAAATTGAAAAGCAAAGTATAAAGGCAAATATTGGTAGAATTTCTTTTATGAAAAATCCAAGATTATCGTACAAATCAAAAATAAAATCATGAAAAACACAATTAAAAATGGGCAACAGGCATGAACAGGCATTTCACAGAAGACTCATGGTCAATCCACTTTGGCAAGCTGTTAAAGAATATTGATGATCAGGAAATACAAACCAAGGCAACTATGACCTATAATTTTATATACATTCAATAGGCAAAGATCATAAGTTTACAATACTAAGTTTAAAGTTGATTTAGATCCACAGACTCTTTTACTTACTCTGGTAGAATGAAACATTATATTACCACTTCTGAAAATTATTGAATAGGGTCTTCTAATAACAAGTATTCCTATATTCTGTGGTCTAGCAATTCCGCTCACAGATGTAGTTAAACATGTATACCAGGACATACAGCCAAGAAAATTCAGAGCTACATTGTTCACAATAGTGAAAAACTGAAAACCACTTGAATATCCATCAATGAGAGATAGATTAGCAATGGCATATGGATTAGTAAATGGTAAACATAGTGTATTTTTACAATGGACTATCACACAGTAATCGGAATGAATGAGCATGATGACATGGCATGAAACCATATGGAAATATTTTAGCAAAATGGTATTAAATTTATAAAGTACTAAAAGAGGGCCACCTGGGTGGCTCAGTCAGTTGAGCATCTGACTCTTGATTTCAGCTCAGGTCATGATCTCACAGTTCATGGGATCAAGCCCCATGTCAGGCTCTGTGCTGACAGTGCGGAGTCTACTTGGGATTCTCTCTCTGTCTGTCTGTCTTTCTCTCTCTCTCTCAATAAATAAATAAACTTTAAAAATAAGATTACAGACAAGTCCTTTAGGCTCCTGGAAAAGTTCTATAACTTGGAATGAGAGGTAGATACATGGGTGTTTACATAAGTAAAAATTATTTTTCCCCCAAATTTAATGAACTGCATACTTAGTCCTTTGTATACTTTGTTGTATATATATTACAAATCAATAGTAATCGTCCTAAAAAGGATTACATATCTTTTTATGAAATTACAAACCACAAAATTTTAAAAACTATTCTTTTAATACTACAACTCCACTTTTATTTAATTAAACTAAATAAAAAGAGATTCAGGATGATGATGATCTAAGATGAGAAGAGGCACGACGATGGACTAGCAGAAGACAGCCAAACATGCTCACATATAGCTTCTTGTTGGGTAACGTACATAAATTTTGAATGATGAGATTCAAACATAGGTCAGCCTGACATGAATTCATCATCCTTGATTAATGTCAGGGACCTATCACGTCCCTGGTCCAACCAGAATTCTGCTGCCAACCGTAGGAACTTAACATTTTATTCTGAGTTATCTGGAGTCTGGAATGTCTATCACTGCTCTACTACTGTGAAGTTACTCACCCTATACGTTCACTTCCCACAAAGTGGGGTGGTAGATTTAAGAAAGCCGCAAATTTGCTTGACTGAGAGAATTCTGCGGCAACGAGATTCTGGGCTTCTGTGGTGTCCCAAGAAGGCTTTTGTCTTCCACCTGGACTTCTTGGAACACTCTTGGAACTCTGCCACCCTGTTCCGGAGAAGCCCAAAGAACCCCCTTGGAAAGGTCCACTTGAAGAGAACTGGGTCCTCCAGCTGACAATGCCTAGTGGAGCTCTAGCACCAACACTTAGCCTTGTGAATGAGCCATCATGGAAGTCAACCCTCCAGCCACAGTTGAACTGGCTCAACTGACAGTGTGGAGTGAAGGAGAGCTGACCCACCAACCATGCCCTAGTTGCTGATGCATGAGATACATGCTGACAAATGTCGTTTTAAGCCACTAAGTTTGGTGTCGTTTGCTATGCGGCAAGAGACACCTAAAATGGTCGATATTCTTTCTTAAGCGATGAAGGGAGGAAAGAAGGGATACAAGGAGAGAGGCATCAGGGGAAAGTATTTGCTCCTTCATTCCATGGAGAAAATTGCAAAAATGAGTAAAATTCTCTTAGTGAGTAAAGGCACCCTGACTCCTGGGCTTCTGTGATCCCACTTGGCAAGACAGGGGTGCAGTTCTGGCTCTACAGCAAAGAGCAGTTCGGGCTGCCCCTTAGCTGCTTTTTCGTCCTCAGTAAGATCAGAATGGTAAAATGATGGAAGTTCTTGGTGCAATCCTATGCTTGTCCAAGCAACTGCAAGGGCAACATCTACAGCAGAGCGGCAGAAGTTTTATTTATGCACTTTCTTGTGTATTTATCGGGCCTGTCAAAGACATCTTCAAACTTGTCATTTTAACCCCATGGCATTTTTCGTCCATTTTGGAATTTCAATCACCATGTCACTGAGTGGTGAAGGTGATGTAGGGGCAGCCAAGCTCCTTTGAGCAGCACAAATCCCATGGCCTCTGCCTCCAGGTAAGCTCGTCCCTAGGGACCCGCTGCCAAAAGCATTCAACCAAAGGAAGCTGGACCCTGGCCAGGAAGTGACATTCCTGTGCAAGATGCTCATCTGAATGGTGGCTTCCTTCTTCTCCTTGAATTGTGATTTAAGCCCCACAAAAGAGACACTCTTTTCAGGGTCTCTAACTTTTGGAGTAGCAAATGGAATCAAAGCGTCCATCTGGTCCGGACACCTGACACAAGGCTGAGAAATAAATAATTGTTCCAAGACACCTGAAATGTCAGTCATTTGCCTGTTTCTTCTCAGATCCATTCCCCATACTTCCTTCCAGCTCTATGTCATAAAGGAACGAATCCTGCAAATTGCATTCCCCAAATCCCTCCACACTGGCTTCCGATTAGGGTTGACTAATCCTCATCAGAGGTACTCGCAGGAGATTGGAAGGGAGGAGGAAGGGAGAAGCCAGGGTATTTCTCCCCATCAGCCTTTCTTTCGGGCCAGTGACTGGAACTCTTACATGGCTCCCATTGGTGCAGGGTGGTCCTGGATCCCAGGTTCCTGGGCCCCGTTAAGCCCACCTCCTCCCTTTACATATGTACACTATTTCTAAGTTATCGGTGTCTTCTTCCAGATGCTCTGGCATGAACACTCATGTGTCTACCACCACTTCCTTGACTTCTTCTATCCAGATTGGACCTTTCAAATTCCCACATCTTGGGGCGCCTGGGTGGCTCGGTCGGTTGAGCGTCCGACTTGGGCTCAGGTCACGATCTCACGGTCCGTGGGTTCGAGCCCCGCGTCGGGCTCCGTGCTGACGGCTCCGAGCCTGGAGCCTGTTTCGGATTCTGTGTCTCCCTCTCTCTCTGCCCCTCCCCTGTTCATGCTCTGTCTCTCTCCGTCTCCAAAATAAATAAACGTTAAAACAAATTCCCACATCTTGAAGTTGTTGAGATATTTTACAGCGCAAGGAAGACCCTCACCATTCTCCTCTTTTTCAACCTTGTACGATCACCCGTCAGTGAGTCCAGCTCTTCTGCTGACCCCTAATCGATCTGCATTGGACCTGATTGGACCTGAATTCTTCCAGGCAGTGTTATTCAGTTCTTGAAGTGTTCCATTTTAGGGGGCAAGTTTCCTTCTGTGGGTAAGCGATGCCAGATCAATTTACACAAGTCCTTGAAGGTTTTGGACGGTGCTGCATCTGTATTTCTCTCACAAGCACCCTGTTATTATCAGAAATCGAGCCTTTGAGACAGGAAAGCCTAGCAGGTAAGTCCTGGCCCCATCCATTCTTCTCTCTTTTATCCATGTAACCGTCCACCCACCCATCTATCCTTCCATCCAGCCACCATGCAATCCCTCATTGATTCAAGTGAGTTTATGGATTAAGTATAGAGATTTTGGAATCTGAAAAAAAAAATGAGACTCAAAACACAACCTCACCACTTTTTTTTTTAATTTTTTTTTGACGTTTTTTTCATTTATTTTTGAGACAGAGAGAGACAGAGCATGAACACGGAAGGGGCAGAGAGAGAGAGAGAGACACAGAATCGGAAACAGACCTTTCAGAGCCCGACGTGGGGCTCGAACTCACGGACTGTGAATCGTGACCTGAGCTGAAGTTGGACGCTTAACCTACTGAGCCACCCAGGCGCCCCACTCACCACTTTTTAAAACTATGTTATCTTGACAAATTATTTGCTTTTCTGAACCTTAGTTCATTTTCTATAAAATAAGAGTACAAATATCTACATCATAGAATTCTTGTAAGGATTAAAAATTATGGTGTATAATGTGTCTATAATTAATAAAAGATAGTCATTCTGTCATTCTAATAAACAGCTACTCACTGGATGTCCCGTGCAAACCTGGCTCCGTGATGGATAGTGAACTAGAAGATTTTCTCAGGTTGATCTGGGGCCATTTAGACAGTCAACAATCAGAAAGAAAGAAATCATTTATCCATGCCAAGTCTGTTTTCCACCGTGTATGATGATGGTTGGTAATGACTACTGTTGGTAGCTGTTGTGAGAAGTAAGTCAGGCAGGCCCTGTGAAGTACCTAGCAGACGACCCGGAATATAGGTAGCACTAAATAAATTTGTGTTAATTCGAAAAGGAATAGGAGGAGGGGAAGGAAGAAGGAAGAGGAGAAAGAAAAGAAGAAAATCAAAATGATGATGCTGTTCCCGGGAGCAAATCTTAGATGCTTTTCCTGGAAGTGAGTCCAGATAAACCCTTCACAAAGCCTTGGAAATTCACATGAAGCAGTCTGTCCAGCTCCTGTGGTGTGAACAATGCCAAAGGCACACGGAAAGCAGAATTCATGATGACAGACCTGGCCTGATTTCCATGGAGAACAAAGTCATACAAGGTGGAACAAGTTACTGATGGGCCAGTAAGGGATGCCAACCCTTTGTATGATGAGTGCCAAGACTAGCCCTCTGTGAGCGTGAGCCTCTCCATGAAAAGACAAGGATACCACAGGCCTAGACCCGACTTACTGTAACACAACAGGGCTGGATTAGATAATGTCTACAAAGTACTTTGGACTCCTTGGAGAATGGCCATCTATAAATAGCAGGTGGTGGTATTATTATTAATCAGGTAACTTCAGCTTCTCATTGAAGCTAATTGCTACTGAGGCTGATGGGACATTTACTTGGGTGTAGCCTAAGAATCAAGCTTTCCAGCAGCAAACCATGATTTATTCATCATTAGATTAGTGGCCAAGAAAGAAATGCATCTCATAAAGAGCAGTGGTATTTATTGTCTAAGGAAGCCCCAAAAGGGAAAAAAAATCATACTCTGTTTTTCTGGGCATAAAGACTTGTGTTCCAGGCCAATCTCCACCTCTGATTGGGTACATGAATGAGGTGACTTCACTTTTCTGAGCCTCAGTTTCTTTGTCTGTAAAAGAGAAATAATAGTTCTTATCTCAGGTAGGGGTGTGAAGATGAAATGAGTGAATATTTCATCCCAACCCTACCGTCAGGCATGGGATCACCGTAGTAGCTTGTAAAATCCGTGTCAAATGCCTGGAGCTTATTATCTGTCACCATAAACTTCTAAGTTGTCTTGTCTACGCCACCCTTTGCCTTATCAAGTCTGGGCTTATGTAACCAAGGAAATGTGCCCAGTTTTCAGGCCAAAGAAAGAGTAGAGAGCTATCTCAACAGAAATCAAAGAGTAGACATGCTTTGTGCTCCTATGCCTTACTCGTCTTTGAATAAGTTTCAGTAACCCTGCCCCTCCGTTATGACTGCAATCCATAAGGAATGCCTTTTTTGCGGCCTGAAGTCTAGGCAATAGCTGCCTTCTCCATTCAGTCCTTGCTTGCCGGTAATTGGAGGAGAAATTACCTTATATGCTTGGACTGACCAATGAGTGAGAGGCAAAAACCACAGTGAGAGGCTGCCTTCTAGGTCTGCAGAAACCATAAAGCTATTTACGGTCAACACTGCCCCATTCTCTGTAAGGAACCAAGGATCGCTACATCATTGCATTATTGTAGTGGAATCCCTGAAGCTCAGCAGAGCATAACTAACAAAAAGAAGGAGAGAGGGAGGAGGTGGGGGAAGGAGGAATAGAGTGGGGACGGGTGGAGAAGGAGAAAGAAAGGAAAGGAAAAGAAAAATAAGGGAAAACAAACAAACGAAACAGAAGCCCACTGCATCCATAGTTTTCTATGGCTAGTATAATAAATAATTTCAAACTTAGTGATTTAAAACCACACAAACTAAACATCTTACAGTTCTATAGGTTAGAAGTCTGACACTGGTCTCACCAGGCTCGTCAAGGTGTCCGTGGGGTCATGTTCCGTTCTGGAGGCTCTACGGGAGACTCCATTCCTTTCTCTTTTCCAGCTTCCAGAGTTCACTCACCTCCTTGTCTCATGGAAGACTTCATTTGTCTTCAAAACCAACAATGTCACTCTTCTCCGACACCTCTTCCATTGTCACATCCCTCTCTGACCACAGCCAGGAAAGCATCTTCATTTTTTAAGCACACATGTAATAACATTGGGCTCACCCAGATAATTCCAGATAATCTCCCCATCTCAAGGTCAGCTCCTTAGCAACCTTAATTGGATCCTCAACCTTAATTCCCTTTGCCATGTGAAGCAACATTCTCACAGGTTGGTGCATGGGCGTCTTTGGAGGGTCATCATTCTGACTATCATAGCCACTCAGCCAGTTGTTCCTAAATTGTAGTCCCTGGGCTATTTTTATTTGAATCACCAGGGGAGATTGATAAACATGGATGTTCAAAGGCCACACCCCAGACCTTTGGTGTCCAAGAGTTTGACTCCTTTAGGGGTGGGGCCCAGGCATGGCAGGTTTTTATCAAGCTCCCCAGGTATTTCTTAGGCACAGTCAAGTTTGAGAACCTCTGTTCTAAAGAGTCCCCCAATAAGGCCATTATGTCTCATTGACAAATTGAGAAGTTTCCACAATTTTTTTTCTTTGCTTGAATCTGTTTCTCTAATCGATTGATGAGGTTGCTTGTGTTTAGAATAAAAGATTCCAATTTTAGGCTGAGAGTCTAATAAAGTATCAAGTAGATGAAGTATGTGCACTGAAGAAGATGGCACTGGTTTCAGTCCAATAAATGTATCATCATATGGGGCGCCTGGGTGGCGCAGTCGGTTAAGCGTCCGACTTCAGCCAGGTCACGATCTCGCGGTCCGTGAGTTCGAGCCCCGCGTCGGGCTCTGGGCTGATGGCTCGGAGCCTGGAGCCTGTTTCCGATTCTGTGTCTCCCTCTCTCTCTGCCCCTCCCCCGTTCATGCTCTGTCTCTCTCTCTGTCCCAAAAATAAATAAAAAACGTTGAAAAAAAAATGTATCATCATATCACCAGACTTTTCTTCTTTTTTTCTTCATGCTTCGAACAAGATCTTTGGGTGGGGTATATCCTGTACTTGTGGACAGGACACTTAGATCAACTTGTCGCCTATATTAAAAAGCCCATACTCTACTGAATGGACTCACATGCCACTTGGCCTGAGTCTTTGAGACTCTAATCTATTGCTTTCTCTCCTTGATCCAGTGTCAATCCATTGAGAACATCAGCTGTATCGCGCTGTGTTCTCAACTTCCAAGAATGAAGTCTCCTGTGTGCCCAGTCCCCCTTAGCCAGTTTCCTTGACAGTAGTAACTGGAACATCCAGACATCTGGACTCAGGATACAAAGTAAGAAAATTATATTGCATCTCAGCCTTTGGACCCTACACACCCTCAAGGCTGAAGCTACCTTCTTGCTCAGTCATGACCACAGTCAATGGAAGAGGGTCACAAGAAAATAAAAGCACACAATGCCTTTGTGGTTCTACTATGCTGGCTCTTCCCAGAATTTCATTGTGTTGCCACAATTCGGGAAAGTGGTGCTGACTGTATAAATTTACCCATGGGGAAACTAGGAATCAGAGAGGTAACATTTTGCTCATTGACAGCTATTAACATCGGCCCACCTGGGATTCAACAAAAAAACTCCTCTCCCTCTCTCTCTCTCTCTCTCTCTCTCTCTTTCTCACTGGTAGGACATGCCCTGAATGTGTCTGAACCCTGATGGCCATCAGTGCTCCACTCTGGCCATGTTTGTGAAAAACAAAACTACAAACCAAACCCATTTGACAGGAGAATTGGAGGAGGCAAGATGCTTGGTTAAAATATCCAGATTTGGGGGGATAGAATTTTTTACTTCCCTTTTATAACAAAGAACTGGCTTAAGTCAAAGAAAGGTGCAAAATTCTTCATGCTTATGCAACTCTCAACACTTTAGAATATGTACAGTCAAGAAATTAGATGGTAAAATCATAGGCGGCTGTCTCTCAATTAATCAATCTAAATTTCAAAAGAACGGGGGCGCCTGGGTGGCTCAGTCAGTTGAGCGTCCGACTTCGGCTCAGGTCACGATCTCGCGGTCCGTGGGTTCGAGCCCCGCGTCAGGCTCTGTGCTGACAGCTCAGAGCCTGGAGCCTGTTTCAGATTCTGTGTCTCCCTTTCTCTCTGACCCTCCCCCGTTCACGCTCTGTCTCTCTCTGTCTCAAAAATAAATAAACGTTAAAAAAAATAATAATAAAAAAAATAAATTTCAAAAGAACATGCTGTATTTCTACCATTTGCCAGACATTAGTAGGCACTATGCCTCACAGAGCTTAGCATCTAGGGGTGAGCAGATATCATACAATGATTTGTTTGAGTCATATGAAATTGTTGACATTCGACTATCTCACCTACAGAAATGGCATTTCATATAGTTCAAACACAATGAACTAAGTTGGAATTCTGATTAGAGCTAGGGACACTGTAAAGCAAGAGGTGAAAACTGAAAGACAAGCCCTGTGTCATGAGCAAAAGAAGTCTTAGAGAGAGACTGGCAGATTATGCATCCAAAGAGGAGGGTGAGGAGGTCACGCAGGGTCATGGGGACCAAGGTAAGGATTCTGTACTTAATTCTGGTGTAATGGTAGCCGTTAAAGAAATTTTTCCCAGCATTTTCTTGTGAAATGTTTCATAGAAAAATGTTGAAAGAGTTGCACAGTGAATCCCCATATGCTCACAACCTACATTCTACAATTTATCCAAATTTTGCAGCATGCATCTCATTAATGAGAGTTCAGTATTTGCACACAATTCTCAAGGAACGTTTCCATGACATGAAGTCACAACCTTAGGCGTGTCATTCAAGAACATGAAAAGATTTTTAACCAGGGAGTAATTGAGCCAGATTAACATTTTTTCCAGGTTACTCCAGCTTGAGGTAGTTAATGTCTAGGGAGTATGAAAAAAAGGAGAGTGATGAGAGAAATCAGTTGACAGCAGTGAAAATGGTTTTGTGGGGAAAGACAATGAGGGACTTACTGGTGGCCATGGGGACTGAGACAAGTGGATAGATTTAGGAAATGTTTTAAGGGTAAAATGGATAGAACTTAGTGGTGGATTTGTTTGGGGTCAATGAGGTTGTCTCTGGGTTTCTGAGTGGCGGTGCTGCCTTTTTCTGAAATGAGTCAGACTTTGGTAATGAGAATGGGGAGAAAGTCATGAGTGCAAGTTTGGACATGGACCTTCAGGTGCAGATTTTAATTGGAAAACAATTAGCACTGAATGTGGAACTACCTTGTCCTTCCCAGAAAAAAAAAAAAAAAAAACCCCTTCTGTGAAGGATTCCATTCCTGGTTAGCATTCCCAAGTGCACATCTAAGGAAGCTCCAGCCCTTTGTTTGGGTTCAGAATACAGAGTTCTGAGTCACTATCTGAAGTCATGCTTAGCTGCTTTGGAATCATCTGGAATCTCATCTTTTTATCTTTAAAATAGGCACCTTCCTTCATTTTTGGAAGAGCTGAGAGTTGAAAAGACCCAATCTGGCACCTCTCAGATGCTCTTCAAGAAGTAAGACCACAAACCGAGGGACGCCTGGGTGGCTCAGTTGATTAAGCATCCGAGTCTCAATCTTGGCTCAAGTCATGATCTCACAGTTTGTGGGATTGAGTCCCGTGTTGGGCTCTGTGCTGACTGCACAGAGCCTGCTTGGGATTCTCTCTCCCTCTCTCTGCCCTTCCCTGCTCATTCCCTCTCTCTCTCTCTCTCAAAATAAATAAGTTAATTAAAAAAAAAAAAAAAAAAAAGAAGTAAGACCACAAACATGAAGAGCCTTAATGGAAGAAGCCCTTCTAGGCAGCCTGGCTCAGGTGTTCCCAGATGTCAGGCAGGTCTTGGAATATGAAGACCACTCCTTTCTTTCACCCAGTGTCCCAAGGGGAATGGCTGTTCCCCCAACTCTCACACTCCTGTCCCTTAGTTCATTCTGAACTAAGCCCCTGGAAGACTGGGGCTTTACCAGGCAGCCCAGCAGACACTGGCAGACTTTTCCCAGCGGATGGGGTGGTTGCCCCATCATCTCTGGTGTGAGTCCCCTGAGGGCACTGACTGCTCATCTCTGTACCCACCCACAGATGGGCAGGACATGTTGGAGGAATGAGGGATGGAGAGAGGACATCCCACTCATTGAACTTTTATGAAATTCCAGGCACCAAGCTGAGCACAGAGAGCAAAAAGACGCATCAGACACAGTCTGTACCTGGTCGAACAGACGGGGAACGGCCGCTCGACAAAGATGTCACGCTGCATTGCGATCAATGACATGATCGAGGTACATGAAAGGCAGAGAGACAACGAAGGCCCACTCCACCAGATATGGGGTTCCCAGGGCAGGGGGCATGGGTGACGAGTTCTGACAGGTGGCCAAGTGGACCTTCAATACGGGAGGGATAGCATCTGCGAAGACAGGAAGCCTTTCAGTGCAGCTCATGTCTGGCCTCCAGAGCCAGGCATCTGAGGACTTTGATCCGGCGTTGACACTGTGGTGGGCCCGGCACTTTCCCATAGCCCTCAGATGGCAGGACAGACCTTCCAAATACAATATGCAAAGGGGCTTTGAAATATTAAAGCTGTTTTCTTGCCCTATCGCCTTTTACCTCCTCTTGTTCTCTGCATTGAGCAAGCAACAGCTAAGCACACAGAAAAAAAGGAGGCTGTGGGTTTGAATCCCAGCTCTGCCTTTTAGAGTCTGTGTGACGTTGGGCAAAGGAAGTCTTTTAAAGAAGGTTGATTACTCCTGTCTCACATGGCTGTTGCAAGCCTGGGGTGAAGTAACGTATGCTCAAGGCAGGGGATAATAACAGCCGATCTTTACTGGGTCCTTATTGCTACTTGATATGACTTTCTCATTGACTCCTTACAACACGTAGGTGGCTAGATGCCGTCATTTAATTCAATTTACATGGGAGGAAACGGAGGCACAGAGGTGGGTGAACTCAACAGAGACAATATTACAGTCCAGGCAAGCTGATGCCAGAAACAAAATGCCTAATAGCTATGTTATAGCTCCTTCTCGTCCACAGAAACTCTTAATGATTTGTGGGTCTTGGAATCTTCTGAGAACCAGTCACTCTCCCAGAAAAATTTCGTGCATTTTGTATGCAAGTTCAGGGAGTTCCCGGAGTCCCTAAAGCCCACACGTGGTCTCCAAATTTATAACCCGTGGAACACCAACCACAAGGCCACATTGTGTGGAACTCACCCACGGCCCCCGCCCAGGTGAGGAGGAAGTAGAGACAGAACCAGAAAAGTGGCCCAGGGAAGGTGCGTCCAACTTGCCCAGACTAGTGGAAGCTGCGGTCTGCCAGGGGAGGAAGGAGGCGCGGAGCAGCCTGCCCCGGGAGGAGAAGGAGGAGGACGCATCAGATGACAGCCAGAGGCAGGGTGAGGCAGGCTGGCCCTGAGCCAGAGCAGCACCTCCTAGGAGCCCAGAGCATCTGACTCAGGGCAGAGGTCAGCGAGGCCGTGGGGCCTGCCAGGAAAGCACAGGGGAGAGGCTCGCAGGAGCGGGAGCTGCGTGCATGCAGCAGCCACCGCAGGGCTCAGCCTGGGCCCGGGGCGGGGTGGCGCTGGCACAGCCCAGCCGTGTGTCTGCAAACCGGACCTGCCCTGGCCTGGGGAGGCTTGAGGAAGACCTGGCAGGACCCACTTCCACGGGGCTCCCAGGAGGCCTGGGGTGGGGATGGGCCAGGCCGGGCCAGGCTACTTCCCAACAGCCTGTGCGGATGGGGCGTGGTGGGGGGGGGGGGGGAGGCGGGGGAGGGTTCTCAGGCTTCCCCGGGAGGATTAATTCAACCCACGTTAGACTCGGGGTTTCAGGGCTTGCCTTCTTCTACCTTCTAATCCAGAAACATCCAGAGCAGTTATTTTTTTCTGGCAGAAGTTTCAAGCAGTTACGACGTTGTGTGGGGGTTTTTTTTTCCAACTTTTTATTTTGAAATTATTACAGACTCGCCAGAAGTTCAATAATAATAATAGTAATAGTCATAAAACACAGGGGGTGTCCCGAGCCCTCTGCCCTGCTTCCCCCGGTGGTGGCATCTGATAACTGGCATACGATAAGCAAAAGCAGAAACTTGGCACCGATGAAACACGGTTAACTAGGCTGCAGCCCCTACTGCATTTGCAGACGTGAGTGAATGCAATGGTTTGCATTTACAGGGCGGTGTCTCCGTGCTGAGCCACCTCCCAGCGCCGATCCCTGGGGGTGACGTTGGTGTCGGTTTGATTGGGAGGCAGGGAGGGCAGGAGGCAGGCAGAGGGTTGGGAGAGAGAAGCAGACACACAAGCAGCAGTCACCCCTCAGGTCACAAGTGTTATCGCACCGTGTGGCTCAGACACAGTGAAGCTTGGCCCAGCTGCTTCTGTGAACCAGCCACGGCGTGGCACACAGATCCGGGGAGATCTCGGCACGCACCCACTGACCCCCATGCCCCCTCTCTTGGCTTATCTGGTTTGAATCGTGGCCTCCCAAAAAACACGTGTGTGTCCAGCCCCCAGAACCTGTGAATGTGACCTTGTTTGGGAAAAAAAGGCCTTTGTAGATATAACTAAATTAAAGACCTTGAGATGAGATCATCTTGGGTTAGCCTCGTGGGCCTTGAATCCAGTGACACGTATCCGTACAGGAGAGAAAAGCACAGAGGTAGGAACAGAAGGCCTCCAAACAAAGGCAGGGATAGAGGGGGGCGTCCACGAGGAACATCGGGGGCCCCCAAAGCTGCAAGAGACAGTGAAGGATTCTTCCCTACAGCCTCCAGGGAGGCACAGCCTTGGGGCACCTTGCTTCCACACTTTCGGCCTCCGGAACCGGGACAGAATACATTTGAGGTGCTTGAAGCCACGAGGTTTGTTGTCATTTGTCACGGCAGCCCAGGAAACTAACATGTCTGTGATACAAATGAGCCTTCGCCTTCCCCAAGCAGGCAGACGGACGTTATCCGGTTGCTGTCTTACCTGGGCAGGAACTCCCATCCCAGCTTCCCAACAAGGAAACAGAGGCACAGAACAGCCCTCCCGCTCACCCAAGGAGACACAGCTGCCTACTGGTTGTGCTGTGGCCCAAACCCATCTCTGGCTCACTCCCAAGCCCACCATCCTCGCTGAGGTCTTTGAGGGCCTCGTGGACGGACAGCCAGTTGCCTGTTGGAACATGTTTTTCTTCTAAAGCTTTGACCTCTCTATTTAAAAATAAAAAGAGCAAATTAACAGGTCTGAGGAACCCGGAGAAGGACATGTGCTCAGTTATCCGTCCGCTCGCTGTGCTTCCAGCTCAGGTGAGAGGATAGAGGCCTTGCCAAGGAGGAGAGTGTGTGGGTGCCCGGCCCCCCAGGCCATGGGAAAGGAAGGGGGAGCCTGGGTTGTCTCACACAATGCCCGCTGGCTTCTGCTGCAGCTGTGGGCAGCTGCTCTCTCCCAAAGGACCCCCGAAGGACCCTCTGAAAGCCAAGTTCTAAGCCAGCCAGTCCCCTCCGTGCCAAAGACCAAGTTGGCCAAATTATTCTTGCAGCCCCGTCCTGGCCTGTGGGAACCTGTTCTCCTTGCCCATTTTCCCTTGGAGTCCAAAGACGTTATTGTTTCGTGTGTGTGTGTGTGTGTGTGTGTGTGTGTGTGTGTTTGGAGAAGGTATTACATATACATAAGAGAAGGAAAAAACAGTTCAGAAAGAGCAAACAGGAAACATTTCCTTCCCACCCAAGACAACTGAATTCTCCTCCCCCAGAGAATAACCATAACTAGTCTCTTGGGTTAGCCAGGTCTCTATGCAAGCAAGTACAACTAAACACATCCTTCTTTTCTTCAAGAGAGAGGATCCTATCTGTGTCGTCCCACACCTCTTTCCATTTGATGTAACTTCAGGACTTTCCCACGCCACACATTCTCGCTAACAACTTCCATAGTATTCTCTTGCATAAACAAACCATAATTTCCGGAACCTGCCTCTGCGCAACAACACTGGGGGTATTTCCAATATTTTCTTGCTATAAACAGTGCTGGTCCACGTACCTTCACCCATATGTAAGAGTGTATCTGTAGGATCCATTTCTCAAAGAGGAACATTGCCTCGATGGGTCCATGCATTTTAAAATTTAACCGATACTCTGACACTGCCCTTCCAAAGGGGTTTGATGAATGTATACACCCAGCCAGGAGTATCTGTTTCCTTGGGGTTTGTTCCATAATGTTGTGTTATCAGGTTATTGTCCTTTGCAAATCAGATAAGTAACGACAAGCACGAGTGCTACCAAGGAGCTAGAAGTATGATAGGAATGTGCACATATGTGTGCATAGGTAAAACTTAACACTTAAAATTAGTGTGTTTACAGTGCTTTAGTGTATGCATGTTATACCTCAATAAAAAAGAAAAGAAAACAATGTGAAAAAAAGCAGGATGCCAAGATTAAAGAATATCCTTCTTCAATAGGGAGGTCTTGAAATGTCTTCCTGAAAACCTAAGGATGATGAGGCTCCCACACGGGGGTCACACATGTGAAAGAGGGTATCAGACATAAGGAAGAGTGTAGTCAAAGGACAGGGAAGGAGCCTGACTTGTTTGAGGAAGTGAAAACAGCAAGCTAGGGAGACTGGTCCCAGATGAGGTTCAAGAGGTTATCAGGGGCCAGATCAAACAAGGTCTCTTAGGCAAGAAGTTTGGGTTCATTTTCTCATTGCAATGGGAAGCCATTGAAGGAGTTGAAGCATGTGAGTGGCACAATCCATTCTATATTTAAAGAAAAAAGAATCGCGTGGCTACAGGAGAGAGAGTGGATTTTAGGTAAGCAGAAATTTAAGTGAGGAAACCATGTAGATGGCTACTGCCTTCAAGATGAGATGTGGTGGTGGCTTGGACCAAGGAGGTGATGAAAATGGAGGGAAGAGGGTGGATGGCAGGCATAAATAAGAGGAATGATCTGTGGGACATCTGTACAGGTAATCCATAGAGTGAAGTATTCATGGGGGGAGGGGAGAGAGGTGCAACCCAAATACACTGCTAGCTTTCTGACCAAGTGGATGGATCATGGCACCATGTTGCCAAACTGGAGAAGGCTTAGGCAGGTCTTGGTTGGGACCATGGGGAGAAGAATTAAAAGTCTGGTCTTGATCATATTAAATTGTAGGTTGTCTAGCAGGCAAGAGACATCAAACAGGAATCATCCAGGAGGGAGTCCTTGAGGATTGTGAAATGTCTTCCTGCACACACAATTGCACATAGACCCAAACCACCATCACTCCTGCCTTAAGCTAAAACCTCAGGATTTGTGGGCACTGTCCTTTTTTGTAGCTAAGGCATCAGACACTTCCGTTTCATAGGCATAGCCCTTCTCTCCATGTTTTGACTCTAGCTCTTCAAGGGTAGAGACTGAGTATTAAGCCTCCTAAAACCCCAGGTCCATAGAACATGCTCCCAAAATGGGTATGTGGCTGACCTGAGGGTTCTTCACAGATTTAGTTCAAGGAATCTCAGAAGATAGCCATAAGCTGAGCTCAGATCATAATCTAATAGGGGCAACATGGACTTGGCCATTGTCAAGAGGAAAGAAGAAAGTCATCTCAAGCAACAGAGCCCACTGGAATCAGAAAACCCCAGTGGCATTGCTTCCAGTATCCAGATGACCATACCCAGAAGCATGGTCAAAGGTGATGGGCCAGGTGCCACCTTCACCAAATGGAAACTTTAGAAGGTTCGTGCAGTTTCACAGAAGGCCTGTCCCATCTCTTGGGCCAGACCACACCAGCACCCCATCAAATGCATGTCAACTATACCATCAGGAAAATCAATAAGTTTCCTGAATAAGATTTCTTTTGTCCATCCCCACAACTAGCCATTACCTTCATTACCTATCCCCCACCACCTCCAAATTTAGTCCTTCCAACCCACCCCCTGCATGGATGCTAGCACACAGATCTGATCTTCTGCCTCCGTCCTTACCCAGCCACACATGGGGTTTTACAATCTGGCCTCTGCCAAATTTTCCACTACCTTTTCCATCCTTAACAACTTGAGTTCCAGACTCAGACTTTCTTCCTGTTCCCTAAAGATTCCAGGCCCCACAACCTTGTTTCTTGGCTCTTTCCTTGAAGAGGTTAGTCCTTATTTTAAATATATATATATATATATATATATATATATATATATGAATATTTTTATGCATAATATTTATGAACATTTATATTCATATGTATATATATATATATACATATATATATGAAGATGCTAATCCTTATCAGTACACAGGGGAATATAAATTAAATTAAAATAGGATAGTCTTTTCTATCTATAAATTGGTAAACATTTAAAAAGATTTAGTATAACCAGTAGTAAAAGAGGGGAAATCTTCTGTGCATTACTCTGCTGGTAATAACATATCAACATTTAGAAGGCAGATGTGCTTTGAGCCCTGCCATAAAACTTCTAGAACCTTCTCCCATTAAAGTACTCAGACAAATATAAGTATAAAGCATGTTTACTGCAGCCTTATTTGTCATAGAAAAACTAGGAGACAGTTTAAATGTCACCCTCCCACCCATCTCCCCCCCTCCAAAAAAAAAAAAAAAAAAAAACAAGAACAGACAAGTCACTTACGGCACATCCAAATTGTTGACTTCTATGAAGTTGTTAAAAAGAATGAAGTAGATTTGTATGGACTGATTTGGAAAGATGAGCGTTCTATATTGTTAATGCCAAGAAGAGGTTGTAAAACAGGATAACATGATCCCAGTTTTGGCAAAAAACTAAGAGAGGAATAAAGAGAGAGATCTGGTATACACATCATTTCTGCTGGTGATAGTTTCCCCTGGGCGGTAGGAATGGGGAGTCACAAGCAAACTGGAAAGATTTTCCCTTTGTATGCTGCTATATGATTCGCATGTTTTTCCACAGGCACACACTCCTTTTGAAATTAAAAGAAGATATATAGATACATATATATATGATATTATATATAACACATATATATAAATATATATGATATTATATATAATACATATATATACATATGTATACATATGTATAAATATATATATATTTATATATATATGTATTATATATAATACATATATATGATATTATATATAATACATATATAAATATATATTAAAAAATAATTAATGAAAATATTTAAAGGGCTCCAGGGCAAAGAGCAGCAAAGATTGCTCGCCAATAGCTCAGGAAGAGTCAAGTCTCAAAGAACACGTGAGATTGTTCTCCAAGATCTGGAAGAGGGTGATGTGGGGGTGGAGGGAGGGAGAGGAGGGCCATTCGCACTGGCCTCAATCCAAAGAAGCCTGCGAGCTGCAAGGGCACTTCCAACGACATGTTTGTGCAAAGGAGCAGCAAGATGTCACAAGAACTGACTGAGATCAAAATGTGAGCAGCGTCTGGGACCTTGTGAGGATCTCTCAGGGCTGCCGATCTCTCCTGGAACCCATCGTCTGGCCATCCCTTAGAGCTATTAGCTCTGCACCCAGTCCTACCGGAGCCAAACCTTGTCCCTGCACACGTGAGCTGGTGTAAGCATCTAACAGAAACAGAAGTCCATGGTGAGCACCTGGGGAGGGAAGTGACGCCAAAGAAAATGAAATGGAGCGAGTGCAGAGAACGGAGAGGGGCCTGGACCTCAAATCCACCCTTAGTCCGGCCCTAGATTCTCCTGCCCAAGTCCTAGCATGAGGGAGGGGTAAAGAATGGAAATGGCTAGGGTGCTAGTGGTATTCTGTGCCTTAATCTGGAAGCCGGTCACGTGGGTGTGGTCAGCTTGAGAAAAATCGGCAGCTGGACACCTAGGATATGTGCATGTTTATGTTATACTTCAATGGAAATTATAAAATAAATAAAATAGAAAGAGATGTATCAATTGGAACACATAGAGAGAGAGAGAGAGAGAGAGAGAGAGAGAGAGATGACAAGACCAAGGAGGGAGGATTCTTTACAACCCAGGAGAACAAAAGGAGAGGAACTTCTTGTTTATTCAGAGTATCCTGAGGGTCCCAGTGTCAGGGGAGGCCACAGTGACGGCGGTGCCCTGGAGCCACATTTGGATTTACAGATGCAGCTGTAGAGACAGACGCAGACAGAGGTTTAGACACATGGGGTTGTACTCATACAGTTCACGTTGGTAAAAAAGAGTTCTGAAAGGTCACATACTCAACTAAGGACAGTGGTTAGTTATCCCGAGTGAGTCATTTTCATGTTGTGCTTCGTTTATTTCCTCATCATTTGGTTACTTTTACAACAAACTCGTTTTAGAAATTACAGTCTTGTAAGGTATTTTCTCTTCCTTCTTGTTGACAGCCTTGTAGAGCCTTTAAAGTGTAGTATTGTCCCCATGACATTTTCTCTGACTTCTTGGTCCAGATCTTCTTGAGGCTGTCACCCTCCACCCAGACCACTTGTCCCAGAATTGCCTGGGGATGGCCCGTATTCTTGGACTGCCCCTCCCAGATTTTCTGAGGTAGAATTCCTGGGGCCCATAAAGCGATATTTTAAGGTGATTCTGTGGTCCACCGTAGTTTGTTCATTTGGGGTTTGATGGAAAATTTCTCTCTTTTGGGGGTGCCCTAGCCTCCTTATTGCATTTGCCCCGTGGCCCAGGGTTTATTTTGGTCCCATATCTGTTTCTGCCACTAGACTGTGAGCCCCTGGAGAGAAAAAATTACATCCAATTCAACTCCGTTCCCTCAGAGTCAGACACAGGACCACAACATGAGGCCATCCATAAATATGTGCTGAATGAGCAAACCAATCAATCAATCAAACAAACAAACAAACAAACAATCTCAATCATCACCCAACCATCCCCAGGATGAGACTTTCCCGGTGGGCCCAATGCAGACACAGCTCTGGGCTTGGTTCACGTATGTTTCTGTCACTCTGAGAAACTGTCACCTGTCGTCTCATGCTGCTCTGGGTACAGACAAGCCACACTTGGCAAGACAAATGGGGAAACCCCAAAAGCCAGTGGGGTCACCAGAGGAGTGACCCAGTTAACCCAGATTATGGGACTCAGTTTCCATAAGTTGGGCTCTCTCTTCATCAACCTTAAAGGGACCGTGGCATAAACCGAAGACTTCTCAGTTCTCAAAGTGCAGGATC
Organism: Neofelis nebulosa; assembly: GCF_028018385.1. NCBI lineage: Eukaryota > Metazoa > Chordata > Mammalia > Carnivora > Felidae > Neofelis > Neofelis nebulosa. Next base: position 122,031,048 of record NC_080790.1, read on the forward strand.
CCGAGACCAGCAAGGCCAACCTCCTGATGGTACAAAGCCTGCACCGTGGGGCCAGCGACCTGGCTTCAATTTCTGGCTCACTTTCTAACTGCAGGTTTGGGGCTGGCTCCAGCAGAGGCCTCTGTTTGGGAAAGGAGAAATTTATAAAATGAGAAAAACAATACTTAACTTAAAGGGTTGTTGTGTCACATTAGATAATTCATGAAACAAATATTCATTAAGCCTCTACTGTGTTCCTGGCACTGTTCCAAGTGCTAAGGAGACAGCCACAAACAAAACAGGCACAAAAAAAAAAAAAATGTGGGGTGCCTGGTGGCTCAGTTAGTTGAGTGTCCGACCCTTGATTTCGGCTCAAGTCATGACCTCAAGGTTGGTAAGTTCAAGCCTACATCAGGCTCTGGCGCTGGGATTCTCTCTCTCTCTCTCTCTCTCTCTCTCTCTCTCTCTCTCTCTTTCCCACTCCCCTGCTCATGCATTCTCTTGCTCTCTCTCAAAATAAATAAATAAACTTTTTTAAAAATCCCCTGTCCTTGAGGGAGTTAATTCCTGTGAAGCTGAGTCCCTAGCCCAAAATAACTTCTCCGGAAGGTCGCAGGAGACCTCAGCTCCTGGAGCTAAGAATCAAGACACCAGAGAAGAGGCTAGCATAGGTCACCCCCGAGATCCTTGGCAACGGCCAACGGGGTAATGTCAATGTCTGATAAATAGAAACTTTAGAATGTGCAACTCTCGGGGCGTCTGGGTGGCTCCGTCAGTTAAGTGTCCAGCTTCAGCTCAGGTCATGATCTCACAGTTGGTGGGTTCGAGCCCCATATCAGGCTCTCTGCTGTCAGCACAGAGCCACTTTGGATCCTCTGTCCCTCTCTCTCTCTCTCTCTCTCTCTCTCTCTCTCCCTGTCCTCCCCTGCTCTCTCTCTCTCTCTCTCTCTGTGTCTCTCTCAAAAATAAACATTAAAAAAATTTTTTTTTAGTGTGCAACTGTCTTCTGCTCGGCTCACTCTGGTGGCTCACAGAGGCGGTGCCTCTTAGGGCCCCGGAGAAACAGGAGCTGTGTAAACTGAACACCGGGAGAGAATCAGATGCCAGAATGTGCACAAGCCGCAGCCGTGCGGGTTCAGCGAACCCCCCTGGCTCCGCTTCTTGGACATAAGTATCTCCCTTTTGCCAGAAGAAAATAAACTCAAACAGGAAAGCGCTCCCTGATTCAGTGTGTAACTCAGAGCCTTGGAGGGGCGAGTGGGTCTGATTATGTGACCGTGGCTTTCCACGCACCCCAGCACGTGCGGGAAGAAGCAGGGGCTCCCGGAAGAGAGCGAGGCCTGTGTTTGCCCCTGTGGACGGCTGTGTCCGGTCACGTGTACATATGTTCACGTGTGCCTCTGCGTGCTTGTACACACACGCGTGGGTGTGTGCGCTCACATGTAGGTTTGTGAGCATTTGTGCCTCTGTGTGCCTTTTCCTGGACTTCTGAGGATCTGTTTCTGTGACGTCTACGTGCGTTCCCGTGAGTGTGGCCGTGGGCACCTTCGTGCGTGTGTGTCTGTGCTTGAGGGAGGAGCTGGGGGAGGAGGGACCACAGAGATTCGAGGAGAGGGTGGGGTTCAGAGCCTGCCGGGAAGTGGGGATATGTGCCTGGCAGGGACTTGAAACGTTCCTGTCACTGCCAGGGATGTGGTGAGGAAACAGACCCACAGAGTGTCCCGCCAGGGGTTCCAGAAAGGGCATTCGGGCTCTCTCAGGTCAGGTGGTTGCTCCGGCCTCAGGGAATGAGGCAGCTTCCTGGGGGTACAAAAGCCCAGGGAGGCCTCCGAGGGGCTGTCTGTGGCCCCACCCAGGGGACTTGGCCCCGCCAGTCACCAAGACAAGGACTCACAGTTGGAAAAGTCACAACACTGCCTGTCAGCCCCTGACTGTGGGAATGGAGACTCTCTGATAGGGGAACTGAGACCACCCCCAGCTCCCGGGCACTGATGAGGGCGCCCAGGGAAAGAAGGAGCACTCTAACCCGGCCTGTCCCCCGGGGCCCTCGTGGCTGGCCATCAGCAGGGAAGCCATGTTGATGACATTGCAGGACCCTGCAAACCACCCAGGGGAGCTGCACCCAGGCCTGAGAGACAAGAAGAAGCTATTCCTGTAGGAATTGCAATGCCGGGGGCGGGGGCACCATCCACCGAGGAAAAACAGCTGCCAGGGAAAGAGCCTCTTGAGAGTCATGGCGTGGGGATGATCGAGGACAGAGACAGGATCAGTGCTAAGGGGACCGAGAGGTGAGAAAGAACATCCCCCCAGAGAAGGTGCAGGTGGCCGAGACCCTCCCATCTAAGGAAGAGGGCAGAATTTAGAGCAGAGAACACATTTCCACTCAGTTGGAGGCAAGGGGCCTGTGACTGCCACCAAGCTGGGAAAGCCTGCAGAGCAGTTCACGAGGACAGTCGCCCCGTGTCCCCAGCTGCATGTGTTCTGGGGGCTAAGCGGCCCCCAGGCTGTGGCTTCCTCGGATCAGTTTCTTCTGAGAACCTTCCTGAGCCTCCAGCACCTGCTCCCCAGCCAAGCCCGTGAGCTTCGTGAGGAGGAAGGGTCTGCCCACCTTCGGTCCCTAAGCTCAAGCATGTAGAACGAGGCCCAGTCCTGAGACAGATGGCTGTCTAACCCCACCCTGGGATTTTCTGACGGGACTCAGCCTTGGTGTCTATTTTCAAGCTGTCAAGGTGGGTATGTAAAGAGCTGGACACCTGCCCACCTGCAGAGAGGGGCACTCGGTGAGGATGGGGTAAGGATGGGGGCCGTGACTTTTCCGGGAACACTCAGACCACACTAGCCAGCTGAAGCCCACTGAGCTGACCCCTCCCCTGCCGACCCAGCCCTCCTGCCAATCCTGTGACCCATCCTCGACCAAGATACCCCTTTCCCTCTGACGGACCGATTCTGTTTTAGGGCCCGGGAAGCCCCCGACGTGTCTGCCTTGGATTCACAGCTTAGATAGAATTGGAACTCAAGCCTTGACCGCAGATGGTCCGGTGCTTCTGTTTCTCCTCTATGTGCGTCCTTTCAGGAAACACCTTAGAGAGCCAGATGCTAGGCACATGGTCATCTTACTCTCACTGCATCCCAATTCCTGTCTCCAGGAAAAGAGAGAGAGAGAGAGACCGCTGTGCCCTGGCACTGAGACCGGCGAAGGGTAGTGAGCATGAATTATGTAACACACAAGCGATAGAGATAAGGGTGGAATGGGGAAAATCATAACCCTATTAATAATGGAAGTGCAGTTTGTAAACTCTCCACCAGGAATAATTTGCATTGCAATATAAACAGGGAGTCTAACACAGAGCAGCTGGCAATGGCACTTCGGTAAAATGTAAAAGCCACCATTTCAAACATTAAAAGTCATGATTAAATTATAAGAATTTGTTCAGCACAACGTACGAGGAGAGGGCATGTGCTCTGACTCCATCTGAGCGCAGGGTCAGCCCTGCCTCCCCGCGTCTGCCGGGAGCGTGAACCAAGGGCTTGGGTCCTTGGGACCCTGGTGGTTATCATTACCATTAGGACCTGCTGCTGGGGTTAGGGCTCTCTGTGCACACCATTCGGAGCATGCTGCATGTTATCATTCATTAATTCTTTTTTTTTTTTTTTGTATGTATGGGTCTTATTTATACAAAATACGTACGTATTTTACTGAGGGATGAAGCTGATTCATATTGGACTTAAACTCACATTGTCTTAAAATGTGCCAGATGAACACTGTCATCGTGTAACAAAATACACAGGTAAACGGAGAACTACAGCTAACCAGCGAGCGGCAAGTCCCCTACGAAAGAAAGCACGTTATTATAGAATGCAAAGCCAGATTAAGACGCAATTTAACCCAAAACAGTCTACGTAAACGAAATAGATTAATCCTTTAAAAGGAAACCTGCTATGTAACTACACTTTTATGTTTTTAATGCAATTTATTGTCAAATTGGCTAACATACAGCGTGTAAAGAGTGCTGTTGGTTTGCCGGGTAGGTCCTCGTGGGTCATCGCTTCCATGCAACCCCCAGTGCTCATCCCAGGCCGCTATGGCATCTCCATTTGGAAAACGAGAAAACTGAGGCCCGTGGGGGTTAAATGGCTCCTGTGGGGCCGTGTCGTTGGTACGTCGGGAGTGTTGTGGTGCAGGCACTCTAAGCGATGAGTCATGGGCATCTACCCCCAAAACCAAGAGCTCACCGTTTACACTGTATGTTAGTCAACTTGACAATAAATTATATCAAAAATAAATAAATAGATAGATAGATAAAATTAATAAAATTAAAACAAACAGACACTCTGATCTCTGAGCCGACCCTCCAGTGCCCCAATAGTTCTCTGTAGCTACTCGGGTACCTCTCAAACAGGGCTGGTGGGATGGACAATTGGAACCGTCCTTTTAAAATATAATTTGGCAGCGAGTTAGGAGCTTGGTCAAGCTTTGATCGAGGTGTTCTCCATTCCTCGGAATCTCTCTGAAAAAAAAAAAAAAACAACCTGATATCATTCTGATCTTTATTAGCTATTAAGGATGTCACGACTATTAGCTATGTGTCTATAAAATCTATGGGTAGAGAGGTAATTTTTACTTCCGGGTTATCGTGTGGAAAATGTGGAAACAACTCAAATGTCCGATAATCATTGAAAAGAGGCACAAGCGATGGTGAACTGCTATGCATCCAAAAGGGGGGAAGTTGATAAAGAATTTGTAATAACATGGTGGGGGGGGGGGCAGCCGGCGCCTGGGTGGCTCAGTCGGTTGAGCGTTCGACTTTGGCTCAGGTCACGATCTCACGGTTCGTGAGTTCGAGCCCTGCATCAGGCTCTCTGATCTCAGCGCGGAGCCTGCTTCAGATCCTCTGTCCCCCTCTCTCTCCACCCCTCCCCTGCTCATGCTCTTTCTCTCAAAAATGAACAAACATTTTTTTAAAAGAAAAGAAAGAATGTGTAATAACATGGAAAATGCACCTGGTAAGTGAAACAAGCGAGATATAAAAGGTTAGACTCACTATGAACCCACCTGGGTAAAACAATACATAGGAAAACATGGGAATGTTCCCATGTGGTTAATCATCTTCGTTCCTTTATGTCGAAAACATGGGAAGTTGCCTTTTCTCATTTCTGTACTTCCAAGCTATTTACAACAAGCATGTTACTTTTCGAACAGAAAAACTATGCAGACAAATATATGTGTGTACATACGTGTTGTGGTACTTATTAGCATATGGACATTTGAAGGAGCCCTCACCGTCTCACCAACTGTAGACACAAAACAAAATGGGAACAGCCTTCTGTGTCCCCACCTTGTCGTCTCCTTCCCACAAAAATCCCTTGGTTCCCGCCATGCCAGGAGTTTCTCCCCCTCTGTGATCAGCTCTCTCACTAACCTGCTGGCTCAGAGCCTCCCGGGCCAGAGGATCGCACGCTGTCCTCCACACAGGTGGGCAGTGCTCCACCTCTTGGGGCATCACCAGCAGGAGAGCACCTGCCATCGTGTGTCCGCAGAGCTGGAATTTGACAGCCCATGCTTACCACCCGGCAAGCAGTGCGAACAGCTGGAGCTGGCTGTGCACGCCCCCCGGGGTCAAAGGCACTAGCCTGAGAGGTGGTGCCAGCCGGGCACTGCCCACCTGGCCCGCCTGGCCGTGGGAAGTCCGGTGAGTCCCCCGAGCTCCCTGCACTGCGGTTGCCCCACCTATAAAATGAGACATTTTGGAACACGTTAAAGCCCTTTTCCTGCCATAAGCCTGTATAAACATAACCTCGTGTAATTGTGAGCCTAATCTCAATGTGAAATATTTTAATGCAGTTCCAGAGCGTTCTGATGCGTGGTAACGTGGGGCACAGCTGCCCGGGCCAGTTCGGTGGCTGGCTGCAGACCCCGTGAGGGCAGCTGAGCCGGAACAAGACGGCACAACAGGGTGAGACTGTCGGGAGCCTCGAGCAGGGCGGCCGGGCTCTCGGCCCCCGCACCGGCCAAACTGTTGCCACCTGGAGCCGACTTCTGTTGCTGTCCCCGCCCAACATCCTGGGAGAAAGGGAAATTCTAGCAATCGGCGGTCAGGCTTCCCTTTGCTGGATGGTGGATTGGCTCTCCGGGACGGGAGAAGCAGTGTGCCACAGGCCTGGGGACCTAGGAGCCCCCAAACGGCCAGGAGGGCTCAGAGGCTCTGAGCCCAGGTTGGGGGGCTGGGGGTGCTGGCAGCCAACTGCACTCCCCCACTGTCCTCAGCACATTATTGACATTCCAGAGGGGAGAGGCAGAGAATTAATTTCATGCTGACTGCCTCCCCCCACACCCATACCTCCCCTGCCCACACAATCCCCAGCCAAGTCCAAATGAGGGTCTGCGTCTTACACGAAGACAAATGATCACAATTAGGAAAAATGCTTCGGGGCCCCCGCATTCCATTCCTCTCCAGCATCCCAGTGAGGCTGTGTCCCCAAGGGCCGGGCACGGTGCATGCAGTCGGTGCTCAGTAAATGCCCGTTGGCTCGGAGCCACGTGGGTGTTCTCTTAGCTCTTCTTCCCTGAGCCTCAACCAAAAGAACCTCCTTCCTTCCACTCCTGACTCCTACCCCTTGTGAATTCACCCCATCCTTTTTAATCCTGTTTGTCAGATCCTAAATGATCGTAAGAAAAATTGGAGATTTTAAAGGTTTTTCTCATCGCTTAACATCAGTCATTCAAATAACTACCTTCGCTGGCTGGCTTCAGAAGGATAAAAGCACAGCCTTTGTGTTTAAGAGCTTTAATACCTGCATTAGAGAGAAAAAGAAATGATAAGGAGTTGTATGGAAAGGATCGAGGGAAAAGAAGTATTTACCAAGCGTCCACAATGTCCCAACACTGTGCCTTGCGTATTATTTCATTTATCCGTAATCATAAGCTCATGAAGGAAGCATCATTGTCCCCCTGTCACATATAAGGAAACTGAGGCTCAGAGAATTGATGTCACTTACCAAGTATAGATTTCCTTCTCTTTGCCTGGCAATGAGTAAGCTGGACCTTGGACTGGGATAGTCTAGAGCCTTGCTACTCAAACTGCAGTCCACGCACCCAGTACTGGCATCATCCGGGAGCTTGCTAGAAATGCACAATCTCAGGGACACCTGGGTGGCTCAGTCGGTTAAGCGTCCGACTTCAGCTCAGGTCATGATCTCACAGTTTGTGAGTTCGAGCCCTGCATCAGGCTGTGTGCCGACGTCTCGGAGGGAGCCTGGAGACTGCTTCGGATTCTGTGTCTCCCCCTCCCTGCCCCTCCCCGGTTCTCTCTCTCTCTCTCTCTCAAAAATAAATAAACATTAAAAAAAATGCAGAGTCTCAGTCCCATCCTAAACATATTGAATCAGAATCTGCAATTTAAGGCACCCTTGGGTGCTCATTTGGAGAAGCCCTGATACAGAGCATGGCTTTCTGTCTTCAGAGTGCATTGGTGTCCCCTGGAGGTAACCCCGGTCCAGAGTTTCTGACTCTGACTCTAGCGTAGGACCCTGAGAATCTGCACTTCTAGCTAATGCTAGCTGTGGCTGCCACTCTGGAACCAGGGATCGCATTTTGAGAAGCCAGATCCAGAGACATGCCTAGCAGCTCCAGCCACCACCCTTTCTTCCATGCATTTGACAGGCATGTGTTGAGGTCCTGTTATGTCCCACTTGGCATCCCTGAGAAGCGACTGGGGGTTCAGGCACGAGAGAGAGTCCCGGCTCCAGTTCCAACATAGGAGACAGATATGACAGCAACCAAGCATAGATCGTCCCTATGCGCCAATGGAAGCTGGGTGCTACTGAAACACGAAGGAGGAAGGTGCCAGGGGAGTCTGGGGCTGAGTAGAGGACAGGTTTGCACGTAAGTCACAAATAAGCTGGAGGGTCTCTTTCTTGGAGTCCTTGAGAGGGTAGGATTGTTTTGCCCACGGGGCGTTACAAACTCAGTGCTCATGGGATTACTCAAGGGCCTCCAAAAATATTAGGACTTTGCAAAATATGGCTCCAACGGATCAGTAGAAAAAAAATGGCAACAAATAAATGTTCATGAAATGTCTGCAAAATACTCCAAATGGCGACTACTGAATGCAGCTCAATTTACATGCTTAATTTGAGATGTGAGTGCGTTTTGAAATGTTTTTGATGATGCAGGATGGAACCTCCAAAAGCTGGGGACCCTCAAACCTCCGAATACCCTCGGCCTGTCCTGCAGGAGGGAGAGAGTGCGTGCTATTAACTCCCTGCTTACCGGCACCTCCCCTCCTGCTGCCTGGCCTGTGAAGGTCTCCCACTGGCGGTGTCCCAGGGGCTCACGGTGGCAGGAGGCCTGGGGGACTTCCTCACAGCTGCCTTTAGCAGTCTCCTTCTGCTTGCAGTCCAGCCGTACTCGTGACGGATGCTGTTTGTCACTCGTCACCCAGGGGTCGTGGAGAAAGCTTGCCCAGGTACCTGTCACAATCCAGGGACAACCATAGGTGCTGACACCTTGTCACAGCATCACCCCGATCTGATTTTATTGGCCTTTACTTGTCACTGCCCACAGAGACGTGAGGAGACATTGGTGGCCAAGAAAGGGGGTCCCAGGAGCCCTGACTCACAGCCCTCTATCTGTGACAGGGAGGTAGTCACAGGAAAGCAGGGAAATAAAGGCACAGCACTGAAAGCCCTGGGCTCCTGGGGCGATGAGGGTGACTGAGAGAGAAGGAAAGGTCAGGGAAGAAGGTCTGTCTGGATGAGGCACAGAATCGCCCAAATATCCCTGCTTTGGGAAATCAATTATAAAGAAATAATCAAGCACATGGCCAAAGGTTTCTGTCCCACAATGGGCATTTTGGTGCCATTTAGAAGAATAGAAATTTGCAGGGGCGCCTGGGTGGCTCAGTCAGTTCAACGTCTGACTTCGGCTCAGGTCATGATCGCATGGTTCGTGGGTTCGAGCCCCACGTCGGGCTCTGTGCTGATAGTTCGGAGCCTGGAGCCTGCTTCGGATTCTGTGTCTCCCTCTTTCTCTGACCCTTCCCTGCACACGCTCTATCTCTCTCTCTCTCTCAAAAATAAAGAAACACTAAAAAAGCAAGCATAGAAATTTGGAAATGCCATCAGTGAATGGGCCACCTTGGGCCAGAGGCTAGCTCTACAAGTCTCAGTTGTATCCTCTGTAAAATGGGGGAAACAACAACACTCAATTTATAGATTGGCTGCAAAGATTAAATGAGATAATGCATGGAATGTGCTTCATGCAGTCACCGAGTAAAGGTTCACTACATAGCCACTGCTGACGTTGTATCCAAAAATAATAAAAAATAAACAAATCAGTTACACAAAGGGTAGTGTGCCAAAGAGCGTGAAACACTGCGACCCAAGGTGGTTTTCTTTCCAAAAAGATTTACCGATAAGGGGGACAAACTTACGGTATAATGCACAAAATATTTCCCTGTCTTTTTCTGTATAAAAATGTGCATGTTTTATAATGGAAGAGTGGACTTTATGTTTCTTATTGGAACTTCAGGGCTGTGAAGAGGCCATCTATGGCTGTTTCACTGCTGAGGGCAAGAAATCACGACTGAGGGCAGGAAGGGCCCAGGAAGTCAGGTGGAGGCAGGAAGCAGGTTTTGCCTGAACAGCTGATTTCCACCTCGGACAAACGTTTTCTGGCTCTCCCACACTGATTTAGTCGTGTCTGTGTGTGTGTGTGTGTGTGTGTGTGTGTGTGTGTGCGTCTTACAGCACATGGATTCCCCAGTGCAGTATTTCCAATTGTTCTCCGCCACCCAGGGACTTGTTCAAAATGCAGCTTTCAACTCCTGCTGCCTGGCCAGAATCCCCTGGGAGTGAGGACAGGGAGCGTCCTGAACTCTGAATGTGAGACTGAGCCCACAAGGGATTTGTAGGCACAGCGCACAGAGTTTGGCAACTTTGCAGGAAGGGACCTTACCCTGTGCGCTTTCAGTCACCGGTGCCTGACACAGGACCCAGTTCATAAGAGGCTCAACAAAAGACTGTTCAATGAACAGATTAATCTATTAATCGGACGAATACATTCTCCCATCTTTGGGGAAAATTCACACATCCTGAGCTGTCCCGGATCGTTCAGTCCCCAAGGATGGGAACCCAGAACACCCTGTACCTGGCAGTGTCGACGTTCAATCATTTCTTGCGGAGCCAGACTCAGGCACCCCGGCGATGAGCCCCGGATGCAGGAGGATGAACACCTAGTGAGAGCATGGCCAAATCTCACCTTCACAGGAAAAGACCAAAGGAGAAAACAAAACAGGCAACTGTAGCCGCAGCCACCTGTCAAACGTGCGTGGTTCTCCAGCGTTGACAAGGTGCTTCGCCTCACTGGAGCTTTGCCACCACATGCTGGGGCGAGTCCCATTATCACAGATAAGAAAATAAAGCGCCTTCCCCAAGTGTCTTCAGCGACTCCTCGGCATCCCCAGGCCACATGAATCCGATTTCAGGATTCTTTGCTAATACAATGATGAAAGACTGTCATTCTCTTTTGCTTACTCTTTGCAGCCCAGACACAGGCAGGTCCAACGGCAGGAAGCAGCCAGCCAAATGTGTTGGCTGTGCCCCTCCAAGGATTTAAGCAACGAAAGATTATCTCACAGGTGCCTCTGATTCACCAGCTTTAAACAGCCTGACCAGTTCAGCTTGTTTGCACACAGATGCAAAAGCCATGAGGAAGCCCGAGTCCCCACACCGTGGGTTTTGCTGTAAGTCCCAGTGTCCCAGAACGGTTCCCCTTACTTATCTGGAATTTCAAGATCGTGCAACGAACGTTAAGTTGCCAAGAAGATAAAGAATAATAACGGCAATGCCAGAGACAAAAGCAGAAAGAAAGACAATATTTTTCTAATGTTTTCCCAACTGTCATTTTAATAATGGCCTAACAACAGAGTATGCTAATTTGCCTCCACAGATACCTGTGAATGTAAATGCAAAACAAATAGTAATTAATGTCTTGGTGCGAAAATCAAGCAATTGGTATTAACTTTGCATCAGACCTGAGATTATGCACATTCAAAATCATGATCTGTTTTCAACAGCAACAGTGGCAATCACGAAGAGAAAACGGTGAGGGGAGGCTCTGGGGTTAATAGAATCCACAAAGCCACCCCGGTGTGACCTCTCCCAGCTTCCCTCCAAAACACACATGGAACATTCAGAGCTAAGAAGCACAATCAACCAAGTCTCAAGTTCTGAGCGGAAGTTTTACCAGCTACCTCCGGGGAAGGGAACGGATAAAACCGAATCATTCTTGATGGGCGCATCTTGACTCTTGAAGCAAAGCGTCAAGGCTGATAGGCACAGTCAAACCCCAGTTCACAGGCAGAGACCCCAGATCTTTGCTGAAAACAGAAAACAGACACCCTGTCATGTGCTCAGAGAGCCTTCTACAGTCATCTTCCCTGAAATCACCAGGAAGGGTTTTCCAGTTCGGTTGAGGGACCATCATATGACTGCACAGGGGGGGAGGAAGGGGAAGGGGTCCGAGGTGGGATGCTAGGCAGACAAAGTCATGAAAGGAGGCCAGGAAGTGACGCTTCTTAGAGGTCGTGAGCTTTCAGATATTATTTCTAGAAGAGGAAAGAGACAGACTATCTCAGAATGTCCAGAAATGAATTGTCAGAGAACCAGGGGGACAGAAGATCTCGGGACAGTCCAGCAAAGCACACTGGCGTCCGTGCATGCGGGAAAATAGAAATGCACCAGACCCGTGCCGTCCGTCCTCCATGGTAGGCACTAGCTCCCGGTGGCTGTTTTAATTTCCATTAATTTCAATTAAATAAAATGAAAGATTCCGCCCCTAAGCCCGTGGACACATTCTCGGGGCTCAGTAGCCACATGTAGCCAGTGGCTGGCATATTAGACAACATAAGTAAGGAACATTTCCATTACTGCATAAAGTTCTAAAACACAGCTCTGATCTCGAGTCTAGGAACCTAAACTCCATGTGCTGGATGTCTTTCACTTACTCATCCTTCCCCCCTCTCTGCTGTGCCCCCAGGAGGCAGACCTGTATAGGAGGCAGTGAAAGAATCCTTTGTCCTCTGCTTTCTGGCTGACTTCAGCCATTGGGAGACCCCAGCATGGTACCTCAGGACAGGAGAGAAAGGTCAGGATATATGTTACTCTGGCTTCCTCCCTGCTGGTCACCGTGACTTCAGTGCAGGTCTCTGTTGAAAGCCGCAACTCGTGCCGAGCGACTTTCCATACAGCTCTCCTCTTTCGGTTCTGGTTCCCTCCTCTCCTTTCCTGACACCTTCAGGACTAGGGTAGATAAGGGTGCCTCGCAGGTATTAAACTTGGGGTACTGCAACATCCCTTTTTATATCCCTGAACTCCTTCCACACCTTTGGAAATAGTCCCTTAATAAATATTTTATCAATAGCCAGAATGAGTATGTTATCCCTTTCCTGTGAGTACCCTGATGGTAAGCTCTGTTTGAACTTAAATCTGAGAGAATAACTTTATTAACATCTACAGAGGCAACGGGACCCGTACCCTTCTGGGGTCAAACAATGGAAAATCTGTCTTCACGTCACAATGATTCAACAGAGGAGAATAGTACAGGGGTTGGCAAAGTTTTTCCCAAAAAAGGCCAGGAGCGATATTTTAGATTTTTGTGGGCCACACACTCTCTGTCATAATTACACTGCAGTGTGAAAAAAAAGCAGCCATAGACAAGATGTGAATGAGTCAGTGTGGCTGTGTTCCAATAAAACTTTATTTACAAAAACAGGGAATGGGCCAGTTTGTGGCCCATGGACCATGGTTTACCCTATATTGCTCTGGCATGTTTCCCTAAAGGTACAGAGAAAAGAAATGCTTCTAAATTTGTTTACTAAAAAAATGGAAGGTCTTAGAAAGTACATGTAATTTTTTTTTCTCAATACATTGCAAGAAGGCAAGACGTCTAGAGGGGGAAAAGAGATTAAAAATGAGACAAAATACAAAAGGAATATGTAGGCTGAGATGAAGAAAAGTCTGGCCAAGTTCCCAAATCAGGCAAAGAAACTATAAACGCACTCTTAGAATCACAGTTTACATTAGAAGGAACGAAGAGCAGAATTTATACTGCAGAAAACTGAGTTTCAGAGAAATAGTAACTTTGAAATATATCTTTTAAAATCTAGAGTTGAAAATAATGAGCAAACAGATGGCATATATGAAGAACAGAGAAAAGTCATCCAATTTACAAAAGGAAAAGAAGCACGTGTTCCTAAAAAAGTGTTCCCAAAAGTAATGACACTGAAACACCAATCAAATCTATAGAACATTCTTGAACTGAAAGAAATGGTCTAAAAATGCAAAACAAAATGATCTATGCTGCACCCAGCATAACTGATAAAAAAAAAAAAACCCACAGCTTAACATCAAGAAAAATAAATAAATTATAACTATCCCAGGCAGAAAACAAAACAAAGCAAAGCAAAAATAATAGAAGACACGTTGTTTGAAATTGAGTTGTTTTTTTTAAAAAAAAAAAAAAAAAAAAAAGCAAAATCAGGGTGGGCTGACCTCAGAACTTGCCTCGATAAAAAATAGGGGCGCCTGGGTGGCTCGGTCAGTTGAGCGTCCGACTTCAGCTCAGGTCATGATCTCATGGTCCATGGGTTGGAGCCCCGCGTCAAGCTCTGTGCTGACGGCTCAGAGCCTAGAGCCTGTTTCAGATTCTGTGACTCCCTCTCTCTCTGCCCCTCCCCTTCTCTCTCTCTCTCTCTCTCAAAAAAAAAAATTAATAAACGTTAAAAAAAATTTAATTGAAAATGAATACAGTGGCTTACAATGTGGGAAGATTAGATGTATTCACAGTGCGACCACATGTTAGAATATTATGCAACCATCGAAAGCAATGCAGAGCAGGTATTTTTAATGAGATGAGAAAATGTTTATGGTAAAATGTTAGAAATAAAGTCAGACCCTAAAAACACACAGAAAATGCATGGAGGTGCATTAACATAACTGTAATATTTTCTTCTACTGTTTCATCTACCTGTACACACAAGTAGAAAAATACTATGAGTGCCATCTAGAAGCCAGACATTTCACATCCTTTACTACTTTTATCGTAGTTTAATTTTGTCAAGAAATCTGATTTATGTTCACAGCTCAGTTAAGGACACGAATGTCAGAGAGGTCACAAGCTTATCCAAATCATGGGGTCAGCGGGTTAACCAAGATCCATTCAAAATCTAAAAGGGCATTTGTCCATGAGGATGGAGACTGAGCCCTGGGTGAAGGAAGGGACTGGGAGGGCTGGAGGGACATAAGTCCTGAGGACTAAGCCCTGGGGTTTGGGGAACTATCAACAATAGTAAGGCTGGCCACACAGGACAGGACTACGATTTCTTTTCCCAACACCGCCTTGAGATTTCCCCTTCAACAGTGACCATCAACAATGACCCATCTGCCTCTGGTCCTGATCCACCCCTTTATGCCTCTCCCTAGAACATGGAAGGGCCAACAAAATTTGATGAAACCCCCAGAGCTGGCCCAGTCCAACGAGTGATGTCTCAGCCATTTGTAGGGGTGTGAATTTAACATTGTGACCTCCTTAGACCCCCTTGAGAATTGTGTGTCCTAAACTTACTTTTGCCCTAAGTAAGCAAAAGGAAAAACACTAGTGTCCCCCGTTCCAAGAAAAGAGATCTGGAGCTAGCTACAGAGATCTTACACAGCTCTCAAAGGTCTGCTTCTAATGGAACACTTTATAAAGTCAAATGTCTATGCTGGGCTTGATGACGGCCTTAAGTCCTTGGGGAGTTTTATAGACAGACTGACAAAGCAGTCAAAAAGGGAAAAAGAAATAAAAAAAAATAAATTAAAAAAAAAAAAAACACCTTCCCCCAAAGAGGGAACCAGTAGAAGAGGGAAATATTGGTTCTGGATTTTCAAGTTCCTCAAGGCACGAAGAGCCTTCGTTCTTCTGTTCATTCATTCATTCACCCTACACATTGTTAAACAGCACCAGGCACAATGTTAGACTCACGGATGCTAAGGGGCAGAAGCAATCTGGAAAGGGCCAGGGGAGCAGGAGAAAAAGAAAAAAGGAAAGGGAGTCTCATGACCTGATGGGCAGTTTAGAAGGCTTACTCTGTGACAGAAGCAAGTGGCAGAACTTTCTCACATTGTGAAGCCATTTTTTTAAATAAAAACGAAACACATCCAAAGCAAATGTTATACACATACATAAACATATAAAGACATGAATTGACGACTGTATTTATGATATGTGGCTGCCACCGGGGAAGGAAATAGAATTCAAACAATTAAAACATAGAGGTGCCTGAATGGCTCAATGGGTTGAGTATCCATCTTTGGCTCAGGTCATGATCTCATGGTTTGTGGGTTCGAGCCCCACGTCAGGCTCTGTGCGGACAGCTCCGAGCCTAGAGCCTGCTTCGGATTCTGTGTCTCCCTCTCTCCCTGCCCCTCCTCCCCCACTCGTGGTCTCTCTCTCTCTCTCTCAAAGATAAATAAACATTAAAAATCATAATACAATAAAAAGTAAAACATAGAGGACTTCACATTTATCTTTAAAAACGTTATTCTGTAAAGGGAAGATTCAGAATAAACACGACGTGCAAAGAGCACATATCGAGGGACTACATTTATGTGAAGTTCAAAAGCAGGCAAACTACGAAGGGGAGGGGGCTGAGGGATGGGCAGAATCGGGCAAAGGGGAGCGAGAGGTCCAGGCTTCCGGTTCTGGAATGGATAGGTCGTGGGAATAAAAGACATAGCATAAGGAACATAGTCAATGACATTGTCATAGCACTGCATCAGGACAGAGGGTGGCTGTGCATGTGAGGAACACAACATAATGTGTAAACCTGTTGAGTCACTGCGTTGCATACCTGCAACGAATGTACTATTGTGTGTCAACCATATAGTTTTTTTAAATGCGACCAGGAAAAAAAAAAGAAAAGGCAAAACAACCCATGCCATAGCCTGATGACGGCAGTTCCCTGTCGTGGGGGTGGGGGGTAAGGGAAGCAGAATGACCAAAGGAAGCGAAAGGAGAGGCTGGTAATGTCGTTTGTTTTCGTCGTGCTGGTTACATGACTGTGTCCACTTTGTGAAAATTCAACAGCTAGACACCTGTGGCCTGCATGTTTCCATGTGTACGCTGTGTTTTAATAAAGGATCATGATTATGAAGATAGATGATAGATAGATAAATGATAGATGATAGATGGATAGATAGATGATAGGGAAATAGATGACAGATAAAATATGGCAGAAGGCATTTGTTGATTTGAAATGGTAAATATGTAGATGTCAGCTGTAAGAGCTGTGCACTTTTCTATATTATTTTTTTTACCTTTTTTTCTAATTATGTAAAATAATGAAAAACTAGAAAAGGCCACTCCAGCTGTACTATATAGGACGGTAAAGACTAGAGTCAGGCTGATGAGCCAGGAAGTGATTGCAGGAGCCCCACCGGAGACGAGAGGACCTAAGCCAGGAGAATAGTAGCAGGGGGTGGGGACAACAGGGTAGAAAGGAACCTACAACATTTGGTGACCACTGGCTGCCCCCCCCCCCACACCCGGGTGCTCTGCAGACTATGAGCACTCCGTCTGCATGATCAACACCTCTGCTGCCTCAGCCATCCTTGAACATGAAAGAGCCCCTTCTTCTTTGTGGGGTGAGATGGGCAAGCCAGCGCTCACCGGCAAGCCTGCAAACGTCCACCTGTGGGGGGCGGGGAGGGTCCCTGTGGGCCCATGCACATCCCCCAGAAGGGCCTGTGAGCTGGAGACACTTCAAGCCCCTAGGCAGAGGGTTTCCCCTCCTCCTTCTCAGCATGGGCATGAGCACTTCTTCTCCCCAGCCTCACGACCCCACCCCCACCCCGTGGGAAGTAACATGCGCCATCTGATTGGTGTATGGAAGAGTCCAACCCTACCCCTCATTTCACAGACAGGATCGGGGCTCTGAATCGTGAGGGTCTCTACCCATCTCTTCCTCTCGCATTCTCAGTACAAAGGAGCCCGCTTCTCTGCATCCCGCCCCTGGCGTCCTACCTTCTCAGCCTGCAACCTGTTGAATAAACTCAACCAGTCCACCACGGAGGTCTGGGGAGAAGCAAACCCCCTTTTAGCCCAGTGGTCCCTGTGACAGATGATGCTCTTGTCCCTGATTCTTTACCCCTTCCCAAATCTGTGCCCTTTGTATGTGCCTTCGGTGTACTTCTCACCGAAGACACAGTGTATTTCTCTGCCCCACCGAGCTCGGGCTGGTCCTCAGGATTTGTTTTGGCCAACAGAATGTGGACGAAAGTGACAGAGCGCCAGATCTAAGGCTTAGTGTTAGGTGGCAGCTTATGTTTCCGCTCACGTGCCATTGCCACGAGGTGAGCACACCCCAGCTGGCACGCTGGTTCATGGAGAAGGAGAGACACGTGAAGCAGAGCCGGACCCGACCGAAGCTTGGATTCAAGCCCCCCCGGGATCAACTGAGCCGTATGCTAAGTGAGAATAGATGATTGTTGCTTTAAGATACGGTGTTCAGCCGTTTGTTACACAGCATATTGTAGCAAGAGCTGACTGATATGACCCGTCGTCCTTTGCTCTCCAGTTCAGTGGAGAGAACGGCCACTCTGGACTATAATCTAATATTTTGTCCAGTTTGGCTGAATTCTGGTTAGTGTTTTTACTCTAACGCCAGACCCATGGAGGGAAATTTCAGTAAATTGTAGGATTAAAGCACTAAGTCTAGAGTAATCATATGTCCCAGTGAGCTGGGAAGTCCTGATTTACACCTGTTATCACCACCCCCCCGCCACACACACACACACGCACACACACATGCGCACACACACACACATGCATCATGATTTGGATGATTAAATTATACAGTCATCCTCCCTAAACCCAAAGAGACCCATCATGCACCATGGCCTCCCTACAGCCACCCAGGCACCCCTTTGGGGTCAGTACACACTACAGAAATTGTTTCTAAAGTCGTGCTCTGGAAGGCAGGAAGCCTGGACAGTGATTCTCACGGCAGCAGGTGAGGCAAAAATAATTCTTCTCCTAAGTGCAGTCTCTCTACGTAAGGTTTTATAAAAGTGCTATGGGGTATTTTCTAAGAAATAAACTCCTTAATATGACTTCATGGTAAGAGTTCTATTTCCTTTATTCTCTGGAGTCCTGGGAACGAAAAATATGCCCCCTGGCAGTGTTCCATAAAACTAATGATGTGGGGGAATACGTGAATAATTGCCTGAATCACGGGGCTACATATCTGCAGGAAATCTCTTGGCAATATAAGGAAGGGGCTCAGGACAGGTAATTGGAGTCAAGTGAAATAAGGTCCTGCTGCATCAGCTAGACACTCTCGTGGGTCAAGAGAACTGTGGCAGCCATCTCCATAACTTGAGAAAGTAAGACCTCCAAATAGTCTCTGGTCACAGCCCTGGGGACCTACGAAGAGGGGAGGAATCAAGGAGAAAGTAAGGCATGGACAAGGCTTCGCAGAGACGGAAGGGCATGACGAAACAAGGCAGAGAGGGCATCTCTGGGCTTGCAGCTCAGAAACTCGGACCAGGGCCCCTAGCATTTGTTCTAAGTGATGGGGAGTCCGGAGGTGGTGCCTGAAAGAGGGACAAGGGGTCTCAGCACAGTGACAGCCACCTTCCCCGACTAAGGAGCATTGTGCTTACTTCCTCTGTCCCTAATCACGGGCAGTTCAGAGGCCTCAGGGGACCACAGACAAGAAAAAGTGCCTGAGAAGAAAGGCCAGTACTTGAGGAGATAAAGAGCAACAAATCCTAACCTTGTTCCAATATGATTCAGTAGTAACTAAATTCCTGAACCCTGGTATCCAGGGACTGTCTGTGGAAAGTGACACGAGATAATGTGCATCGGCAATTAGAAAAAAAAAAATCTGGCAAGCCTCAATAAACGTTGATGTGTGCGTAACTGCACTAATATATTCTACAAATATTTATTGAACACTATTTCTGTGCCAGGCACTGCCCGAAACACTGGAAATGTGGCAGAGATGGAATAGACATGGCCTCTGCTCTTGTGGAACCTTAAATCTCCACCCTGGCCACGCAGGAGTATCACCTGGAGAGCTTTGATAAAGCACCCATTCTGAGTGTCTCCCGAGAGCAATCACAGCAGGCACTTCAACTCCAGTTCCAAAGCACTTGACTGGTAAGTAGGTAGATATGGATCGACAAGTGAATGAATTCTAAGCGTGAGGTTATTCCTTCTGCAATATTGATATCATGCTTCGTAATATCACACTTCCAAAATTAGCACAACGGAAGGAAATAAAGCCCGTTGAGAACGCCAGGTGAGGACCTCAAAAACCCATAAAACAAGGAGAACTATTTCTGAAAAAGGTGACTGGCCCAACTCCCGAGTCCACTCCACTCCCAGCTGCCAGAAGAGGACTCATATTCAAGGCACCAGAGACCGTCCAAGAGAATATTTTAAATAATGCCCCCAGAGTCACAGGAGACTTTGGGTGAAAGACCTTGAATTTGAATAAGGTAGACAGCCAGCATGCCCAGCCCAGGACACCAATCCACACCCTTTATCCACAGGCATTTGGTGCAGATGCGTACGTGTGTCCACGCAATTTGGTAAATCATCTTTTTTCCTCCTTCTCAACCATCTGCCTTCAAAGTAAACTGAGGAATTATCTCAGTGGGGCCATAAAACTCCCCATATCCCAAGGCACACACATGGACCCGCTGTGAATTTTCTCTCCCACGTTGCACCTGAACTGTTTCGAACCCTCTACTCAGTTGACCAAAACAGCAAACTCAGATCACCCATTGCCACTGCCTCTCCTTCCCCACCCCCCCCCCAACCCTGGTCAGCTCTTCCTTCTAAATCTCTCAGGAATCCCTCCAGCTCTTCCTGCCTGCAGCCTCCCCCACTCTCCCCCAGGCCCCCATCCAGGTGCCCTGGCTGACAGGAGAGCCTCCCTCTCTGATGGGATCTCCCCTTTAAGTCTCCCCTGCACACAGAAACCAGAATGATCTTTCCAAAACACAAAATTTCCCATGTTGATTCCCTAGAAACCCACCAACGGCTTCGTGCTGTCTTTAGGGTAAAATCCAAATCCTTTTGAGGGGCTCTGTACAATCTGGCCTCTGCTTGGGCAGTCCACCTCTCACCTGACTCCCCGACTCTTACTGCGTAGGGGATCCTCAGTTCCTCCTGGCTCCTTGCTTTCCCTCACTTCCTCTTGGTGAACGTTCTCTCCATCCAGTCCTGTCTTTGCCCATCCACTGTTCCTTCACTCCACGGGTCTGGGTGAGGCATCTTAGTCTATCCTCCAAGGCAGTCTCCCCAAATGCTCCTAAGCGATTGCTTACAAAGCAGTGTAGTGTTAGCTCAACCAATTCCCTGTCCTCCCCTTGCCCGAAAGATCAGAAAAGACAAAGCCAGGTCAGTCTTTTGGGGATTGTATTTCCAGCACCTAACTCACTTCCTGCCACAAAGCAGGTGCTTCAGAAAGACTTTGGGAGCACAGCATACATGCATGAGCTGAAGACAACTATCTATTCCTCCCACATATATTAACTGAGGGCCTGCTACGTGTCAGGCACAGTTCTCCATGCGTGGGATACATCAGCAAACAAGAAGTAAACCCTGCCCTGGTGGAGTTTACTTTCTAGACAGAGGGAGACATTTATTTACGTTTTCAACAAACGTTTGTTGGGCCCAGAATCATCTCACACACACACACACACACACACACACACACACAAACACACACGCGCACACAGGGTGGCTTAGCTGGCCATGTCTACAGCAGGTCAGTGCTCAAATATTTTGCTTGTTTTTAGTTTCTACCTCAGTGAAAACACTGTCATTATTTGAAATGTTACAGTCCTGAGATTTCCCGGTCTCTTCTTTTCCTGCCTAATGTTTCACAGGGCTCCTCACCACCTAATACAGAGAGCACCACGTGTGGGTTGTGCCTAGGCCAGGCTTATGGGACACCCAAGTGAACAAGAATCTCTCAGAGCTCACTCAACAGCAAAACTCGCCAACAAGCGGGAAGATGAGTCTCGGAGAAGCCCATCCACAGCAAAAGAAAGAGAGGGTAACAATTTGTAGAATAGCCAGAAAAGGGGGAAAAAGTTTTGCCCAATTCAGAGAACCAGGATCACTGGCTGATCCTTATGATCCAATGGAAAACACACACACACACACACACACACACACACACACACACAAAACCAAGGAACCCCTGAGCAAATGACAGCCTGTCTCATGTTTTAATATAAGGTTATTTACATAGTTGCCTAATTATTATGTCTCAATAGAGGAGACCAAACCAAGTGTTTTTCTAGTCTCTATTGGCCTTAAAGCTTGGAGTGTAATAAACCGTTAGTTTTATTCTTAATGGGTACACACTTCTTATTTATTTATTTTTTAACCAATACCTGGTTTGTGATACCTTTCATGGAGAGTAAAGTCCTGTGGCTCGATTTATTATCTTTATTATCAAGATAATCTGTCAGCATGTATCCCTTAAAGGGGCAGGCAGACGGACCCCCCGCGACCACCCCGACCCCGATCAGGTTTTTGCACCTGGTGTCAGACCATATCTAAAGTTAAAATTCTATCCAGACTGCTGGATAAACTCACTGCCTCTTTTGCAAAAACCCTGGGCTGTGGGTCTGGTCTGCCGAGGCGGGGCTCCCAGCATCTTGGAAATGCTGGGCCCGCCCACCGCCCACTGCCCAAGCCGTGGCTCTGCCCCCACTGAGCTTCGGGAAGTGGCTGCTGCATTCCCACTGAGTCTGGCCAGAGGCAGAGACCACTGGTAACCTTAACCCCACGTGGGCAGGCCCTCATCGGAGCCTCCCTCCAAACCTAACATTAACTGGCAAGCTTTGGGAAGGGAGGTAGACAGGAAAGTGTGGGTCCGTGTTTGCTATACAGAACCCAAAGGAAACAGGATTCTGAGAACAGACTCCTTGGGCCTGAAAAGCTGTAATTGTTGAATGTGTTCAGGCCTGTAAACAGAGCTTCCCTCCCCGATCTGCAGGGCAGGCAGATCCTGATCTGGGGTGGTGTGCTGGCCTAGGTAGGGTCCCGCACCCCCTGAAGGATGTGACGAGGACGGGAAGTCCCTCTGGGAGGGAAGAGGGTACAGCATGGGCAAGTCTAAACTCAATCAGCAAGCGAAGACGCGACATGTGACAGAGGCTGGGTTCACGTCCCGCATGCAGATTTAACGCACATTCCCTGTGCACCCTCGTTGCGCCCATGTGGACCAGACGGTATGCCTCAGTTTACCCTCTGCAAAAATTGTATGATGTGGGCATATTTATTCCTATTTTATATTTTTAAGTTTATTTATTTTGAGACAGAGAGAGAGAGGGTGCAGGGGAGGGGCGAAGAGAGAGAGAAAGTATCCCAAGCAGGCTCAACGCTCAGTGCAGAGCCCAGTGCAAGGCTCTATCCCACAAACCGTGAGATCATGACCTGAGCTGAAATCAAGAGTTGGATGCTTAACCGATTGAACCACCCAGGCGCCTCTATTTCCATTTTATAAATAAGGAAATCAAGGCTCAGAGAGGTTAATTCACCTTCTCAAGGCCACCCAGGCAAGTGGCAGGGCTAAGATACACAAGCAGCCTGTTCCAAGCCTCATGTTATCTTTGCTATGCCAAATGACGCTAGCAAAGAGGACAGCATAAGTGATGCTGAAGAGCATAGGCTCGGGAGCTAGATGGCCTGGGTTCTACTCCCGCCCCTTATTAGTTGTGTGGCTTTGGGCACGTGACTTAACCTCTCTGTGCCACAGTTTTTTCATCTGTGAAACAGGGACGATAGTTGTACCTTTTTCACTGGGTAACTAGGGCAAGATAATGTGTTGATATTTGTCAAGTACTGAGAAGGCTACATGGTACGTAACACAGACTGTTTACATGTTTCATGTTTACTGGAAAAAATAAATGAAAAAAGGGATCTCTTTCTTTTAAGTTTGTTTGTTTATTTTTTTGAGTAATCTCTACTCCCAATGTGGGGCTCAAACTCATGATCCCGAGACCAAGAGTCACACGCTCTACTGACTGAGCCAGCCAGGTGCCCCAAGAAAGGGATCTTTTCGTTCTCACTACCATAGGGCTCATTTTCCAATATCTGGACTCAGACCATGCCTTACATGCTCCTAACATCATGGTGTCTGCAAAGCGTTTTTGCTGCAATGACTTCATCTTATTGTCACAACAGCAGTCCCAAAACATCGTGCCTGTGTTGCAGAAGAACGCTCTGAAACCTGACCGGGTGAGGGCTTGGCAGGTGAGTGAAGGGCAAAGACTCCAACCCAATCTCTCTATGCACACAAACCAAAGAACAGCATGAACTCCATGAGTTTGTGGATGAAAGCTTGGCCCTGCATCCACATGGGACCTCAGGGCGGACTTCTGCAGCCATCTTGCCTTGGCTCCCTGATGGCACGTGTTCTGGTAGAAGGGCCCGACCCTCCACGTGAAGTCAGTGACCCCCTGGTTTCAAATGCTTCCGTGAACCCCCACAACATCTCTCCTCTGTACTGAGAAGATGGAAGTTTCTCTAGCACCGACACATCCGTGATCGCTTTGTACCCCAATCTATCTAGCCATCTCTTTTTGCACACAGGACAAACGGAAGCTTCAAGAGGATGAGTGATTTATTCAAAAGTCACATGAGTTCAGTGAGTAGGGAACTGCACCCAGAGAAAGAGCTTCCAGTGAATTTTATGAACATTATGTGTGTTGCTCAATATGAGCATTCAACCCTACGGTTCCCTGTTTTTTTGTGCAATCAATGACCCAAATTCTAAGGAAGTTGGGTAGGGCAAGGGGGAAATAGGGAAAAGTAAAGAGAAAAACTAAATAAATAAAGACAAAACAAACACACACATGTACTCAGCTTCGTTTGAAGGAGAGGGAGGGAAACTGAAAGCAGAAGGAAGAGGTTTAGGGGACTGGGGAAGTCAAGAGTGTCTAGGTCCTTGGGAAGAACCAACGCCAGAATTTGCACGGACATGGAAAAGTAGCTGGTAGCAATGCTCATGAAGACCCAACAGCAACCACCAACCTTGAACTTGAGGATCAATACTTGTGTATTAACGCTGATTATTGTTCCAAAGCTAAATGTCAGTTCTCCTATCTGTACCATTCCTCTGATGGGGAAACTGAGAACCAAGGGGTTGTATGAGCTTCGGAGCCCATCCAAAACCTTTAGATCCCAAGCCAATGGCCATTCCACTCATTCTGGATCCCCCCTCCAAGCAGTGATCCCTAACCCCTCTGTCCTCCAAATCAGGTCAGGGCCCCAGTCTTCCGCTCGAGGGACTGACAGTAAAAATGCCCACATTTCAAATGCGTGTGTGCTACAATTTTCTGATTGTAAAATCAATACAGGCTTATTTGAAAAGAACTTGGGTCTGCTGGCATATGCATATATTCTGCAATGAATCATAAGGATTTATTATCAATGGTTTCGTTTGGGAGGCTTGTGGCTGAGAAGGAAGACTTTCGGTTTTGTTTTTGTACCTTTTCGTACAGTTTTAAACTGAGCGCTAGGCTCATGGTCACTGTGTGTGTGTGTGTGTGTGTGTGTGTGTGTGTACGCACGAAAGATATCTGGGAGGTAGTGGGATATCATGGGCCATTTGTGTTCTTGTTGTCATTTACTTCTTTACAATGAAGGATGGGAGAAGCAAGTTAATAATGATCTATTTTGAACACTTTGAAAACTAACAAAAGCATTCACATCTACGGTAATCACACCATCCAGACCCAAACAGCCATCATTTTAGCGTATGTCCTTCATGCTTAAATAATGAGGGCTATTCTAAATTCTGGCTGTTGTTTATTCTTATTTTTATTTTATACTATGAATACGTTTACGTATTTAAATACTCTTCACAAACTCTTCTTTTGGTAGTTCGCAAAATAATTTTTCAAAATCCATAAAGGCTCATGTCCACTGAGCGCTTCTTAGGGGCTTCTCTGTCTCCTCCTCATGGAGGATTAAAAGGGTCCACATCCACAAAGCACTTAGCACCGTGACAAGAGTGTGCATCCAAATGAGTTCTTGCCAGAGTCCGTGCACTCAAGCACCGGCCTTCCAGAAGCGGCCGGATTTCTTTCACCAGCTTTCTTTTGTAGAATATTTATATTGTTCCCAATGTGTCACTATTAGGTCATTCTGTGATGATATCTCTGCCCATACATCTTTATGTTTCTGAGTATTTCCTTAAGTGGACACTCTTAACAAAAGTAGCGTTTGATCCATAGGAATAAAATCTTTAAGGCTCTTGATACATTCCTCTGAGTGATTCACTTACACCTCTGCAACAGGGTTTAAGAGAGCGAAAGTGAGGGGGGCCTGGGTGGCTCAGTCGGTTGAGCATCCGGCTCTTGGTTTCGACGCAGGTTAGGATCTCACAGTTCTTGGGTTCGAGCCCCACGTCTGGCTCCGTGCTGACAGAGCAGATCCTGCTTGGAATTCTCTCCCTCTCTCCCTCTCTCTCTACCCCCTTCCTTACTCTCTCTCACTCTCAAGATAAATAAACTTTAAAAAAAAAAAAGAGAGAGAGCAAAAGTGAGATATCATTTTCATTTACTTGTAACTTACTTTATTATACTTAAGATGACTTCTCTGGTTTGTTAGCCATTTACACTTAATGGTCAACATACTGTTTCATAAAGCCTACCTCACTGACACAATAATAAATTTGCTATTCCCTAAGCATACGTGTGGGAAGTCTCTCTAAAAATGAATGACACTCCTGTCTGCAGAACTGAGTCGTTATTTTCTAGAACGCAGATGCACTTCAGGGTTGTGTTGGTGAAAGTCCCGGGAAGAGACAGATGGCACGCTCGATGGGGGAACCGAGGAGCGGGTAGTAAAGGGGCAGTCACAGCGGGGAGAGCGGGGTTCAGCAGACCCAGAAGAGCTGGAGAGCTGGTGCAGCGTCCTGGGGCTGGCATCACTGAGAAGCCGTGACCTCCCCAGGCCTACGGAAAAAGGGACCGTTGCAGGGACCTAGGCGGGACAGCTGTGGCCCAAGGAGAGGACCACCGAGCAGAAGCCAAGCTGGAAGGAGGCGGTCAGTCCTCAGAGGCCCTGCAGGGAGGAAGCCAGGGAATAAATGATCCCTCTGATCACAGCCTGCGAGGTGACGGGCCAGCCTCCTGGAGCACCAGGTAGGGTTGGGAAGGATGGAGCAGATTTGGAAGGCATGGGCTCTCTTCAGTTTCTGATCTTTCTGTGGCTACACGGACCCCACCGGGATTGAACCTCCACAAAGGAAGGCCCTAGGTTGGCCCCACTCGCCGTGGTATCCCCAAACTAGGACCCACACCTGGCACACAGATGTCCAGCAAATGCCTGCTGAGTACGGCATGCGTGTATGCGTGTGTGCATGAACGAATGAATGAATAAATTCCAAATCAACCCTGTTCTTTCTTGGTGCTTCCGTCAGAGAAAGCTCCTTGTGGCAAGCTACAGATGTCCACAGAGAAAGAATAGGAAACCCCTTACTTGTCCCCTAATTATTATCTGGCCATGAGCCTGATGGGCCACCTCCCCGTGCCCATCCCCCACCATTCCTGGAGTTCAGAGTTTCTTCCCACCTCCTCCTCCAACTTTCTCCCCTAGGAGGTTCCCTCCCGGGGGGACATTTTGTCCACAGCTTCTGGGCAGGATGCTCACAGTGACTGGTGAGGGCTCAGGGGGTGCTCCTACCCACCACTTTGCCTGACAGGCTCCCTTGGAACCACTAGGGAGACTTCTGAAAAACACAGATTCCTGGATCCCGCTCCCAGAGATGCAGACTCAAGAGGTCCGAGGAGGGCCTGGCAGTCAGCATTTTTTCCCCAAAAGGCATAGAGGTCATTCAGACAATCAGTTCTGCTTCCAGGGTGACCATCTACCCCAATGTAGGCGGGACCTCCAGTGCTAAACCCAGGCAAGTCCCAGGGAAACCAGATTGAGTGGGTTACCCTACCTGCCCTCCTGCCCTCTTCCATACAGCTGAAGGTTGTAGTTACCTCGTGGTAAAGCAATCATGTCCGAGACCCAGAGCCTCACATTACCAGGAGAGGAGGCCAGTGAGGACTTTATCTGAAGCAAAAAATCATTCTCTATACGCATGCTCCCAGGTGATTCACGCGGCCATCCAGGGCCAAAGCTGTAGCCCATTCGGCATGGCTCTGATTAACTCTGCCTCCCCTGTGCATCTCCCCCTGTACTCTTGAAGAAACGTGCTGGTGGGTGGAGGGCAGGACTCAGGTTTTCACTGCACAGTTTGTAGAAAAGGCCAAGTAGCTATATTGTTCATTGGGCGTCGACCCCACCCCTCATTGGGCAACTTCAATGGCCCCGTTAGACCACCTCCAAATGCCACGGGAGGGGAGCCTCAAATCCCACTCACAGAGACCTGAGAGAGAGAGAGCAACACCCCCGTCCTGCTTCCCGGGGCTGCCCTGTGGCAGCATGCAAGGAAATCCTCTCTGGTACGAATTAAGTCTCCCTGAGGTATAGGAATCGTGAGTTTGAGCCCCGCATTGGGGTCTGTACTGGTGGCTCCGAGCCTGGAGCCTGCTTCCGATTCTGTGTCTCTTTCTCCCTCTGCCCCTCCCCTGCTCGCCTCTGTCTCTCTCTCTCTCCCTCCTTCTCTCTCTCTCTCTCTCTCTCTCTCTCAAAAATAAATAAACATCAAAGCATTTTTAAATAAACTTTACAAATCTGACTATTTTGGATGCCTTATATCAGCAGACTCATGTAGGATTTTACTTATCTGACTCTGAATCCCAGGTGATTTATAATAAGAGCTCTGATAAAATAGAAGTTTTTTAGAAGACCTATCCAAAACAAAAAACAAACAAACAAAGGAACAAGTATGTAGAGGATGAAGAGAGTATAAGTATTTCAAGAACTTCTTTTTTGATAAAAGTTATGACAATTCAGTACAAGTTTATGAGCATCTTAGGGGCCAAGGCAAAGTGATGAGATGCCACAATTGTATTGTCCACAGAAAGCAGCTTGCTCTCAGCCAGCCCTGGCATCCCCCCTGAGTGCATTGTGCGAGCAGGAAGGTATAACTCCTGCTCATGGCCTCAGCAGATCTGCTTGAAAGAAACGACCCAGCATTTAACCTCTGTTGCGTGTGGTCACTCGGACCACCGTCTCTTCTTTCCCAGTCTGCAACCCTATCAACCGCTCCCTCGTAAGAGGAAAACGCCTGGCTTCTTAGTTCTATAGCAGACGCGTTGAACAGGATGAGATAAATGTCCATCTCCTGAGTGGGCCGGACACCCCCTGAGTTCACGGTGAGATTTCCTGGCAGGAGTCAGTTTACAAATGCAGTGTGCCCACTCAAGACTGCAAGAACTCTGAGGGAGATGCCTCGGGAGCACCAGAGACTTTAGAGACAGGAAACACCACAATCAGGTCAACCTGCCCAAGGCAGGGGCCGTCTTGCCTTGGAAACAGTAAACTCGCGCAAACTAGAAGGTCCCATGGGGGTGTGCGTGAATGTGGATTGGTTTTCTGCTAAGTATGGACACTGGGAAGCAGCTGCTGCCCAGAACCTGGGGAGGGGTCCCAACAGAGGCTTCACCGACACGCTGCCCAATCGCCTCTAGGAGGCGCCCCAGTGCAGTGGGAGGACCTTTGGAGTCCACCGGACTTGGATTCAAATCCACCCTTCCTACCCACTTGCCGCATGCCCTTCAACAAACGATTTTACTCCTCTCCACACGGTTTTTCCACCATCTGCGAAATGAGGTCATGAC
This sequence comes from Neofelis nebulosa, assembly GCF_028018385.1. Lineage (NCBI taxonomy): Eukaryota > Metazoa > Chordata > Mammalia > Carnivora > Felidae > Neofelis > Neofelis nebulosa. The sequence goes on from NC_080790.1 coordinate 122,059,836, forward strand.
CATCTTCCCTGTGCAGTGGAGGAGGTAAGAATGCAGGTCTGGAGCCAGGCTGCCTGGGCTGAACTTCAGCCTTACTGATGGGATACTCTTGGGCAAGACCCTTTATGCCTTTGTCTTGATTCTCTCAAGCATAGAATGGGTATAGGAATACGATCTACGTCCTATGACTTTGGGAGGGACCATATATGCACTGAAACACGGAAAGCCATTAAGACAGTGCCTGGTATACACTAAGTGCATAATGGATGTTACTCTTCTTATACTCATGTTTCGGACTTGTCATGAGACGTGCGTAGAAGAATATGTGAGTACAGGGGCGCCTGGGTGGCTCAGTCGGTTCAGCGACCGACTTCGGCTCAGGTCATGATCTCACGGCTCGTGAGTTCGAGCCCCGCGTCGGGCTCTGTGCTGACGGCTCAGAGCCTGGAGCCTGCTTCACATTCTGTGTCTCCCCCTCTCTCTGCCCCTCCCCTGCTCCTGCTCTGTGTGTGTGTCTCTCTCTCAATAATGAATAAACATTAAAAAAAAATTTTTTTTTGAAACAAACAAAAAGAATATATAAGTACACACCACAGTACCTCACACTTAGAGTCTGCACCCCTTTCTTGGGGAAAGTCAGACCCTGGGTCTAAACCCACTTTGGGAGGTAGGGTCTCTGGCCCAAATCCCCCAAGGGGTCCCTGGGGCAGCTCAGTGAGGAAAGCCCAGGCCAAGATTTTTCCTTGGAGACAGCAGTGAGAAGAGAACGCACCAGGAAGGGTTTGGCCTCCCCGCCACCCCCCCCCCCCAGGGAGTCATCCGAACAGAAATAGGGAGCCCCAGTCTGGTATTTACAGTAAGTCCTCGGCCCCTGACCACATTGTCTTGTCTGTGGTGCATTTATTTTGGGGACAAGCACTGAAGTCACTGCTGCCCGAAAGTGCTCCAGGCTGGCCCGCCTCATCTCTGCTTTCCCAGCAGACCCTGGGGCGAGGGAACCAGACCCACAGGGAGGCCCCGAGGGGCCCCACATCTGGCAGGCCGACTGCAGGCACAGCTCAGGTCGCTGCACAGGAACGGACCCAGGCTCCCAGTGAAGCTTCAAGAGGTGCTCACAGCGGAAGGGTCAGAGGAGGAGGGAGCAGCCCCCTCCCACCCACCCCTGCCCTTGATCTCACTTTCCTTTTCCTCCAGCGGCTGCCTCTGCCTGTCTTCCTGGCTCTTAGGGCCCTTCTCTCTCCATTTCTTGTAACTCAGCAGGCAAAGGGGAAGTGGATTCTTCAAGGCTTCTCCCCGGCCTTGATGAGCAAATCCACTGTCTGAGACCTGGGCTGGGGCCTAGACAGGACTCTGTTAGTGGCTCCCAGGGCTGAAGGACAGGCAGTTGGAAGATGCTTCGCTACCGAGAACTTTGGTTAGCTGGGACCGCAGAGCTTCTCCAGAGGCGAGCCCCAGGCTCCGCCGGCAGCGGGGCGTCCTTTCCGGGACGTTGCCCTGGCCAGAGCCTTCACGTTCTGCCCCGGTCCTGAGAGACGGGGATACCCTACCCCTGACCCTACAGGCCAAAGAACCCCGAGCTCTGGTGCCAGCTCTGCCCCGTTCTCGCAACGCAACCTGAGCTCCCCAGTTGCAAAATGGAGAGTTTGAATAGGGTGCCGGCTTATACCTCTCTTTATCTTTAAAGAGAACCTTCCGTGGAACCTCACTTTGTACCATGGGGCTTATCTGAAGGCGAGGAAGTACCTGTAGCCGTGTGTCCCTACCTGCACCCTCACTCTCCTGATGAAATCGGCTTTAAGGAAGCCCTTGGGTAGACCCCCCAAAGACAGCTGTGTAGGTGACAGACCACATGACCTTAGGAGGTGCCGTCCACATTGTAGACTATGGGGACAGCTCCTCCTAGAGATGGTCAGGGCATAACCAGACATGGCGGTCCCATCTGTAGGGCATCACAAAGCACTGGACTCAGACCATGACTTGTGAACTTGGAGAGCTGACACTCCTCTATCACATCAGCATTAAGCTGTCACTTCACTAACTCTTACTAAAGTGTGAGTTCTCAAGAGCTTAATCTGCTGATATTCCTCGGGGTCCCTGTACATTCACGGAATACAAAGCCTTTTTAATACTCATGTTTAAAGGGCATTGTTGGAGGATTCTGGGCATCGTCTAAGGCACGAAAAAGATGCTAAAAGTCCAGGAATCTTTGTGCCTAACGATTTATTCCAGAACACAAATGTCTTGCCTGTCTATGACTGACACGTTCCTAGGGCCAAGAATTGTGCCTTTTGGGCTTTTTTACTTCCCCAGAAGACAATGTCAGTTTTACTAAACCAAGGAGAGGAAGAAACAGATTTATCCACCACCTATTTTTGGCCAGAAATTGGGTTCGCAACTTGACCCATATCATCTCATTTATTTTTACTACTACCCCTCTAGTCTTTTATTATTTATTACCTTTTAAGAGCAAGGAATGTGAGGCTAAGAGCAATCAAGCGTTGTTACCCAAAATCACAAAATGATTAGAAAGCAAATCCATGATTCAATGCCATGTCCACAGACGCCCAAAGCCTGTCCTTGATCCCCAGCACATGGAATCTCACCTGTGGGCTGGGCATCAGGATCCCCTGCAGGGTGTGCTGAAAGGTGTGTTCCACTCAAAATCTGGATTTCTGGAAGGGAGTCCCGGTAATTTCTATTTAATCCCCCGGAGGACCTGATGCATAACCTGGAGACTGTCTGTTTTGGAAGTTTCACTGGCCTTTGGCAGTAGAAATAATGTCACATGCCTGCCTTCCACGCCTTTGTTCGTGCATCCTCCTCTGCCTAGGAGGAGGTCTTTACTCTTCCATCCTCGGAGGCCCAGCCCTAACTCATCCTTGTCCAGTAAGCCTTCCTGGACCGCTCACGGAACACGTGGTCTCTCCCCCGTTTCCGGCAATCATCTCCTTGAGCCTCCCAGATGCACTGCCCCGGCACACCCCGTACAGGAGACCTGTGTGCCTCTGCCTCGCCTAGACATTTTTTTATACTTTTTTTAATGCTTATTTTATTTTTGACAGAGAGAGACAGGGCATGAGCCTGGGAGGGGCAGAGAGGGAGGGAGACACAGAATCCGAAGCGGGCTCTGAGCGGTCGGCACAGAGCCCGACGCGGGGCTCGAACTCACGGACCGTGAGATCGTGACCTGAGCCGAAGTCGGACGCTCAACCGACGGAGCCACCCAGGCGCCCCTACCTCGCCTAGACTGGAAACCCATCCTGGACAAAACCTGAGTCTCACCTGTTAGTCTCCGTGCTCCCCTGTCCCCACAGAGGACATCAGCTGCCTGGCCAGAGCTCTAGACGTGAATCAAAAAGCTTTCACTGAATTGAGTTGGGCTGGATCCAGTGATCAAGACGCTTCACTAAAAGCCAGTGTCCGTGTGGCCAGACCGCAGACCTCTCACAACCCTTGACTGTTTGGGGCTTTTTGCCTTTTATGTCCCAAACCCCATGACCGGAAATTCTCTCTCCAACCTGGTGAATTTCTCTTGCTACTTCCACCATTTTCTCTTTGGCAAAATCACGCCCGCCCAAGGCGACATTCCTTACACCTGCTTCTGTGAACCTCAGCTAGGACACTACTTACCACGAGTATGGTCTATTTTCTTGCAGCCACTGGGCTACACCATGCCTGGGCATTGTCTAAGGCAGCCAAAAGATGCTGAAGGTCTCGGAGTCCCGAGAGCAGGATTCGTTTTTCTTCTTTCTGCATTCCTAAGGCCTCAGCATTTGAACCAGCACATAGTAGGGGCTCATATGAAGAATGGGGAAGTGAAGTGAGCCAATGAATGGATGAGATACTCACTTGCTCTCAGGTCTGAGTAACGCAGCTTGCTTAACGGACCGCTAACTCTTTCTCCCTAGCATCAGGGTTGCAGAGCACGAACAAAGAGCAGCCGCCCGCTCCCCAAACCCAGGCTGCGCAGACTTTTCTGGGAGTCATTTGGTAGTTCTGGGTGGGAACGAGTGTTCCTAAAATCGGCTGCCTCGCTCCCTGCCTCCCGGAGATATGGGGTCACCCTCGACCTGCTGCCCAGCACCTACTCCAAACCCAGGGACACAGAAGACAGTCACCCGTCCTTCCCTCTCGCCTTCCATTTCTTCTTTCCCACTTTGCATTGTCCCCCGTACCAGGTGCCTCTAAGGGGGCACGTTCCTGACGGCTGGAGGCATGTCCTAAAGTGGAGCCAGAATGCGAGAATGACCCTCCCAAAGCCACTCATGCAACAAAGCAGGGGCCTGGCAGGGGCTTCTCCCTCTTGTCCCCCGACCCACGTTCCCCGGGCATCCAAAAGTGACACACACCCAGGTCCCTAGGGCCTCATCAGCACGTCCGGATCCAAGTCACGAGGTCAATATTTGTCCCTATTTTTTTGCCCGTAATCAGTAACAAATGCAGCAACAACTCTCAACTTGCTTTTCTAGTACTTTTTAAAAGACCTTTAACCACAGAATTTTTATTAGCTCTTTTTTTTTTTTTTGTCATTTAACAAATGAGAAAATCCCTGCAAATTGAAGCCAGATGCTTTTGCATGGCTCTCAAAGCCATGATATTTTTATCATGTTCACTTTTATTTACTCAGTCTCCTTAACTCTCTGGTCATGGGGTTCCAGTGTTTCCTGGTTATTCTGAAAGCTAGTGTGTGGTGTGGGTCGATTCCCCAGCAGGCCCATAAGCCCAAAAGGTCTGGATGCTTCTTTGTCGGGGAAAGTGGGGGAAGCGCGTAAAATGAAAATCTCCATTTCCATGCGCTCAATCAAACACGCCATCCTGTACATATAATTAAGCCCTGATATATATCATAATTGTGAAACTGGCACAATTTTGTATCTCATTAAAGTAAATGGTGTGATTAGAACAGTATAATGTACATCATATAACTGCCTCCTCCCATGTATAAACCGGGCCAGGTTTTTATGGCGTCTCAGAGCTTTTACATAATCAGGCCATCCCAGTGAGGCTGTGGGCTCAGGGAGATAGCCACAGCCCTCGTTCACTGGCATTCATGCAAGCGGGCACCACACCCACAGGCTTGGTGTTCAGACCCGGAGAGACTCATCTACTCAGCTCCGTCCCAGGCTGAGTGAAGAAAAAAATCAATATTCCTAAGTGGAAAAAGACCCAACAAGTTGCTGAAAAAGTTACTTCCATTTATATCTTTGCTGCGAAGGAGGCCCTCGTTCGGGCAGTAAAATGGCAAAGCGGTCAGCCCGGAGGAGGTGGCCAGACCAGCCCCCTCCATTCCCCCCTCCCAGAGCCGACAACGGCTCCCGGGCTGCCTTGCAGCCCAAGAAACTCAATTAACCTCCCCAGGCCTCATTTCTGTGTTCATTAGTATTTATTTATTTGATTTTCTTAAGCTTGCTCTTTGTGGTTTAAAAAAAAAAAAAAAGAAATCACCGCAGGGCACAGGCACAAGAGAGTAACAATTAATTAAAACACATAAAACAGAGCCGAGATGGCCAATAGCCTTGAACTTGGAGGCAGCCAGATAAGCGTTTCGGAAGATCTATCCCTGTACAGGAGAGGGCCAAGAACACAGCAATGAAGAACTTACCAAATGGGGAGACAGGCTTCCGTGTCCGGAGATGTGTCAGGACGTGTTAACAGCAGTGGCCGCTGACCACGCGCTCCGCGGAAACTCTATCTCAAAAGTGTGGATGTTTCTTCCCAGCTTTGGCGTCTACGTCGGAGCTACTGAGAATCTGGAAGAAGGTCGGGCTGAGAATCTACGCATCCGTGCAAGGTACTAGCCCTCCTGAAGTGAGCGATCCCTGCTCCCGAGCCAAGCCGGGACTCCTGCTAGAGGTTTGAAAGAGGCACAAGGGCTCACATCGGGTTTCTCCTGAGAACGGGCATCGTGAAGCACAAAAGAAGTGCAGTGGTGGGCTCTGTCCCTGGAGGGGTTCCAGAAAAAATGGAGACCTTCCATGTGTCCAAAACCATGCCAGGTACTCGGACAGCTACTCCCAGGGAACCAGAACACCCAGGTTAGGAGGGACCATGCCCAGGGGTGCTTGGGTGGCTCAGTCAGTTAAGCGCCTGACTTGGGCTCAGGTCATGATCTCACGGTTGATGGGTTCGAGCCCCGAGTCGGGCTCTGTGCTGACAGCTCAGAGCCTGGAGCCTGCTTCTGATTCTGGGCCTCCCTCTCTCTCTGCCCCTGCCCTGCTTGTTCTCTCTCTCTCTCTCAAGAATAAAAATAAACATTAAAAAAAAATTTTTTTTTAAAGGGAGGGACCAGCCCAGACGATGAGACACAGCTCAATCTAACACTAATCCCCACAAAATCTTTTCCTTGGAAATGCTCTTGCAAGGCTGCGACTACAGAGCTTGCTGTGTGTATCCTCCTGTTCTCTGTTTCTTCCACTTGACAACATATCTTGGATATCGTTCCGTATCGGTCCATGAACAAAGTCTGCATCCTTTCCAATGGCTCCCATTATAGGCATCTAGAAATGTATCATTTCTGAAATTTAAAAATCTCCCAAATACGTACGTTGAGGTTCTCTCCAGTGACCTGTTATCACAAACACGGATTCAATAAATAATTCTTGTGCATGTGCCATGTAAAAGTGTATCCGTGGGTCATATTTCTAGAAGAATTGGTGGTCAAAGAGAACGGGCCTGCTCACTTCTGATGAACATCCTGCCTTCATCAGGGGCTGGTGCCTTTGCTGAATACTCGCAGAGAACAGAATTGTCACACGGTGTCCCTGAAAGCAGAATGCTAGCTGTACGTGCTTCCGTGGCCGTACATGGCCTCTTCTCGCGAAGCGTTTCCAGGCTATCAAGTCATGTAGGCGTAGAGCTGCAACCCCAGATAAAACCTAGATCTCTCTTCCTGGAAGCCTTGAACACATCCTGAATTCTTGGGCCCAAGAGAGAAGCCTAAAGAGGGAATCTCTCCAGTCACAGGTGTGGCTTCCACATCCCCAGATCCTTTTTCGGGATCTGTCTCCTCTCCGGGTGACTCTTACACATAACATTCATCCCTTTCCCTTCATGAGGAGGCAACCCTGGACTCAGCCTCTAGACAAACACAGCAGAATACACCACCCCAGCATCCGTACCAGATTTATGCACACGGTGCTTCGTTCTTGGCAGTCTTCTGTCTCGGATGCCCTCTAAAGGAAATGTGGCGTGTTTAATAAAAGGCCCTTGTCCTGTTGAGGATGTTGATAAGTTTATTTTTTTTTAATTTTTTTTAACATTTATTTATTTTTGAGACAGAGAGAGAGAGCATGAACGGGGGGGGTCAGAGAGAGAGGGAGACACAGAATCGGAAACAGGCTCCAGGCTCCGAGCCGTCAGCACAGAGCCCGACGCGGGGCTCGAACTCACGGACCGCGAGATCGTGACCTGAGCCGAAGTCGGCCGCTTAACCGACTGAGCCACCCAGGCGCCTCGAGGATGTTGATAAGTTTAGATAGATAAGCACTGACTGAAGGTAGAGTTGGAGCCGGGGACAGTCGAACATTTTTGCACAATACCAGAGCAATCTGGAGGTTCCGAGAGCACTCCGTGAAAGCGGGTATGAACAGGAGAGCTGGAGAAGGGGAAAGAATGAAAAAGCCATCAAGATTCCAGAAGGCTGAGGTGGTGTTGGCTAGGGAATGGGCCAGCGAGCCTTCTCCAGAGCTCCTGGGACCCAAGAATATTTTGAACAAGTGCATCGTCTAACATTCGCTCGAAAGCAGCTCGTGATGCCCTGATCTAAGCTGCTCTCGGTGCCCCTACCGCCACTCGTCCCTGAAGTCTACCACCCTTACAAATGCTTGGAGGGCGACTGGGCGATAGGCTCCTGATCAGCAAGCCCTTTCCTTGTCTGCCCAGCTACAAGCACAGCCCCTGCTCCATCCACACCCTCAAATCCCATGTTGTTTCTCAGCCAGAGTACATCTCATTACCTGGCAGTGTGCGTTTGTTTATTCCTTTACTGCTCATCTCCCCCACGAGAATACAAGCCCTGTAATAATAGGGATGCTGTCTGCTTCCTTCACCCCTTTGTTCCCATGGCTTAGAATTCTGCCTAGCACATACTAGGTGCTCAATACACATTTGTGGAATGGATTGTGTACACAAAGAATAACCATAATACACGGAGGAGAAAACCTTAAAGCATTTGGATGTTAAACCTCAGCAGACTAGAGGCGCCTGGGTGGCTCAGTCGGTTAAGCATCAGACTTCAGTTCAGGTCATGATCTCATGGTTCGTGGGTTCAAACCCCACATCTGGCTCTGTGCTGACGGCTCAGAGCCTGGAGGCTGCTTCAGATTCTGTGTCTCCCTCTCTCTCTCTGCCCCTCCCCAGCTTATGCTATCTCTCTCTCTCTCTCTCTCTCTCTCTCTCTCTCTCTCTCTCAAAAGTAAATAGACTTTAAAAAAAAATTAAGGCCACCTGGGTGGCTCAGTTGGTTAAGCGGCCAACTTCGGCTCAGGTCAAGATCTCAACATTCATGAATTCGAGCCCCACATCAGGCTCTGTGCTGACAGCTCGGAGCCTGGAGCCTGTTTCGGATTCTGTGCCTCCCTCTCTCTCTGTCCCTCCCCTGCTCATGCTCTGTCTCTGTCTCTCTCTGTCTCTCAAAAATGAATAAACATTTAAAAAATTAAAAAAAAAAAACCTCAGCAGACTAAAAGTTAAAGTGTCCTAACGTAGCTGAAAAAACATCTATTTTATAAGGACCAGAGCGAAATTAAAGTCTGAAGGTTTAAATTAAGGGGGAAAAAATGGTCCCGTTATCCTCATGTTTCACAGACTAATAGTATTCACAGACTTAGGTATTTAAAAGGACTTTATGAATTTCACATCATTTGGCCTCATATGACTTCCTGCCATGAACAGAGAGGGTGTGGGGCCTGTCGAGGTAGCCATGAGCATCCATGAGTAATTGTGACCAAGATCCCATTACCAAGCCAAGCCTTGCACTAGAAATTAGGCATATATCACTGAGGTCAGCACTTGGCTCTTCTGTCCTCTGTTCTGTGCCAGCCCAGACAACTTACTCCCCACCAGTGATAATACAAATTCTGCTCTCACTTCTTCTCCAACTACAGAAGTGGAGAACATCTTGTGGTTCATGGGAAGAAGGAATCCAGGAGTTGCTGTGTTTCTACCATCGAAAGGTTAATCTTCCACTCACCCTGACCCGTTCACCCTTCTCCCTTGCGTATTCAGAACAAACATCTCTGCAAAATAGGATGCCGTCAGCCAGAGAGTGGGGTCATTCTCTCCTAGGTGGCCTCACCTTCCTCGAGAATTGTTTCTCCCCTACCCTTCACTGAGACCACCGAGGTAAGGAGTGTTGGTGGAAGAAATATACGTAGACACAAATCCCAATGTAGCAGTGCTGTCCTCAGAGTGACAGAAATAAAACCATGTTTGCGATCCTCAAGAGTATCTGCCAATATGACATCCTGGCATTGGTCTTCGGAGGGAATCTGATCCTTGTCTGCTCAAATAAATTAACAATCTCATTTCGATTGTCTCTGTGGGCAGAAACAAACAGGTCATTACGACAATCTGGGAATCGACCCACAAGATCTCTTCTGAGAAAATAAAAACTGTGCAAACTGTGTGTGCAAAGTACTTTGTCACATTTTAACACCAAAATGGAAGTGGTTTGCTTTTCTTTTTCCTCCTCTTTCTTTCCACCTAAAATCTCTTCTTCTGTTGCACTCTGCAGTAGCATTCATAGGAGGAAGAACGGAAAAGGAAAGCAGGCAGGCAGGTGTCGGAGATGCGCATCACAATTTATCAAGGGAGGAAAATGACACTTGACTTTCTATATGAAGTATTAGAAATCCATCAGTTCACCATTCATTTACTTATTCTGGCTGAACATCCAACATCTGGTATTCCAGCATAATGTGTTATCTTTCCTCATTTCCATACTATTTTTTTATGAATACAGTCAAAGTTAACCAAACAACCAGTTTATAAAAAACACTTGGGACATGACACATTTGGCTACCTTCTCCTAGTTTTTCTATTAAACTCTTTATTATTTTCTGCTTTTTGACTGAGGTGTAGTCTATAACCAGTAAAACCTTAAACAAACAGCTCAATTCGTTTATACTTATGTATAAACTCATGCCACACCACCCAGGTAGAGTATTTCCATGGCCATTCTCAGCAAGTTTTTTTTTAATGCCCCTTTATTTATTTTCTTAAGCCCAACGTGGGGCTCAGACTCATGACCTCAAGATCAAGAGTTGCGTGCTCCACCCACTGAGCCCGTCAGGCGTCCCTCAGCAAGTCTTCTCTCCCCTTCCCAAGCAGGATCTACCTTTTATCCCAGAGGTCAGCACCGATGAACATTTGGGCTGTTTCCAGTTCCCAACTGTCATGGAACAGCTGCCATGAACATTCTCACGCAAGTCTTTCTGTGGAAATAGGTACTCCTTTCTCTTGAGAAGGACATTGCCGGGTCTTAGGGGCGGCACACATTGAACTCTATTAGAAACTGCCAAATAGCTTTCCAAGGTGGTTCCGCCATGCGCCTACATGCTTTGAAAACGTCCAGGTCTTAACGAAACACAACTGGCACCCACTTGTCCTGATTGCCTTCCCTCCCTCTCATGAGCACACAGACCCTGAAGGGTACCGTGAGGGGTCACAGGGTTCAGAGTCAGACAACCCCTGATACTCCACACCCTCACTTCGTAGGGTACAGACCTCGTGCAAAGTACCATTTTTAATCGTACCATCCCAACATTTCTTTGGAAAACAGCTACGAGACATCTACTTACTCTGTAGGTTCTTTGTGAGGGCAGAGTGAGGTGACACAGGTGAAGCTATCCAGCACGGGTGCAGACATGCGGCAGACATCAGACAGAACCTAATTCCCCTCTCTCCCCACATTTTTTGACAAGCACCTTCCCCCGTAGAGTGGGTTTGGGGGTCCATCTCTGTCTCTCTTTCCTAGGCCCCGGGGGTCGAAGAGGAAGGAGACCTAGAAGAAAAGGAGCCTGCAAGAGAGAAGGTCAGGGGGCCGGATGCAGATCGGAATCCTTCTTCCCCCAGCAGAAGGGAAAAGCTCTGTTTACAGTAGGACCCAGATGGAACTGATTTGTTCAGAACCATCTTATCCCTGAGTGTGATATTTGTCCACATCATAAAACCACAGGCTACAATGTGTCTGACATTATACCAAGTGATATAACCCCTCCTAATGATATTATAATAAATCCCAAATGAGGCAGCCATCACTGGGCAGCCTTTTCAAAGTGTTCCTGAAATAGTTTTTACAGAACAAGGGATCTGCGGGCCAAATGCAGGCACTCACATGAGGCCAGAGGAGTCAGCTCAGGCATACCCACGAACACAACACTGCCTCAGTTCTTGGCTGGGAACTTTTCCTTTTTATATTCATCTTTTGGCTTTTATGAAAATCAAAATGCTTCTTTTTTTTATTTTTTTCATATGAGGGATGAAATCGAACATTTCTAAGTGCAATAAAATGTCCCCCAGGGTGCTTTTTTTATTATTATCCTTTAAATCAGCAGTTTCTGTGCGTCTTCATTAGGAAAAGCCAGTGACCTTCCATCCTGGCTCCCCCTCCCTGGGTGCTCAAAGAAAGCTGACCGCATTTCCTGCCATCCTGGTGGTGGAAGCTTGTTTTGCTCCGGTTTTCTGCTAACATGCATAGGTACGTTTCTGAGAGACCATGTGACCTGCTTCCACAGCCCGGGGAGCTTGCTGACTCAGGAACCGTTGGATTTCTTCTCGGACAAATGTGCCGCCCTCCCTGCCCTTCAAGGCAAGAACCACAGGAAATCATGTGTCTCCACTAATGGGGTTGGAGGCACCATCCTGTTGGACTGTGGTTTTGGACTCAGTAGGACCTGGAACAAGAAGGAATGTCTGTTCTGCCTCACTGTCACGACCACCGACACCTCGCCACAAGCAGCATCACCACGTCCTGGACCACGTGCACCAGCACATTGTGTTTCTCTCGTCCTCGCCATTGCCCCGCCCACCGTCCCCACAATCCCTGCCCTTCCAGCCCTCTCCGCTGCAGTGAATCATCTATTGTTTGGGTCTTCCCATCACACCTCTTTCTTCTCCCTTCTCCCTTCCCCATCCGTGTGGATCTGTCATCAGTCTGCATTTGGGTCCAAGACTCAACCATATTTGTTTCACAGCTGTTCTTTTCATTCTCTCTGTGGGATCACAAAGATGAAGTGGGTAAAGCCTAAAACTGCCAGAGACCCTCTAGAGCCACCAAGTAAAGAGAGCTTACTTGAAGTGATGCGCACACCGGAGGCAGCAGGTCAGAAGGAAGGAAAGAGGATTCCTCAGGAAATCAGACCCCTTAGATCTGGCCACGCGTGTATCTTCAATCACTTACGTCAAAATGTTGCCTGTTTTGCTTGAAACAGGGTTTGAATGGGATTTCTTTCACTTGCAAATGAAAGAATTCTGATCAAAACAAACTATCCTGTCATCTACGCTACATCATTCACCCTCACCCCCAAATACACTTAGGGTTGGCATTCCATATTGGGGTTTTGTCTGCTAAGCCAGAGCCCGGGCCAGAGATTCTAATGGCTGACTACCTTCTCCTACCCAAGTTAGCCCAAAGAGAGTGGGATAAGATGAAGCCAGATTCCACAAGGAAAAGCAGGCACCTCATACCAAGGCGACACAACATAAGCGTCAAGTCTAGAAGAACTAGGCTAAGATCAGGTTCGCCACGAGAGCAATCTGAGACAATTGCTCCCAACGCCAGTGCAGTGCAGTGAGTTTCCTCTATGGAGCGACATTTTTGGTAGTAGAGGTAAGGGTCTGACTTCAAAAATACAAATCAAGATGGGAGGTACCACCCTCACCAGCATCAGGATCCACCGAGTATCAAAAGCATCATGGTGGCCAGCCAGCGTTTGGCCTTTTCCTTGGGCTTTTGGTTCCGGGAGATACAAAGGAGGCCTTTGCTTTGCTGATATATATGCTCCAACAGGGTGGAAATACAGAAAGACAAATTCAACAAATAAACATTTATATGCAGCAGAAGGTTATTTTGTCCTAAAAAGAATGACTAAGATAGGAGGTATAAGACAGCAGAAACCCGAAAAAGGGTGTGTGTTCTCCTTGGGTGATCTGAGACACATGGGAGGTGACATTCTACCCATGGTCATCACTTCTACTGTCACTAGAATGCCTCCGGAGTAAGGCTGGGAAGGATGACAAATCCTTTCCCACAACCGGTAACACTTTGCTAATAACATATTTCCTTTTTCCGATTTTAAAAGTAAAGCATGTCTATTATTTACTATTAAACACTTTCGGTTGCAAGTAGCAGGAGCCAACAGAAGCCAGCTTATGTCTAAGGGGAGCCTGTGATAGAAAGCAACATGGGTTATATAGAACCCAGAGTACAGGCACCAGCCAAGCGTCAGGACAAGCTGGAACCAGGAAGTGCCGGCACGTCCCCTCTCTGCTCCTCTCACAGTCCTTCCCCCGGTTGTTGCACATCAGATGCATTTGCTTTCTCCCAGCGGTTCCCAGAGCATCAGGAGCCTGGGCGGACAGAACATTGAAAATCAGTGACCATTGTGGAAGATCTAGAGACGTACCCGCGGAAACAAAGTATTATTCTCAAGTCCCATTACCTCCTAAAGATGGCTGGTTCTATTAAAGGAGGGACCCGAGTAGCTGCATTTCACTTTCTTCTGGGTGCCACTAAAGGGAAGCCGTGCAGTGCAGCGGGCACAAGCCTGCTGTCCGCAGCCTGATAACTACATAACTTCAAGCAGGCTTCCCAATGCTGGGCAATAAAAAGAAATAATGCCTTCTTCAGAGCAGTGCCCAGGAGAGAAATACTGCATGAATGTTGACTCTGGTGATGTCACATGGAGTAGGTGACCACGTCTTTTGGCTGAAAACACTCTGATGGGTTGTGGACAGTCAAAGATAAGCAGGAGCTAGCTTCAAAATTAGGAACCAGAGACTGAAGGATCAATCACACTAATAGAGTTAAGAAGGATTCCACATTTTCAGGAAAAAAAAACTGGAAGGAGAGAAAGGGAAAAAGAGTAAAGAAACATGGTAAGAGAACGGGGCTTAACATGGCCTCCGGTGGCAGAACAAGCATGCCTGACCAGGGTTCTTAACTCAGGGTTCATGGGTCCCACATGGCCCAGACAGAACTCAGGGGATCCTTGAGATGAGGGAAAAGTTACATCTTGAGGCGCCTGAGAGGCTCAGTCGGTTGAGCATCCGACTCTTGGTTTCGGCTCAGGTCATGACCCCAGGGTTGTGGGATCAAGCCCTGCATCAGGGTTCCACACTGAGCGTGGAGTCTGCTTGGGATTCTCTCTCCCTCTCCCTTTGCCCCTCTCCCCTACTTGTGCTCACTCTCTCTAAAATAAATAGTAAATAATAAATAAATAAGTAAAGGTACAGCTTGATTTTTACCACTCTCCAACTGAAAGTTGGCATTTTTAAAGTTATGAACATAAACGACCCATAACGACGGTAGTTGCAATCTTTACAGCTTTGTAACCAATAGAAATCACAGATATTTTTATAGCATAGTATGGTTGTTGTATTTATATCACAAAATACCACTTACACCTACTGCTACTTTCACATTATATTCAATTGCTGGCTAACTAGAACTCCTTGCATATTATTTAATGCATTGTTAATGAAGAAACACATGCATCACCATATCACAAATTTGTTTTTTCTTAAACATTCAACGAGTCTGTTTCAATATCATTCATTTTCTTGGAAATCCTCTGTATTTTATTATATGCGTTTAAAAACATTACACTTGGAAGAGGTCTACAGTCCTCATAAGATTACCCAGAGGGTCTAAGAAACAGCAACAACAAAAAAAATCTTCTAAGTCCCTCTGGTCTAATATGGGACTTAATTCGACTACAATATTGTACACAATAACCCGTCTCCTTGATGGGACACAGAACAGAGATCTTTAGTAAAAGTCTGGTACACACGCAGCAAGTTCCAGAATGTTTGTGAGAAGATTGGAAGTCGAAATAAAGGGGAAGGGACTGTGGCCCATGTATCGGGCAAGATGCCCAGGCAGGTATTGAAGAGGAAGCACAAAAGACAGGAGAAACACGATTCCAAAGATAGGAAGGCCCTCACAGAGGTTCTAACGGGAATGAAAACCCTCAAGGAGTCAGATGGAGACTTTCCACAGGACATGAGGTGACAGTTACAGTTCACTCTTTTCAGTTCAAAATGGCAAGGTGACCCGCCTCTGGCACCTGTGGCTCCAATAATCATTATAATATGAAAAACACCAGAAACACAATAACTTCCAAGAAATAATCACCATTACTATGCTCACGTGTAGTATTTTATGTATATATATATATATATATGTACATAGAAAGTTGACTGTATTCAAATATACGTATGAATTCAACATATGCAATGCAATGTGTATATGGGAATATACATACATATGTATGAATGCAATCAACTTTCAAAGTTAGAATTACAACGAACACACACAAATCTAGTTTTTAAACTTTATATCCTCAAACATGAATGTAATCGTTATATAATATGCCATCATATGGAGATGATGTCATTAATTCCTTTCATATTGGACATTTAGATTAGGTCTAGATTTTCATTTACAAAGAATGCTATACATAAAAATCTTTGCGCCTAATTTTTTGTGTATGAGGAATTCTCATTTTTTTCTTAGGATAAATTCCAAGGTATTGAAAAACTAGGTCAAAGTCTATTAACATTTTACCCCTCACGATTGCCTGGAGAGAGCATGGAAACCAACTTCTTCCCCAGACCTCACCCTATGGATTTATTCATCTGGATGTTGATTCACACCCTTTATCATACCCTTTAATAAACTGGTTAATTTCAGTAAAATAATAATTTTAAAAATATTTTACCATTCATGAAATACATTGTCAAGTCTTTTTTATTATATTTTCAATAGACCCATCAGCAATGTGTAAGAAAGTCTATCTTGCCATATTCTTATCAGTATTGGGTATTATCCCTTTTTTCTTTTTCTTAATCTGTGGTTTTTATTTTTAACTATGTGTTCATAGCAGATTGTTTGCAAAGTTGTCCCCAGCAGTTCCTCCCACCTCTGCATGCACCCCACTTTTCAAATGTGACTTTGCAGCTTCTTCCATCAAAAAGAAGGATTTCAGGGGCGCCTGGGTGACTCAGTCGGTGGAGTGTCCGACTTCGGCTCAGGTCGTGATCTCACAGTTCATGGGTTCAAGCCCCGCATGGGGCTCTGTGCTGACAGCTCAGAGCCTGGAGCCTGCTTCAGATTCTGTGTCTCCCTCTCTTTCTGCCCTTCCCCTGCTCATGCTCTCTCTCTCTCTCTCTCTCAAAAATAAACATAAAAATTTTTTAAAAATAAAAGAAAGATGTCACAAGAAACAGAGAGAAGCTGTGCCACCTGAGGTTTCTAAATGAACCAGCCCCCAGCGGACCCACAAGCTGAATGCAAATTCAGCATTTAATCACAGCATTGAAACAGCAAAACGTGTGACCCTGGGCAAGAGCAACAGAAGAAAGGCTCATCTGAGCTCAGCACAAATGGTTGACCTTTGGAATCGTGACCAAATAAAATCATTGTCATTTTAGCCACTAAGTTTCCAGATGACTTGTTACACAGCTCTGCATAACTGATACAATGTTCGATTCTTTCATTTTAAAATGCATATTAGGGGCCCCTGGGTGGCTTGCTCGGTTGGGCGTCCGACTTCGGCTCAGGTCATGATCTCATGGTCCGTGAGTTCAAGCCTCGCGTCGGGCTCTGTGCTGACAGCTCAGAGCCTGGAGCCTGTTTCAGATTCTGTGTCTCCCTCTCTCTCTCTGACCCTCCCCCGTTCATGCTCTGTCTCTCTCTGTCTCAAAAATAAATAAACGTTTAAAAAAATTTAAAAAATAAATAAATAAAATAAAATAAAATGCATATTAAATTTTAAAGGAAGAATAACAAAATCCACCCTTATTCTACCACCTAACAGACAGGACACCACGGCTAACAGTTTGATTTATTTTGCTTCCATCTCTTATAACAGTATGCATGTACTATATTAACATCAGAGCTACAAATGTATCTTGCTTTTAACGATTGTTGCAAAAACTCTCAAAGCACACCGGCAAATTTAACTCGTTGAAATATAAAAAGCATAGTCACTCAGAACCAGTGATGAAGAGATTATTTAATGCTAGGAAATCTGTTACAAATGTATTTATCAGGTCAACTAAAATTCAATCATCTTAATAAATATGGAGAAGTAATTGGTAAATTTGATGCCCATGCCTTTAAAAAAAAATTACAGAATATAATGAATAAGAATATCCAAGTCTAGGGGGCACCTGGGTGGCTCAGTCAGTTAAGCGTCTGCCCTCGGCTCAGGTCATGATCTCATAGTTCGTGAGTTTGAGCCCCGCGTTGGGCTCTGTGCTGACAGCTCGGAGCCTGGAGCCTGCTTCAGATTCTGTGTCCCCCTCTCTCAGCTCCTCCTCCGCTCACACTCTCTGTCTCTCTCTTTCTCTCAAAAATAAATAAATGTTAAAAATTAAAAAAAAAAGAATAAGCACGTCTAATATATCATGATTGAAATATCTATCTCAATTTCATAGTTAATGGCAATATATAAACAGCACTGCTATTAAAAATAAGAGGAAGACAAGAATATTCCCTACAGTATCACCACTAATAATCACTCTGGAAATTCTAGTCAATGAAATAAGGAAAGGAAAAAAAAACTGACATGAAATTATTTAAAAAAAAAACAAAATTATGAATATTTGTTCATGATATAATGGCCTACCTCAAGCCCAAAGAAAATCAACTAAAAATGCATTAATTTAAAAACTGAAATTTTTTAAAATTTAAAAGGGGCATCATATGAAATAAATATACATTTTTCAATATTGCAATAATAACATATTTGAAAATGGAATGGAAATCTATCAGTTTTACAACTGTAAAAATGTAGATTTCTTATATCTATCTTAAAACATAAAACATCTGGTAATAAGCTATCAATAAATGGGAGAGACATTTATTAACAAACTGTAATGCTTTCCACCAGACATGGAAGGAAATAATACAGTAGAAAAACACCTGATTTTACTACATGGTAATGTGAATTGTCTTTCCATTATTTTAGTCACATTAATTACCTTCCTTTATATCCCTTACACATAAGGCAATGACTCCAACCCAAGACAGCGATGGCGGCAGGACCCCATTGGGTCTAAGGCCAGAGCATCAGGTCAAAGAAGATTATTCTCAAGCCTTAAGCTTTCATGGTGTTTTCTCTGTTAGGTTTTGGACTTTCACAGGACCTAGTAACCCTTTCTTCTTTCCTATTTCCCCCTTTAGGAATGGGGATATCTATTCTATATCGCACACTTACATTTTGGAAGCACCCTAACTTGTCTGATTTCACAGCTCCACAGCCAGAGAGCAATTTGCCTCAGGATGAATCATACCTGGAGTATCACTCAGCTCTGATTTAGATGATATTTAGATGAGACTTTGGGTTTTTAGCCCTCCGAGTTGATGCGGGAATGAATGAAGACCTCGGGGGTTGTAGGGGCGTGTTTTGCACATGTATTTTGCTGTTTGGGAAAAAGGCAGGGAAGGCAAACCGATATCCAGAGTTCCAATGACATCCATGTTTCTATTCCAATGAGATCAAAGCATGGCCCCATCTATGATAGAAACAATTCAGTGCACTCTCTCTGCGACCGGGCTGGTCCCTTGGGGAACAGAACCATATTAGGGGCTCAGAGTCGGTTGTTCCCAGCGGCAGGTAGAGCACCAAGCAGTCACTTTAACCAGATTAACTTTGGCGGATGAGAGTCCCTGTTCCTGAACCCATGTGAACCTCCATCCCTGCCACTGCAGCCATTTGGCTGATGAGATACAGGCCTCAGTTAACAGAGGAGGTTTCAAGAGACTCCCGGGTCACATCTCATTGTTCTAGGCGGACAAAAGAGCAAAGCAGGACGCAGCGGGAAGGGACAATGGGAACCAGGGAGGCCAGGACTCTGGAGCGCCCAATGGTTGTGCGTGGGTGAGTCAGAAGAGTCAGGGTAATATTATCGTCTTTCTCATGGTGTATTCCGGAAGTATCTCTGAAGGGCACAGCACTTGTAAGTGATCGGCCACATGCATCTGCCCACACGCTGCACTCAGTGGGCATTCCCCAGAGGCAAGCCCTTGCCCTGTCCCACGTCCTGGTGGCATGGTTTGGGGGACCCACAGAGAGAAGTGAGTGCATCAGAGCCGATGGGCCCTCCTGTGGCCCATGCCCTTCTCTGTTCCGCGACCTTCATGGACTATTGATGGCTCCTTCATAATGGACCTCCCAACAGACCACATCAAAGTGAAGATATAAGTCCTGCACCCACCTCCCTCCCTTCCACCTTAGCCAAGCTTTTAACTTTAAAAGCCTCAGAGAAAGGCCTCTCCTTTGCTTTACATTCCGTCCCTCTGCTTCTGACACGGCACCTACCGAGTATGACTTAATGGCAGGAAATAGGGCAGCATGGAGTGCGAGACCCTCCTCTCTCTCCCCCTCATCGCTGCCCCCAGCCCTCACCTCTCTTTTTCTTGCCTTCTCTCCGTTCCATGAGATCGCTTAGCACAGCCATATGCACGGCAGTCCTGGGACTCCGAACACACATCCCGCTGGCCCCGGAAGTTCACCCCCCTCTAACCCCCGGACATCAGGTGGACAGGTGGACACAATGTTGCTCAGACAACAAGCTCTTCCGAAGGTCAGGACACTGGACTCCTAAGGCAGGCTCTGCCACTTTCTGGCAGTGAAACTGTACCTTGACGTCCCCGCTTCCCGATCTGGACCACAGAGAGGAAAACAGCCACTGGAAGAGGCTTGTAGGGGTAAACATTTATCACCTTGTACAAGTAGTGCAATTGTGTTTCCAGGAGGGGCAGAGGACAGTGCACTGAAGTTACACCCAAGCCAGGAGAGGTGATGGGCTGCACAGCCAGGGAAACTAGCAGAGAGCCGGCCTCAGCCGACCTGTCCGGAGAGTCAACCCCAAGGTCCTTACAGCTGTAAGGGATACCAATGCTCTGAGTTAAAAAATGTTTGTCCTTGGAATTGCTCTTTACCCCTTCAAAGCAATCATTTCCAAAGGGTTCTTGTCCTAAGAAAGGGGGAAACATGGCTTATACCCTGAGACCCAAGCCATTCACAAAGAGGCCTTCATTCTCAAGGTGTGACCAAAGCTACCTGCATCAGAATGCTCTGAAATACTGTTTGAATGTGGATTTCAGGCCCTGGCATCGACCGTTACTTCATTTCTCTGAGCCTCAGCTTCCACGTCTGAAAAACAGCCTTAGTAGCAGCCCTCACCTAAAACGTCAGCGGAAGAGTCTAGATGGAATAAATGAACAAACACAAAGGGGAATGGCTTGCGAGGGGAGGGGTGTAATTTGCAGCTGGACGAGCTGACCCTAAATATCCCATCAAATCAGGCCTCCGTGACCCCAGATCCCCGAGGATGTCCTGGGCCTCCAACAACCAACGGGAGTGGTCCCCATTTCTGTCCACGATGCATCCCGGCCAAACGCACAGGAAGTGGACCCTTTGGCCGGGCACTCAGCCAAGCCTGGAGCAGTTAGGAAATAAGAATGTGTGTATTTATTGAGGAAAATAAAAATGTGCATGTGACGCTGCACAGAGGTGATTTATGGGGTTTTATGGAAGTGTCACCAAAAGGCCCCCTCAGTCACTGCCAACATCAGGTCTGCAAACACCTGCGAGCTCAGGCAGTAAAGCTCCCTAAGAGCCGGTGGGTGGGACTTGCGTGTGGAGGGGACTGTGAGCCACTGGGGGCAGGGGTCTGCACCCGTGCCGGGCGTGCAAGTGTGTGGCAGGGTGAAAGTCAACGTGCACGTGCCAGTGGGTGTGCAGGGGAGCTGGGGTGGCTGTGAGCCCCTAAGAGTGAGTGCCATGGGTCACCCCAGGGGACTACCAGGACAGGAGGCCAAACCACAGTGCAGAAATGTACCCATTACTCACGCTGTCTTCAAAGGACAGCAGAGTCCTGGCTGCTCCCACGAGGGGGTTAGTCATCGCCTGTTGCCGAGACTAAAGGCCTTGAGGATGCCAAGAAGAGCAGATTCTCAGGGGAAAACTTTCTGGGTTGAGCATTCGAGAACCAGTGGAGTCTGGCCAGAGGGGGGAAGAGTGATGTCTCTCGTCCTCCGCGGGACCCAGTCCCCACTGATGCCACGCCTATTTGCTCCAGGTCTCTGAACCTTCTGTGGGTTCTGCGAACCAGCCTCATGCCTCGCTGCTCTCCTGCGAGCACAGCCTCCTCCTCTACGCTGTCTGCCCAGCCCATCTGCCAAGCCTGACAGAGCCTAGACGGGTTCCCTGCTTTCTGAGGGCCACCTGCTGTGGAAGAAGGCTCAAGGAAGCACCTAGAAGGTGTGTGTTAAAGAGGAGGAGAAGAGGGGAAAGGAGAAGGAAGAGAAAGCGGAAAAGGAAGACAGACTTTCAGGGCAAGTTCCTCAATCACCCCGAATTCCATCCGCAGAACAATGGCTTTAACGTCCCACAGCAGATCATGCAGGAACGAGGGACCCCTGCTTCCTCTCTCCCCCTCACTCCTGCACAGCAGCGAGGGAATCGTCAGTGTTGCAAGAGCCCTTTGTCTTCTGGGCACGTGAGGAAGGTCACTTCCCTGCAAGACGGGGAGGAGCTCGAGCCAAGTGTGGTTTGTGAAATGAAACCAGGTCTTGAACTTCACCGTCCATGGTGCGCCGGGATGGATGGCCCAGCTCAGAGTCTGAGGTCAGGGGCCAGGAGTCTACGAACGCCAACCACCCACCACATCCTCAGCTGGGCCTCGTCTAGTGCCCATCCAAACTCTGAAGGAGGGACCTAGCACAACCTTGACATGGGCCACAACTTTGAGGACCCAAGAGACTGGTATTTGTTCCCAGGCACAAAGACAGTGAATGACAGGACTGTCTAGTATTTAGAACCAGAGACTCCTTCTCCTTTCCTCAGCGTCCACAGCTGCACAGGAGGTGCTCATGGAATGGGAGAGAGAGAGAGAGAAAGAGAGAAAGAGACGGGAATGTTCGGTGTTATCAGCATCACCACTTCTGACGTCAGGACGTAGTCAAGGCTCTCTGAGAGCCAGGAGGAAAATGTAAGGGCCAACATTTCTGCGTGTTCTCCTCTCTCTCTCTCTCTCTCTCTCTCTCTCTCTCACACACACACACACACACAGATTCTGCCCCCACTTCCACCCCAGAGCATCTCCTGGTGGCAGGGAGTATGACAGCCAAAGGGATCGATTTCCAGGCCCCCACCCTCAGCCAGAGGAACACCTACCCTGGTGAAACGTCCATATCACTCTCCCCTGCAGCCTTGGCTGGTGATTCTGGGAGCTGGACAGGGCAGGGATCTGTTCATCTCTGTGCCTGTCCCCAGGGACCGGCACCTGGGCGTTACCCAGCAGATGCTCAGGGTAGGGGGCTCGGTGACCCAAAATTGTGCCATAGAGCTGAACTGCTCAGAGTTTGTTGGAAGGGGTGAGCAGGAACCAGGGATGGGGCTGGCTCCACTCCTCAAGGTCCAGGCTGCAGTCACTAAAATGACCGGAAGAAAATCTAATGGACGGATTGCAGTCATTGGTCCTACTGACCTCTGATCCTCCCCCAAATCCCTTGCCAGACGTTGCTAGGGTTTTCGGAACTGGGAGCTATCAGTGGACGATCTTGACCGTGAGCAAACATGATACACGTTATAAACTCTGAACTGCAGCGTGCTGGATCGGTGCTTCTAAACGTCTGTGTGCCGGTGAACCACCCAGGGGTCTTGTTAACATGCAGGCTCCGACTCAGGAGGTTTGAGGCGAGGCCTGAGATGCTGCGTTTCTGTGCAAAAGCCAGGCGAAGCCTCTGGTCCCGGATCACACCCAGAATGGCAAGGAGCCCACTCTCGAGATGCCTGGTGCCAGGTGCCTGGGATGGGAAGACCCGAGGCCCCTGTGTTGCAAGAGTCCTTTCTGGCCAGGACCCCACTGCGTCCCCCCACCCCCACTGCGTTCCACACACACCAAAGAGCCAGCTCTACCCCAGGTCTCCAGCCCTCTTCCACCTGCCTGTGTTGACACCTGTTGCCCCCAACATGTCCTCTCTTTCTCGGCGGCTTTAGAAACTCCTACCCATCCTTCCTCCAACCTCAACACCTGCTCTGCTTTTGCTCCTTGCTGCCTGTTGAGACTCCAGAAAATTATTGCAAGTACTTCAAGCAAGTTCCTGAACTATAAAATGGGATAGTAACAATGCCCACCTCACAGCGGGCTTTCGCAATATTGAATGAGATGATACAGGTAACATGCTTCGCAAGGTGCCTGAGACATACTAGGTAATGAAAAACTAAATAAATCACCCAACTTGAATGTTACCTCCTCTGCGGAACCTTCCTGGATTTTTCCACGGAGCCATTTGCTGGTGCTTCCATGATATTTGGTTTCCATTTCTCTGATGGCCCTTATGACCTGGTGTTGCACTGGTTTATTGACTGGACTATTTTATGTCATAAGTCATGAGCAGCTGGAGGTCAGGACCGTGTTTTACCCATCTCTGCTTTTCCAGGATCTGGTACCAGACTGAACATGGAACAAATACTCAATAAGAGGGGCCAGCATGGCCACAGCCATTGCATTCAGGGGGGACTCTGTGTGAGGGTGTCCTATCCCACAAGAGCAGTGCGGTTAACTGGAATATTCGGGGAAGCAGAAGCTCTACTTAAGTGAGTTTTCCAGATAACTGAAGGTTTATACCCAGGGAAAAATCACTCTTCATTTTTAAACTTTTTACCAACTTTTTCCTTAATGTGTTCCATAATGAAACAGAGCACAAGGGTCCTAATATAACCTTCCCAAGATAACTTGAGGACGTCAAGAAGACATTTATCATTGCCCCCAGGGTGACCGCATAGCTACTTTGTTGAGATGGTTCTGTTTTGCACTCATTGCCTGGTGTTGTTATTATTTAGGCCATTCTTTCTTTCCCCTGGTAAGTCCCAGTTTGGGGGAAAAAAATGACCAGGTCACCGTAACCAGAGATAGACTGTGCTGGACCAAAATGATGGCCTGAAGGACCCCTGAGATGAATATGAATATTTGCTATGGGTTTTTTTCATATGGCCTCCAAATTCTTTGACATCTGTCTCACTGAGAGATGGGGTCTCTGTCTCCTTCCCTGAATTCAGGCAGGTCTATAACATCTGACCAACGGCACACAGTAGAAGTGGTCCCGTGCAGTGTCCAGGCCTTCAGCAACAGGCAAATTCCCCCCACCCGTATCTTAGGATGCTCCCTCTTTGGGACCCAGCCTCCACGCCGTGAGGAAGCCCACGGAGACAGCTCCTGCAGAGAAAGACCCAGAGCCAGAACTGACTTGCCAGCCATGTGTGAGTCACCTTGGAGGTGGGTCCCCGGCCCCGCTTGATCCGCCCCAGCCAATGCTACGCGGACAACAGCTGTCCCTTCCATACACTGCTCAACTGCCGATTTAAGAGCCAAGTATGTGATGGCTGTTTCCAATCACCTGTTGGGGGTCATCTTTATGCAACAATAGAGAATCAGAGTAGTTGCCCAAGAAGCAAATGCTGCTGGAGAATTCAGTGTTTAGAGTCCCGGAGTCTATTAGGAACCAGCCCAGCCCCTGCCTTCTCCTTCAAGGCCAGACCCCGTGCTGTCACTTCTAGGAGAGTAAGTGAGGATGATTATAGGTTCTGAACATAGAATCTCTGAGTTCTGGTCTCTCTGAAACCTCAGGGAAATTAACCATCTTCTCTGAGCCTCGGTTTCTTCATCTGTAAGGGAGTGATAATAGGACCTAGGTCATGGTGTTGCAATAAGGAATATAAAGCAGAGACTGGCAAACCCATTTTGGGAGGAGGCAGATGGTGAATATTTTAGGCTTCGAGGACCCTACGGGCTGTCACCACTCGATTCTGCCATGACAGCAAGAAAGCAGACACAGGCGTCCATAAACAAATCGGCATGGCTGTGTGCCAACAAAACCTCCTTTGCAGAAACAAGATCTGGCCTGCGGGTCAGAGACTTCAGACCCCTGCCTGAAAGTAAAGGATTGGGAAAGTTCCCGGCATAAATGCCAGCCACCATTAGCATATGCATTATTGTTGTTGATATAAATGCAACTGTCTTTAGGCAGCAGAGTTTGTTGGGGATTTCACCAGCCCCATAACCACAGGGTTCACCAAAAAGTGTTCACGCCGACATAACGAGCGGCAAGCCCGGCGACAAGATGAGTCCCCCTAGGTCAGTGACACGGAGGAGCTTCGGTCTCGCCCAAGTCGCCTTACCTCTGGACACAAGGCAGTTCTCTAAAATGAACATATGCGTCGCAGGCCTTCCCGGGGAAACTGATGCTTCAAATCCAGAGCTAAGACATTGTCTCATGTGTCATCACGCCTTTCAGCTGAGAGCCCCTGGGCAGGGATTTTGGAGGAGTCCAGCTTTAGGGTAATAAAAGGAAGGAAGGAAGGGAGGAGAAGGGGGAGGGCCCGGGAGGGACAGGAGTGGTGAAGAGGCTGGAAGAAACGTGCCCCCCATCAACTCTTCTCTCTGGGCTGCCCGTTCACGCACTCGCTCACTCAGGTCTGCGTATTACTTGCCAGCTGGGAGCCAGGTCCTGGGCTGGGAGTGGGGTCACTGCGAGTGACGGAGACACTCCGAATCCTGCCTCAGGGAGGGGCCTCCCCTCCAGCGAGGGGAAGAGGCCATTACGTAAGTCGTGGCAGTAACAGTGTTGTGTGTTGTGAAAGGGGAAGTGGAGGGTGGGGACCCCCATTTGGGGGTGGGGGACCTGGCCCAACTGGGGGTCAGGGGAGGTCTTCTCAAGGAAATGACACTGAAGTCAAGACCAGGGGAATGAATGGGGATTAGTCATCACCCTCTGCCTTCCTCCTCTTCCTGAGTTTGCCCTTGTGCTCAGACAAACCCTCGCCTGCCCAGCACCCATCCATGCAGGAGATCACTCTCCCTCCCTTCTCCCGGGCCCAGTCCTCCCTTGCCTGCACTGCCTTATAAAACAGCTCTTTTCCCTCACCTAAACCTTTACTGAAGTTTCAATGCTTTTAGGATAAAAACTTAAAGCCTTCATAACATGACCCACTAGACCTTGTGTGACCCAGTTCCTGATACCTCTCCAGCCTTACCTCACAGTCTCCCATTGGTAACTCTGCTCTGGCCACCCTGGATTATTGTCCAGGCCTTCCTACCACAGGCCCTTTGCACATGCTCTTTCCCTTCCTTAGAATACTTTTCCCTTGTCTGTTTATCTACTTGTCCTTCAGATATCAGATCACTTGTTTCCTCAGGAAGGCCTTTCCTGACCTCCCCCAACTCATTAAAAAAAAAAACTCTCTTTTTAAGTTTTCAAAAGCCCCTCTGGTTAGCACCTACCACAGATGCAATTTCCATGATCAGTGGGAAGACTTAACTAATGCCCGTCTCCTCAAAGACACCATGAGCCCCAGAGACTTACCTGTATTTTTTTTTTAATTTTTTTTTTCAACGTTTTTTATTTATTTTTGGGACAGAGAGAGACATAGCATGAACGGGGGAGGGGCAGAGAGAGAGAGGGAGACACAGAATCAGAAACAGGCTCCAGGCTCCGAGCCATCAGCCCAGAGCCTGACGCGGGCTCGAACCCACGGACCGCGAGATCGTGACCTGGCTGAAGTCAGACGCTTAACCGACTGTGCCACCCAGGCGCCCCTACCTGTATTGTTTACAGCTGCACTCTAGTACCAGGGCCCAGCACCCAGTGGGGGCCTGGCTAAAATATCTATTCCAATGACTGAAATGTTGGAGGAAATCTCCGCTGCCATAGCATTTCTACATTACCTGGAGAGTAAAAAAAAAAAAAAAAAAAAAAAGCCCGACCCCCCCTGAGCGTGTATATATTTTCGGGTTTGAGTGGGCGTGGCATGGTGAGGGAAAAAAAATCTACTGCAGAGTCAAGAGAGCAAAGTTGGAGTCCCATCTCCAAATGCTCTTTGGGTCTAAGTTTCCTCATGTGTGAAGACAGTGAAGGAACAACGTCCCCCCTCCCCCAACCTCCTCCTGGACCTGCTGTGCACAGTGAGACCCTATCAAGGATGGACATGATGAGTTTATGATGGCTCCGCATCCGCCCGAGAATCACGACAGAGGCTTGAGCCCGCGGGGCCCCCCTGCTCTGTGCAGACGCGGCTGGGGCAAAAAGCACAGCCCTGGGAGGGACACGTCCAGGAAGACGAGGACGTCTGAATGTACCTGTGCCACCACGAGCCCAGCAGCATTGATTGCCAGCCTTGTAGAGGGAACATTCGCCTTTCTTCCCCTTCCAAATAATTAAAGTATAATATTTTATGGCCTGATAAAATTTACTGGGACCCTTGGCACGTAATTATAGTGCTTCTTTAAAGGAGACCCCATAAAAGAT
This sequence comes from Neofelis nebulosa, assembly GCF_028018385.1. NCBI lineage: Eukaryota > Metazoa > Chordata > Mammalia > Carnivora > Felidae > Neofelis > Neofelis nebulosa. The sequence continues at coordinate 122,087,356 of NC_080790.1, forward strand.
GCATGATTAGAAAGTTAAGGATCTGGATAGAATTACAACGATGTGACAAATAATTTACAAGTGATAAACTGTCCGAGGGGGAAAAAAAATTCCAATAACCTCTGATGAAGACTAACAATTAAAATAATAAATCCCCCAAGAGCAAGGGTAAACCTTTCTTCTTGGTCAAAGGCTTACACTCCATGAGCCCAGCAAGACGAGCAGGGCTTCTCATCAAAGTCAAACCCTGGGCTCACCGGGCGTCTCTTCTTTCTGGACGTATGTATTTATTTTTGTACTTAAGCACTTACTTATTTAATCTTTTCAGTCATTGACTCATCTGCTGATTTATCCTCTTTTGTTGTTTCTAGCCCTTCTTCCATTCCATCATCACATACATTCATCATTCCTTCTGTCCCTCTGTCCACCCACCGTTCCGTTCATTCATTCATTCCCCTACCCATTCATCTATGCCCATCTGTTCATTTATCCATTTATTAGCGACTTGTTAACTTGTTCATCTATTCATGTATCCGTCACGCATTTATTTTTCCTCCACTTACCCCTCCCTGTGTCCACGCCGTCCATGTGTATTGTTCTTCTGTGCTACAAAGACTCTTCTCTGTATCCTAAGGCAGCACTGTCCCACAGAACTATAAAGTGAGCCACATAAAGGATTTTAAATTTTCTAACAGCCACATTAAAAAATAAAAAAAGAGGGGGCACCTGGGTGGCTCAATCAGTTGAGTGTCTGTCTGACTCTTGATTTCGGCTCCGGTCATAAACCCTGGGTCATGGGATTGAGCCCCCACTTTGGGCTCTGTGCTAAGTGTGGATTCTGCTTAGGATTCTCTCTGTCTCTCCAACTTCCCATTCTCCCCTTCTTGCATACTTACATACTCTCTCTCTCTCTCTCTCTCTCTCTCAGTAAAATAAAATAAAAAATAATAAAAAATAAAATTAAAAGAACCAATGAAGTCAATTTATGTAATAATTACATTCTTTAATAATTATTGTTGTTATGGAATGGCGTAAGTCTTTTAATATACGTCACATATTTATTTTCATACAAAATATAAATACTATTTACAAACATCGTCATTTACTTTATCTTAACTCCGTATATCCAACGTATGATCATTTCAACATGTCGTCAGGATAAAAACATTCACCCGTAATTTGACATCTTTCTTTTCATCCTAGGCTTTCAAAACCCAGGGTGCATTTCACACCTGCAGCTCAGCTCGGCCGGACTAGCCACAGTTCAAGTGCTCACCGGCCGCACGTGGTCCACGGCTACCATATTGGACGTCCCAGTTGTAAATCTCTGAAGGTGAGTCTGAGAGCTTTTGCCCTTGGAGAGTTCACACTCAGGTGAGGACAGAGCGCTGAGATTTGCTGACTGTTGAGACACAATGTATCTCAGTCACCATCTCACTTCATCTTGGCATTTAAGCTATAAGATACTCCCATTCTATCCTGGGGAAGGTAAGACTCACAGAGAAGTGGTAAAAAGTTCTGGAATAAAATAAATTGAGCACCCCCAAAACACTGCTCAAATGAGCAGACAAAGCAGGGACTGAGCAGGTAGGGAAATTTGAAGGGGGTTGCCTAGCTCGGTCCAAGGCCTGTGAGGGCCTGGAATCAGGCACTGAGCCAACCTGGACGTAGGGGAGAAGCCTCACCACAGAAAGATCTTTCCAGACAGAGCAGACACACAGAGAGAAAAGAGAAGAGTTAACACTCTGATGTGACCAAGCTCTGGTCCCTGAAATCTTCAAATATCTCACGGCAGGGACACAGGGGTGTAAAAGAACATAGTTGGGAGGAATTTAGAAAGAAAGAAAGAAAGAAAGAAAGAAGAAGAAAGAAAGAAAGAAAAAAGAAAGAAAGAAAGAAAGAAGAAGAAAGAAAGAAAGAAAGAAATTAGATAAAGGAAAGAAAGAGAAAGAAAGAAAGAAAGAAAGAGAAAGAAAGAGAAAGAAAAGAAAGAAAGAAAGAGAAAGAAAGAAAGAGAAAGAAAGAAAGAAAGAAAGAGAAAGAAAGAAAGAAAGAGAAAGAAAGAAAGAAAGAAAGAAAGAAAGAAAGAAAGAAAGAAAAAGAAAGAAGAGAAAGAAAGAGAAAGAAAGAAAGAAAGAAAGAAAGAAAAAAGAAAGAAAGAAAGAAAGAGAGAAAGAAAGAAAGAGAAAGAAAGAAAGAAAGAAAGAGAAAGAAAGAAAGAAAGAGAAAGAAAGAAAGAAAGAAAGAGAAAGAAAGAAAGAGAAAGAAGAAAGAAAGAAAGAGAAAGAAAGAAAGAGAAAGAAAGAAAGAAAGAGAAAGAAAGAAAGAAAGAGAAAGAAAGAGAAAGAAAGAAGAGAAAGAGAAAGAAAGAAAGAGAAAGAAAGAAAGAAAGAGAAAGAAAGAAAGAAAGAAAAAGAAAGAAAGAAAGAAAGAAAGAGAAAGAAAGAAAGAAAGAAAGAAATAAAAAAGAAAGAAAGAAAGAGAAAGAAAGAAAGAAAGAGAAAGAAAGAAAGAAAGAAGAAAGAAAGAAAGAAGAAGAGAAGAAAGAAAGAAAGAAAGAGAAAGAAAGAAAGAAAGAGAAAGAAAGAAAGAAAGAAAGAAGAAGAAAAAGAAAGAAAGAAAGAAAAGAAAGAGAAAGAAGAAAGAGAAAGAAAGAAAGAAAGAAAGAAAGAGAAAGAAAGAAATAAAAAAGAAAGAAAGAAAAGAAAGAAAGAAAGAGCTCACACAGGCCACGACTAGCCTTTTGCACCAGAAACCACCGTCTTCTATCCTTTCATAACGCAGCTCACAAGGATTCTGTGGCCAATCATCTGCATGGCGCCCAGCCTGGAGAGGGCGACGGTGTCCCCTGATGGCAGTGATACAAAGGTGACGCTCCTAAGAGTCACAGGAGGTCACATTACCCAGCATTTTCACCGTGTTCCAAGCACTGTGACTGCACGGTTCACTGACCCCTTTATTTCAGAGATGGGGGAAACTGGAGGCGTTTTCCCAAGTCCACTAAGTGCCATCTGCCATGTGTTCACCTGCAGAGACCCCCGAATGAGCGTTTCACTGGAAACTGGCCCTGCCAGACGGGATACGGGCTGGGGGGGACGGCCGCTGGGGACCCGGAGCTCCTCTTGGTCGCTGTTTCCACCAAGTTCACGGTCCAGTGGGGGAAGAGGAATCTGTGGCAGATAAAGGCCTGTCAGAGTTCCCAGGCACTGTGCTAGATATCCCAACACAGCCAAGTGGAAACAAAGAGGGGAGCTAGCTGTCTGTCACCCCCCCTCCCCCCCCGTGGGGCTGGGGAGGCGGTCAGCAAGGCTCTACTGAAGGGGTGATACTCGGGCATCACCAGGCTTCCTGTGACTCCCCCAGCAAGAAGTAATCTCTCTCCCTTCCACAAATTAGCCCCTTTGTCAGGTCCTCAGAGCCCAGGCGAGCCCCGGCCCCCACTGGGACAATTTCCGCTGCCCTCACTCTCCTTCCCCAGCACAGCCTGCTCATTCTGTAATCCCCCCCGCAGGCACCAGGGAAGCTTTACACTTACTCAACGTCATAACGGATCAATGGAGAAATACAATCGCTGGGATTCGGAGAATGTATATATTTGTTTAAAAAACCCCTGTCTTTCTCTGGGTGCAGACAAAACACTGCCAGCTTAACACCTCCCAGAGATGCCCTGTGGGAAGATTTCGGGGCTTTAGCTGTCAGTAGCAATATCAGTCAGACGGGCTTCGCGGTGGCCTCTGCTCTGGAACAGGAGAGATGTGGCAGAGGAGTGGGACAGGGGAGATAGACGGAGCTGAAGTCAGTGGAGACAGAGCGAGAAAGGGAGAGAGACGGCACCGGCACTCGGGACGGGAGACGACGGCTGAGAAAGGGCAGTGCCGACTCGGGCGCCCTGAGCCACTCGGGTGGGGGAAGACAAGAGTCAGGAAGACACAGGCCTGGCTCAGACGAAGTGAGCCAGGAGCCAAAATGGGACAGACATCAAGTCATCGGCGAGATTGGGAAGGCGAGGCAGACGGACAGAAAAGGAAGGAGGGTGAGGGGGCCCGGTGGGATGTCTAGAGCACACGCAGCCCCCACCTGAGGCCTGTGCTCAGCTGTTACCGCTGCCTCGAGGACGCTTTGCCTGCGTCTTGTATGGCTGGCTTTTTCTCCTGTCTCCTCAGAAAGGCCTCCAATGGCCACTCGAGGCAATGCAGGTCTGCCCCCACTTGCTCCTACCTATTGTCCTCCAACAGAAAACAACACTCAGTTGGGTTTCTTTTCTAGAACTTGTTGGCTTTTTATTATTCACTCGTTTATTATTCATACCCAGGGCCACTGCTGTCTTGTCATAACCCTCAGGGCCTAGAATAATGCCTGGCATAGAATAGGTGGTACTTAATGGTTGAAAAACAGATAATAAATGGAAGGAAGGGAAGGAAGGAAGGAAGGAAGGAAGGAAGGAAGGAAGGAAGGGGAAAGAGAGAGGAAGGAAGGAAGGAAGGAAGGAAGGAAGGAAGGAAGGAAGAAGGAAGGAAGGAATGAGGCAGGAAGGCAGGAAAGAAGAAGGAAGGAAGGAAGAAGGAAGGAAGGAAGGGGAAAGAGAGAGGAAGGAAGGAAGGAAGGAAGGAAGGAAGGAAGGAAGGAAGGGGAAAGAGAGAGGAAGGAAGGAAGGAAGGAAGGAAGGAAGGAAGGAAGGAAGGAAGGAAGAAGGAAGGAAGGAATGAAGGCAGGAAGGCAGGAAAGAAGAAGGAAGGAAGGAAGAAGGAAGGAAGGAAGAAGGAAAGAAAGAAAACAGGCAGGCAGGAAGGCAGGCAAGAAGGCAGGCAGGAGGAAGGAAGAAGGCAGGCAGGCAGGCAGGAAGGCAGGCACACAGGAAGGCAGGAAGGCAGGCAGGCAGGAAGGCAGGAAAGAAGGAAGGAAGGAAGGAAGGAAGGGAAGGAAGGAAGGAAGGAAGGAAGGAAGGAAGGAAGGAAAGGAAGAAGGAAGGCAGGCAGGCAATGAAGGCAAATCAGTCTCCAGCTACTTGGTCATGCAGGTTGGAAGACCAGGATTTGGGGCAGGGTCGGGGTTGACTGGGAATGGATGCCTGTCGTCTGCAGCTGGGCACAGGCAGAGGCCGTCTGTGACAGAGACCTGTGGCAGCAGGGGCAGGGCCTGCATCTGACACTGATGGGCATCAGCCAGACCAAAGAGGATCCTGGGAAGAAGGCTGCTGGGGAGCTGAGCACTTTCCCTCCCGCTCTGAGGGTCCCTCTGGAGTTCCGTCCGGATAGAAATGGTTTCATCCATGACTTGGCTTTGTCTAAAGTTCGAAATGGTCCTGTGGGCAAAAGTGCATGACTCCCACGTGTGCTTCTTGGGCGGTGAAAGTCCTAACTTAATGGGACTCCCATCAGCCCCCATTAGGACTCACGCAGCCTCCCTCCCGTGCAGGGCTCTTTGCCTCTATGGAAAGTGCTCTCAGGAGCCATTTTGCAAGACCAGCCCCTGCTGACCAGTGCCGGAAAGCACCTCAAGGGAGAAGCTTCCAGTCCAGATTGGAGTGCTTTGGCTTCCTGGAAGTCCCTGGTGAAGACCAGTTCTCTTTCGGAGGCCAGACAAGAGGCCATTACGTGTGTTTGCACCTTGAGGCTAGCACAGAAGCGGTATTGGCCTGCTGGGGTGATCTGGCTGCCGGAAAGCCAGAGAGAGGCTGGGCAGCTTGGCAGGAAGGAATCTGGGTATGAAATCCCAGGGTGAGGGGACTGTTCCCGGCCACTTATAGTGTGCCCCAGAAATAGTGACTCAATTGAACAACAACATCTGAAGCCACCCACAGCCCCTCCCCCACCCCCGCCACAACGACTCTCTTTTTGCCTCCCTGCCCTCGCTCACATTTACCCAAACATGACACTCTTGCTTTCGCAGAGTAAATTCCAGGTCACATTTTACTTTCCTGGTAATTGTGTAACAAACATCTAGCGTGTTTCAACGAGACCTGCATCACTGACACTGTTGACAAGTCCACTGATGTCCCCGCTTCACCTACCAGTCCCCTGTAAATGATCCTCTGAGGGTTACCCAGGTGCTTGCCCCGATAGACTCTGATGCAGCAAACATCTCTGCTTATCCCTATTCCTTCCTTCAACATTCTTTTCTCGGGATAAATACCAGGGTCACATCATCCCTGAAGTTTGTAAGAATTTGGATGGTCACAAGCAGTGTTTGTGTATATGATTTTTCGACCCAACCTCACTAGAATCGGGCATCATTACATAATTTTTTTTTCCTTAGGTGATTGATGTAAGTTATTGTAATTCCCTTGGACAGAATTAAGAATGAACATTTTTGGGGGCGCCGGGGTGGCTCAGTCGGTTGAGCCTCTGACTCGGGCTCAGGTCACAGTCTCGGCAGTTTGCGGGTTCGAGCCCCGCATCGGGCTCTCTTCGGTCAGACCCCACTGCAGATCCTCTGTCCCCAATCTCTCTCTGCCCCTCCCCCTTCCCCTGCTTGTGCTGTCTGTCCAAAATAAAAATAAACATTAAAAAAAGAAGGAGAGTGAACATTTTTTAAACACTTGTTTATTCTTCATATTACTTGTATGTGAATTTTGGTTTACAGGTCGATTCAGCTCACCTTCTCACTCCTTTTCTGCGTCTGTAAATTTGGGCGTAAATCACCCCCCTCTGGGAAATAAGGAATGATCTGTTCAGAGGAAGGCATCATAAACGACGGGCATCACTCAGAGCTTGGAATACGGTCCTCACCCCGGCCTGGGGGCAGCCACACCGAAGGACAGCCATATTTCCTCCCAGCCCGTCATCTGCTGACCTCTGACCGGGCTAGGCTGGGAGGCTACTGATGTTAATGCACTCTGTGCGTCAGGCACCGTGTTCAGCCCTCTCCGTAAACGTCTCACTCAAGCCCTCCACTGCCACTGAGAAGTAAACATTAGAATCTCCATTTTGTAGACGGAATGGAGAGAAGTCAAGTTATTGACACAACACCACCCAGACCAGATTCGAACACAGATCTATGGGTTGATGAAGCTCACGGCATAACCACTGCCCTAGCCTTGGATGGAAAATATGACCAAAGGGTGTTAGAGGTTGTTGGTGAACATGATACGATCTGTATTAGTCCGGGTCCTCCAGAGAAACAGAACTAACAGACTACAGAGATGTGCATGTAAGACAAAATTTATTCTAGGAGCTGGCTGATGTGATTGCCAAGGCTGAGAAATCCCGCAAGCTGCCATCTACAAGCTGGAGTAGCCGGGAAGAGGGTGGTGAGATTCAGCCGAAGGCCGAAGGTCTGAGAAGCCCCACTGGGAGCTGGAAAGCCCAAGAGCCAGGAGCTCCGAGGTCTGAGAGGGTAAGATGGACGTCTCAGCTCAAGTGGAGACAAAGTCACCCTCACGCTGCCTTTTCCTTCTGGTCGGGGCCTCGACAGGTTGGATCACGCCCCCCGCCCCATCTTCGTTACCCTGTCTACTGATTCTGCTAATCTTTTCCAGAGATACCCTCACAGACACACCTACAAGTGCTTCACTGGCATCCCTTAGCCCTGTCAAGTTGACACATAAAATGCACGATCACATCATCTCTACCCTAAGAGCTCACGGTCCTCTGGAAAGACAAGTAGGAAGAGTCACAAAACCACGGGTAATAAAGACACGTGTGGTCAGGGAGCTGTGGGGGCACCGTGAGAACGCCTTGCTTTGGAGCTGAGGAAGGCTTCCTGGAGGAGGTGATGCCCCATGGGGTGTTGAGCACGAAAGAGGACTTGCTTGGTGGACAAGGATCAGACTGCGGAGCAAAGGGAGAACTGAGACCTGGGCCTCATATGTCTGCAGGGGGAAAGGGCTTATGGGTAAGTACGGAGGGGAGGTTTTGGAATCGGACAGACCCCGTTTCGAACTCTGCCTCGTCTCACTAGCTGTGCAGTTAGTCATTTCACTCCCTGAGCCTCAGTGTGCCCGTCCTTAGAGCAAAGACACCTGTTTTTCCAGGTGTTGAAGGGACTAAGGAGCCCATGAAAGTAAAGCACTCAGTCCAGCACCTGGCCAGAGAAGTAAGTGCTCAGAAGTGCCAGGTTCTTGCTGCCACCTCGGAGGATTTCCCACTTCCCCTACCCGACCTTCCTTTCCACAAGCAAACCCAGGAGTGTGACCCGTGAGGAGTGGCTTCCAAGGGCACATACCTGTGAGCACACGCCTTTCTGGAAGCAACAGAGGGCAATGAAAGCCATCTGGGCTTTGAATTCAGCCACATCTGATTTCGAATCCCATTGCAGCCACTTTGCAGCTTGGACCTTACACCTTGGACAAGTCACTTACCTCCACGGAGGCTCAGTTTCCTCCTCTGTAGAAAAGAGCCAGCAAACCCTGCCTTAGGAATTCTCCTGGCCCATGAGCACAGTGGCCTGCACATACACAGGCTCTCAGTGGTCAGCGAAAGCCCCCGAAAGCCCTCGTCCTTTTGGTCACCACGCAGGCACTCACAGCGGTGGTCTGATGCAAACGTCCGTGCTTCTATTAATCTACACAGGGGAGCAGCAGCCCCTTTGGGACTTCCCCAAGGGCCCCGGGGCCCGTCACCCTCTGGGGCACCCAGCCCGGCAGGGTCTAAAGGCAGTGGACTCTAGTCCCCAGCCCATCGTCTCCACATCCTCCCCTAACTATTGCGGGAAGGAGCATGACTCATGGAGGGAGACTACTGGCATCGTCTCCACTCTCCCCCTACACCGCCCCCCCGCCCCCCGCCCCTGCATGGGGCCGGCCAGCAGGCTTGTGGTTAAAGGGCCTGCCTGGGTTGCAAAACAAGCCAGTTTGCTGTGTTCGGCATCACGTGACTCAGCAGGCTCTGGGATGGCCTTTTCTTCCCTCACTCACTGACTCACTGCAGGCTGGCTTGCAGTCACATGGGTTTCTGGGCCTCAGTTCCCCCCCGAGCGCTCCTGGCTAAGGAGCTAGAGAAGACTAAATTAGAAGAACTGCTTCATTTTTCCTTGTGTTATTGCACCACGAATGTGTAAATATATTCTCGTTCTGAACAATGTAAAGACAATCAAATATAGAACACGGGAAACAGGAAGCCACCCCTTTGCAGCAGCAAATCTAGTCAATATTTTCCCCGAGCATGTTCAAGAGCCCTATGTTATTTTTTTAAGCACTTTTAAGTTACATAGAAACCTATAAATGCACCCTTCTTTTTTTTAAGTTTATTTATTTATTTTTGAGAGAGAGAGAGTACAAGCAGGGCAGGGGCAGAGAGAGAGAGGGAGAGAGAGAGAGAATCCCAAGCAAGCTGCACCCTGTCAGCGCAGAGCCCGACGCGGGGCTCGATCTCACGAACTGTGAAACCAAGAGAACCTGAAATCAAGAGTCGGACGCTTAACCGACTGAGCCAGCCAGGTGTCCCAATGCATCCTTCTTTTTAAAAAGAGTAGAATAGGGGCGCCTGGGTGGCGCAGTCGGTTAAGCGTCCGACTTCAGCCAGGTCACGATCTCGCGGTCCGTGAGTTCGAGCCCCGCGTCAGGCTCTGGGCTGATGGCTCGGAGCCTGGAGCCTGTTTCCGATTCTGTGTCTCCCTCTCTCTCTGCCCCTCCCCCGTTCATGCTCTGTCTCTCTCTGTCCCAAAAATAAATAAAAAACGTTGGAAAAAAAAAAAATTTAAAAAGAGTAGAATATTGCTGGGAAGGCCGGTACCTCCAATCCTGATCCACTCCAGAGGCAACCCCTAGTGTCAATTATTTCTCTTGCAAATCTCTGTTCTTTGTATGGTGTTATGTGTTACAGAGAAGCTCATAGTAAAGCCTAGGGGCCGGGTTGGGGGAGGGAAGGGGGCATTTCTATCCTTAGCGCTGCACAATGTATCTTTCTACAACTTGCTTTTTTCATCCATCACAATGCTTCGGAGATTTGCCCGTTGAGCACCCAAAGTTTCCACTTAGTTCTTTTAATGGCTACTTAGTATCCCATACTGGGCGTGTGCCCTAGTCTTTACCGGTTGCCAAGTCCAGACTCCAGGGTTTGCATTGTTCATAAACAATGTTAACATGAACACCCACCCACACTCTTCTTTTGCCCACTGCAGGTAGTTCTCGAAAGTCGATGCCAAGTGGTAGAATCTGCGCACCCCAGCGCATTTAGGTTTCGTAGATAGCACTGCATGGTGCTCCCAAGACAGCAGTTCCTCTCTGCTTTCCAGGGGTTTACAGATATGTGTCCATGTGCACATGGAAACTCACTTTTGAAGGGTTCATAGTAAATGGTACTCAGTGTCTTGTTGAGAGACAGCTCAGGGAGTGAGGAAGGCCGGCAGAACATCTGCTCTAGGTGAAAATGATCAACTGCTGAAGCCAAACTCGCTATGGAGAGGGGAAACTGAAGCCTGGCCAAAGAAATTGACTTGCCCATTGGTTCCCAGTCCCTTCTTGCCAAGCCTGCTCTCAGTGGTTAAGAGGAAGCAAATCCTCCTACACAGGAGTCAGGGGAATCTTTTTCCAAACTTAAATAGAATCATGTCCCCTCCTTTGCTTGAGATATTTCATTGGCTTCCTATGCTCTAACTTCAGGACCTCACCCTGACCCTTTGCTCTCTGTCTCCAGAGAGCACCAAGATGTCTCCTGCCACAGGGACTTTGCATGTGTTTTTGACTCTCTGAAACATTTCCTGCTCCTCCCCTTCCACACTCACACTCACTTTGCTGATTCCTTCTCTTATCTGAGATCTCAGTTAAAGCATTCCTTCCTCAAGGAAGCCACCTTGATGATCCCCTTGACCATGCCACAGCCCTCTCAGAATCTCTCTTAGTGTCTTGTATTTCTCCTTCAGAGAACTGCCCACGGATGCGATTTATACTTTCTGTGTAATACTTGAAAAATATCTGACTCACCTACTGAGTCTCCAAGGCCAAGAGCTGGGTATGGCTTTGCTGGATCTCCGGCATTTCAGTCACAGTAGATGCTCAGTATTATCTGAATGAACGAAGGAGTAACTTTACTCCTCTCTCCTCACCACATGGCCTTTTGGTCATACTCTCCTCTGGGCCTTCCCCTTCCGTCACCAAGGTTCCCAAGGGAGGCTGCCTCAGCAGGCACACATCGTTCTGATCACAGGAGGCAGAGGGTGGTCTGAAAGTCACCTTGGCTTCAGATTTGCCATTCCTGATTTCACACCCCATTTCAGCAAATTGGACGTGTCACGTTTGTTCACTGGGACTCAGTTTCTTCATCTGTAAAGTGGGCAGCAACCCCCCCCCCCAGCCGCCCCTTGCAGGATTGTATGGAGCCTAAGTACAAGGGCTAGCCCAGCGCCCTGAACCTCGTGTCGGCTCAGTCCTGGGGGAAGCCCTCTCAAACCACATCTCTCATAATCACCTCACTGTGGTCTGAAGCAGATTTCACACTTAGCTTAAGACAACGTTGACCTTCCCCACACTTTCAGATCCTTGCCCTGAATCCAGCAAGGGGAGCTGCATCATCTACCTGATAAACCAAACACTGTCACCACCAGATGCAGGCACTAAGGGCAGACAGGGGATTAGGAACGGCCCCAGGGACCCCCTGTGATTCTCTAAGACCCGAAGCATTCAGCCAATAGGGAGCAAGCTGGGGTTACCTTAAACCCACACGAGCTTTCTCCCTTCAGAGTAACAACACCGCTCTTCCTGGATGGCACCTGCAAAGCTCCCTAAGGGGCCAATAGACCTTTCTGGATCCCCGGAAGAAGAGTTGATGAGGAAAGGAGAAAGAAGGGCACCGACTGAGCTGCAGCCTTGGGGATCAATAAGGGACGGGAGAGACTAAGGCTAGGAAGGACATCCTGCGGCCCTCACAGGAGAGGCATCTGGATCCCCAGAGCTGCGTCTGTGGCCGGGAACTCCAGAACGTCCCAGAACGTCCCAGAACGTCCCAGAACATCCCCTGCCCCTTTTGTTTCCCTCTCACCTCTGGCTGTGGGCCTTTGCTTTAAACCAGCCTCATCCCCGGGGCCTCATCTCTCGTCCCACGTTCCTTAGTGCCAGGTCCCAGCCAGACCTGGAGGTGCCCTGGGGAGCATGACTGATGTGGCCATGCTCTCGCAGAGTTCACAGGCCAGTGGCTTGTTCCTGCAGCAGCAGGCAAGGAAAACTGGGGGAGCCGTGAGGGGCTACTGGCCTACTTTGCCGGGTCTGGGGTATCTGGGACCTCGGGACAATGGGATGTTAAGGGTATCAAAGGAAGCAAGGAGGAGACCGAGGTCTGCCCCAGACGAGCCAGCCACCAGCCTGCCGTGAGGGGGTCTGGGCAGCCCCCACCCCATCCCCCCCTCTGTCACCTTCTCCAGCTACTCACCCGCGATTAGTGAGCACACAGCAGGCCTGTTTTCTTTCACTAATGTGTCCCCGGGATCGGCACAGAGCTTGTCACAGTAAACACTTGGAAGGAAGAACAAGAAGGAAGGTTGGGAAGACATGGCTTAGCAGGAAGGGAAAGAAACAAGAACGAAGAAAGCAGAGAGCCCTGCACACATCGATTGATTGATTGATCCACTCTTTACTGTGCCAGACATTGTACTGGACTCTGGGGACACGGGTAAAGCAGATGAGATCCCCGCGTCACGGAGCTTGTGTCCTGACACTTGCAGGGACACTGGCACGCCTTCCTTCCGGTGCGTCCCCGTAGAACAGCAGTCCCACAAAATGCCCAGCACTGTGCTCCTCTGTCAGATGAGCCTGAATCTGCTACAGCCCTTGCTCCCACCTTGGACTTCACCTCGAAGAGTGAAGGCTCTGAGAAGGTGTGCAATTAGAGAAAAGCCTGATGAACCCAGTCTGCCCGAAAGCCGCTTTTTCTCAGAATTACATTCCACGGTCTTAAAGGAATCCGGCAGAGGTCACCTCCTGGTCGGCGCCCCCGGGGCAGGTCTGGCCCTTCTGTTCGGCCGCACTCCTCCTCACTCCGGGCTTATTCCCGACAGCACGTCCCGTGGATGGGTCCCGCAGCCACAGTTTCCGTCGCTGGGTTTCCTGGCACCAGGGAACTGCTCCTTGACTGGGCTCCAGGAAATCATCCTCTGTGCCGTCTTTCTCTGCCGGGGACGGGGCTGCGCGGACGCCTCCTGCTGTTCTGTCCTCGGGGCTCAAGGGCCGGGAGAGGTAGCAGGAGAAGCCAGAAGCCGCAAGAGGCTGGGACTGGGATTTGAACGGCAGGAAGGGAGGCCTGGCCTGACCGGAAGGTCCACACTATTCTGCCAGACCTCCAGGTTTTGACGGAGGCCGAATCCCGCCTGCCAAGGGAACTCAGAGCCTGCCAAACCCCCACGAGGATGGAGACAAACATCAGCCTCGTGTTTCTGATTCACACCATCTCAGCTCCTCAAACCCCTATTTGGTGAAAGCTGCTTACGTTTCGACAAATCCAAGGACCCTCTTTGCAAACGGTGATTTAGCTTTGTCCAGAGATCTCCGGGCCAGAGTGGGACGATTCCATGCCCGCTCTGCCCCCACAGGCCTCTCCCCCTTCAGAGAGAATTACAGCCTCTAAATGCACTTCGAGAAACAAACGTCACCTTTCAAACCTCGGTTTCCTCCTCCGTAACCCGGGAGTGGCCCTGATCTCGCAGAATTGCTGAGATTAAATAACGAACGCGTTATTTAGGCCCCAGGACTTAATAAGCACTAAAGAAGAAGGTATACATTATTAATCGTAGTATTAGGGTTATTATCAGCATCCTCATCATCGCTGTCCCGTGATTCAGTGAGCCCTTGGAATCTTGGAAATAGTGCGTAGATTCCCGGAGTAGATCTTCTTAGTAGCGACCCCAACAAATAAATCCCCCTTCTCAGAACCCACACTAATGTGGTCCCCTCGCCCACACGGACGCTGGCATTGGCCACGTGATCCAGTTTGGCAACAAGGGGACGGTCAGGATGACCCAGGCATTGGAGGAGGCTCAGGCATCCAAGACTTTCCAGGCGGGGCCCGGGGCCAAACTGGATGGAGCCCCATAGTGAGCCCAGCAGAGAAGCCTCCAGTCAGATGAGCCGCTGCCCTGAACCACCGAGTCTGGGGCAGTGCCTTACACAGCAATAGAGAACTGATAGACAGGGCCTACCTTTTTGTCCTCTCCTCCCCTCTCTCACTAGGCCCCCTTTCTCAAGCCTTCTGTTTCAACTGGTCTGTCTCTTTGGGCTGGAGAAATGGTCAGCCTGGAGCCTGGTGAGGGGTCTTGGGTTTATCATCCTAATTCACAACATCCGCCACCCACGGCTACTCAGACAGACTCCCCGGAGGCAGAGGAGCGTGTCCCCCAATCCCCACCTTAGAGCACAGCCACCTGCCATTGAGAACTAAAACACAAGTCAGTTCGAAGTGATTCCAGACACTGCATTAATCCAGGCTAACGGGAGGGAAGACCAGTCAGAATAAGAAGTGAACTGCACTTTTTCAAAAAAGGTGATCTGTAGTTTTATGGCTCTCGAACTCATACGGTAACTCAAGCTAAATACTCAAGCGCTACCAACAACTTGTCCCCTGGGGAAGGTCTGCTCAGTGGAGTAACTTGGTTTGCAATTGGCATATTAATTGCTTGCATTCTGATACGTTCCTCCAAAGAACCCACCGCTGTCTGTGGAGAGCTGATGCCCTTCAATGCTTCGACGTGAACCCTGCAGACATTTACCCTGCGGGCAGGAACGATGACCCCACGAAAGTGAATCTCCCCTCCCTGCTCCTTCTAGACTTCGGACCTGTGGTAACCATGCGTTTATTGGAACATATCAGAGTGTATTCGAGTAGCAGGGGGAGAGAGCTGGCCGGTGCCCACCACAGTACTGACCATTGTTCGTTTCATTTTCCCGGCCACCTTGCGACATAGGGTGACTGTTCATCCCCGCTTTGCAGGTGGAGTAACTGAAGGTCAGAGGGTTAAATGACTTGCCCAAGGCTGTGCCGTGTGCCCACTGCCCCAATCAAAGGGGAGCACAGTGAAGCGAGGCTTTAATCACCGTCCTTGCAAGAGCGGGTGTCTGATGGACAGGCACAATAGGGCAGTCGCAGCAAGGCAATTTGTCTCCTGGCATGCAAGTCCCTCCCCTGATTCCTCATTGGCTGAGGACTGCAGAGGTTACAGCCTTACCCGGAGGTCCCCTATGCCCACGTAAGGCAAAAAGTACATTCCTTGAGGTGGCACTTCAGTTCTTTGACTCATGCTCATTGCAAATCCCACAAAAATAAGTCCACGAAATGGAGTGGGGGGGGGAGATGAACCAGGAAGTGAAATGTCTAAGGGTTTGGGACTCCATTGTGGGTGGACGGGTGGTTCATACATATTTCCAATAGGATGTAAACCTGTTGTTAACTAGACAGCACTGCTTTTATTTGCCATTTCTGAAAATGAGTCATCTCACTTGTCACATACACGTTGGTCTCCAGCCCCTCTCCACTGTCCGTCCTCTCCTCCCTGGGTTTCTTCTTCAGTGTCTGTGTCCATCCAAAGGTCCATCCAAACCACACCCAAGCCATCTGAAAGACCTCCTGAAGCCCTCTGACACCTAACTTCTCCTCTGCACCCACTCTGCCACTACCCCAGTCCAGGGAGACCCCGACACCCCTTAACTTGTCTCTCTCCAGCCCTGCTGTCTTCCTCGCATTCATTCTCTTTGTGGCAGCAGAGGGGTGTGCCTAGCCATGCCTGTGCACTGCAACTTGTAACTCACAGGGAGGAAGGGGTGATGTCCACCAAAGAAGAGCATAAAGGTGGCTAGGTGAGAAACTAGAAAAGTGGGGGGCCATGTAGGTGGGGACAGGAACTTGAGGGAGGAGAACCAGACTCAGAAGTCAAGGGGACACCCACAGAGATTACTTTAAGTGTGAAGGCAAGGCACCAGAAAAAGTCAAAGTTAACCATACTTTCAATCTGTGCTCCTCCTCTGCAATAATTTACCTCTGAGATGGCCTTTACTCTCTAGAAAAAGGATTATGTGATGAGAAAAAAAAAAAAACAAAAAAAACAGTGGACAAGACCCTGAGGAATCTGTACCTTACAAGCTAGAGGACCTTCCAGCCTGATTCTTCCACACACACTGTCCTTTACAAACAACCCCTAAGCCTGTCTAAACTTCTTGAGGTTCCTGCAAAGCTCCCATGCTCTCTCCTACCTCAGGGCCTTTGCACGTGTACCTTCCAGAACCTGGAATACTTTTGTTTCTCTAGCAAATTCCTACTCCTAGTTCAGATTTCAACTCACACATCAGTGCCTCCTAAAAAAATCACGCCTGAGTCCCCGGTCCCAGTGACATGCATTTCAGATACAGCCTCCTGGTTAACTTCCCCCTCATTAACAATCATTGTGTTCTCATCTTTTTTTTTTCCAAATGTTTATTTATTTATTTTGAGGGGAGAGGCACAGAGAGAGAGGGAGAGAGAGAGAACTGCAAGCAGGCTCCATGCTTAGTGGGGATCCCGACACAGAGCTCAATCTCACAACTGCGAGGTCACGGCCTGAGCTGAAATCAAGAGTCAGACAATCAGCTAAGCCACCCAGGCACCCCTGTATTCTAATTCTTATTTCTGCTGATAGTGGTGCTGAATTAACATCGATATAAAGGAATGGGTGAATGATTGGTTTATCAACACCGATTTTGCCTTGCCCAGTCTGTGGGGCCCAGGCAAAAGAGGGCCCAGGGCACACCATATCAGAGACAGACTTCCGTCCGAGGACAGATTCTCTGATCTCAAGGTTAAATAAAAACTTGTGTCCAAAAGGAGGTCTTTGACATCATGGGTTCAAGTGTGGAGCATGCTGGGAATACACTGAAGGATGAGGGGAGACAGGAGGAGGCTTGGGGTGGGGGAAGTAGGAGTTGGGGAAACTAGCTATGGTCAGGACCGAGACATGGGGAACTGCCTCTATTTTCAGTGGGTCTCCGAGGCAGGTAGCATTTAGTCCTAATTTTATGTCCTACTGGGTCGTGAGGAATAGTGCTAGCTATGGAGAACCAGCCTTTGGGAACAGGGGGTAAGTAGGGGTAAAAGCAGAAATTAAGCAATAACACAATGACACAAGGCAACCTGGATATGTTACTTTGGGAGCACGACTCACTCCAGACGACCTGTGATTTCCTGGTCCACAGCCCACATGTCAGATAGAAAGTGTCCCCAGCCAGCTGCTGGACAGAGCAGGGCAGTATCTCTGACTTCTGCTTCTTGGGCTCGGAGATCGGCTGCTAGTTTGCTGTTTCTCAAACTACCCCAAGGTTTCACCCATCCCTCACCTCTCCCGCTCGGCCCCTTCTTCAGCCTGATGAGTGAGTCCACCCCATGAGTGTTTGGGGGGGGGGGGGAGGGACACAGCCTGGGTTTTCAAAGAATGATTGATAATCTTGCATAGCAGCTTCGGGAAAACAATGCCCCCATCCCTCAGCCTCAAAGACGTGATAGTGGTAACATGCCTTCAGGTTGATGACAAATGGAGACCTCCGGGAAGCTGGCAACCACACAGTGGACAGGTGAAGCGTGCAAGGCCTCTTGCCCACCTGTGTTCATAACAACATGACTCATAATCGCTGAAACAGGGAAGCGGCCACGGTGTCCATCAGCAGATGAGCAGATCAACAAAATGTGGTCTCTCCATACAGGGAATATTTTCCAGCCTCAAAAAGGGAGGAAATTCTGACCCATGCTGCAATCTGGACAAAAGTTGAAGGCATGATGCTAAGGGAAGTAACCGGAAACAAAAACACAAGTGCTCTATGATTCCACTTACACGAGACACGTACAATAGACAAGTTCGTAGAGACAGAGTAGAAGGGTGGCTTCCAGGGCCCGAGGGGAAGGGGCTGGGGAGTCAGTGTTTAATGTGCACAGAGTATCAGTGTCGAGAGTTCTGGAGGACGGTGGCTGCACAACAGTGTGAATGTGCTTAATGCCCCCGAGCTGCACCCTGGAAATGGTTAAGATGGAAATGGCAAGATTTCATTCTTTGTGACCACCAAGTAATATTCCACATATATACACACCACATCTTCTTTATCCATTCATCAGTCAGAGGACACTTGGGCTCTTTCCATACTTTGGCTATTGTTGATAGTGCTGCTATAAATGTTGGGGTGCATGTGCCCCTTCGAATCAGCATTTTTGTATCCTTTGGATAAATGCCTAGTAGTGCAATTGCGGGGTCGTAGGGTAGTTCTATTTTTAGTTTTTTGCGGAACGTCCATACTGTTTTCCAGAGTGGCTGCACCAGTTTGCATTCCCACCAACAAAGCAAGAGGTGAAATAAGTCAGTCAGAGAAAGACAAATATCATATGATTTCACTCATACGTGGAATTTAAGAAACAAAACAGATGAACAGAGGGGAAGGAGAGGAACAGAAAAGGAGGCAGGGTGGCTGGGTGGCTCAGTCGGTTAAGTGTTGGACTCTTGATTTCAGCTCAGGTCATGATCTCACAGCTGGTGAGTTCGAGCCCCGTGTCAACCTCCATGCTGACAGCTCAAAGCCTGCATGGGATTCTCTCTCTCCCTCTCTCTCTCTGCCTCTCCCCTGCTCATGTGTGCACTCATTCTCTCTCTGTCTCTCTCTGTCTCTCTCTCTCTCTCTCTCTCTCTCTCTCTTTCAAAATAAATAAACAACAACAAAAACCAAGGAGGCAAGCCATAAGAGACTCTTAACTATAGAGAACAAACTGAGGGTTGATGGAGGGAAGTGGGTGGGGGGATGGGCTAGATGGGGGATGGGCATTAAGGAGGGCACTTGTTGGGATGAGCACTGGCTGTTATATGTAAGTGGTGAATCACTGAATTCTACTCATAAAAACAATACTACACTATATGTTAACTAACTTGAATCTAAACTTTTTAAAAAACAGTTAAGACGGTGAATTTTATGTTAATGTATTACCCACAATGAAAGAAAAATTTAAGAAAAGGTAGAAAAGTAGTAGAAAGAAAGAAAGAGGAAGGAAGGAAGGAAAGAAGGGAGAAAGAGAGAAAGAAAGAACAAAAGAAAGAACAAATGAAAGAAAGAGGAAGGAAGAAAGAAAGGAAGAAAGAAAGAGGAAAGAAAGGAAGGAAGGAAGAAAAGAAAGAAAGAAAGAAAGAAAGAAAGAAAGAAAGAAAGAAAGAAAGAAATTAAAGGAAAGAAAGAAAGAAATTAAAGGAAAGAAAGAAAGAAAAAAAGAAAGAATGAAAGAAAGAGAAAGGAAGGACAAAAGAAAGAAAGAAAGAGAAAAGGAAAGAAAGGAAGGAAGGAAGAAAAAAAGAAAGAAAGAAGGAAAGAAAGAAAGAAATTAAAGAAAAGAAAGAAATTAAAGAAAGAAAGAAATTAAAGGAAAGAAAGAAAGAAATTAAAGGAAAGAAAGAAAGAAATTAAAGGAAAGAAAAAGAAAGAAAGAAAGAAAGAAATTAGATAAAGGAAAGAAAGAAGAAAGAAAGAAAGAAAGAAAGAAAGAAAGAAAGAAAGAAAGAAAGAAAGAAAGAAAGTAAAAGGTGCAGGCCCTGGAATCAGACCCACCTGGTTTGACTCCCAGCCCCTCCACTGGTAGCCTGTGGTCTTGGGCAAGTTTCCTGTCTTCCAGCCTTCCACGGCCCGAGTCACGGTCAGCCCAGGTCGGAGGACGGTGAGAGGCCAGGAGGTGGTCAGGAGGACGGGGGTCTCTTGCCAGCTGGCCCCTGCCGGAGCCCAGAGCAGGGAAGGGACTCTCCACCACCCCCTCCGCCTCCCTCCCGCCAGGCCTGCTGTGGCTGTGCAGGACTCTGTTCTCGTGTGCTCAGAGCATCGGACCCCTCATGTGGCCAAGAGCATTTCTCTGGTTTTGCTTTAAAGGAGGTACAGGCTTCACCAGCCACACACACACACACACACACACACACACACACTGTGTGACTTTAGCTTCTCTGTGCCTCAGTTTCCTCATCAGTAAAATGGGAATGATGAAACCCACCTGGCAAAGTTAATGCAAGGAGTGCCAGTCAAAAGCACAGGGCAGAGCACACAGCAGATGGTGACTGTCCCCAGCGATGCTTTCCCACCAAGCCCCACTGCAAAGCGTCAGTCCTGTGTCACCGGCTGCCCCCTCAGCAGCTGCTGCCGGGACCCACGGGGGCACCCAGGCCCTCTGGCCCCAGGAAGCAGCCTGACCCTGAGTATCGGGCAGCCTGTGCCCGTGGGCGGCAAGAAACGTTCTCAACGGACGCAGCAGCCCGTGTGAGGCGACCCAGCCTTGGCCCTACGGGCCCTGACCTGTGAGGTGTGACCTAAGCTCTCCCCTGGAGCCCCCCCCCCCAGAGGCCAAGAACGGGGACACTACGGCTCAGGGCAGCTCCATATCCATTTGGAAGTGAGGAGCTCCGCTCGACAGTGAAGATTACATCTCAGAGATGCCAAGACACTTGCCTGAAGTGACTCTGCTGAGTGGCAGAGCTAGGACCCCTGCGTTTTCTCTTCGTCCTTAAGAGTCTCTGCACAACTCAGGTAAAATGAAGAGAGGCGGGGAGGAAGGTGCCTGAGGATCTCTGCCTCCCCCAAATCAACATTTGTGAGAGTATGTGCTGTGGTTTCCTTCCTGCCTCCCTCCCTTCCTTCTCTCCTTCCCCCTCCCTCCCTTCTCTCCTATTGCTCATCCTGACCCCCTGTGCCTCCCTCTGCCTATGGATCTCAAGGTCTCCGCTTCTCTCTGTTTCCATACAGTCTGTGGGCACAGCCCTGGGAAGCCACGTCAAACCAGTGAGGAGCGAATTCTGCTCCAGGCCATTGTCTGCACCATGGGAGGCCTATAACGCTCACTTCGGAAGAAAAGCAGGCTTTCACGTGTGTCCAGGGCAAGAGAGACCAGAACCCCAGTCCTCAGAGACCCCGGGCACGTCATCGGCCCCAGCTTCCAGAACCAACTGGTGCTGGCCAGACAGGTCAGGATGTCGGCAGGTCAGGCGTCACCATTCAGAGCAGAGGTTCAGCAAGGTGTGGCAGGCGAGAAAGCAGGAGGTGGATGTTCAGACCGGATGGTGTCATTAATGCCAATTAGGAAAATGGCCCATTATCATCATCTAGTCATCACAACCACAGGGGCGTCCCCCTGGACACCCACCAGGACGCAGCCATTAAATTCCCACCCCGTCCCCTCCTCCTCCTCTTCCCCCATCCCCTGGGGGTGAAGGCCATTCCTTGGCCACACCTTTACTCAGCCAGGGCTCCGTAAGACAGGATACTCTACAACTTGGGAAAGGGGTGCCTCGCAAGGGGAGTGAGCTGCCTGTCTTGGGAGATATTCAAGAGAGTGATGACTTCTTAAATCTAGGTTAGAGAGGACCATCACTGAACTATCCTCCAAAGTCAAAACCCAAGGACCTCTAGGAAAGCCGCAAATTTTATTAAATATGTACACTCACAATCCCCACCTTAGAGAAGTGGTCGCTATAACTGAGACAGATTAAAAGGCTCAGGTACACGGTCTGAGGTCTCAGAGCCACATCGCTGTGACTCCGAAAATACCTGACTTTGTTCTTCCAAATTCTGTTCAAAGGAGACTCGTGGCAGCTTGAGGTTAAGAGCCCAGGCTTAGGAGCCAGACAGACCTGGGTTCAGATATGTCACCCACCAGCCCTGCATCCTTGAACAAGTCACTTCGCCCTCTCAACCTCAGATTCCAAACAGGGACAAGTGCCTACCTCCACGGTGGCAAAGGGTAAATGAGTGACTGTGTGAGTCTCAGGCTCCCAAGCCAGGTTCTGGGCACATAGTAAGTGCTCAGTAAGTACTGCGTGTCTGCTGGATATCTGGTACCATGACCGAGATGAAGGTTCTGCCCCAAAGGGGGATCCAGGAGTGACAGACAGTGGTAGTGACAGTCCCCACAGCCACATGACTCAGACGATATAAGAATCTTGCCTTTAGGGGCGCCTGGGTGGCTCAGTCAGTTGAGCGTCCGACTTTAGCTCAGGTCATGATCTCATGGTTCATGGGTTCGAGCCCCAACGTCGGGATCTGTGCTGACGGCTCAGAGCCTGGAGCCTGTTTCGGATTCTGTGTCTCCCCCTTCTCTCTGCCCCTCCCCTGCTCAAACTCTGTCTCTCTCTCAAAAATAAGTAAACATTTGAAAAAAAAAAAAAAAGAATCTTGCCTTTATCTGAGCAGACACTATAGATGCTCTGTCCCTGTGCTTCTATGACACAGTGCACCTTTGTGGGTCGAGCCCCAAGTGTCCCTGGCCTGCCCTGTGCCAACCCTCCTCAAGTCTCCCTGTCTTCTCTAGACTTGATACGAATCCTTTAACCATTAAGCACTGAACATTGTGTTTTCCACCCTCAGAGGTTTCTAAACAGTAATTAGGCAGTAGAACACCCTGCCAGGGTGGGGAGGGTAAATATCATTAGTGTAGGAGGGGGGCGTGGGGTAAGTGCAGGTACTTGGAGGCTTGGGGCACAGCAGCGACCGGGCTGGCACCAGGGTGGCCACTGCCCACTGCCAAACCCCTAGCTGCCTAGCACTTTCTTGGGGGAAAATCATTGTGAAGTGGCAAGGACAAGCGATAGAATAGAGGTAACCCTAGTCTTTGTGTCAGAAAACCAAACTGTAAAATCCATCCCCGCCATTTTAAATTGGATGTAATATCTAACTAGTCTAGGCTCGTTTCCTCATCTGCAAGATGGGAATGATTCTACAGATCCCATGCAGGAGCAGTAAGGAATTAGGGAGATAACGTGTGTGAAGTATGGGGCACAGGGCTTAGAACAGAATCAGGTTCTGTAAATGGCACCTGCCACAGCTCTAATGGAGTCAGCACGATGCAGATTCCAAAGTCACAGCATCAGGTGACAGACACGAGTATCCGATATTCCCCTTTAAACAATCTCCGTATCAGTCAGGGTGTGCTGGGTTATGCCACTATAACAAGCAAGCCCAAATCTCGGGTGAAACCACAAAGATCTCTCTCTCCTCAGCACCACATTTCTCACAGGTAGGCAGGGAGGTACCATCTGTCATAGTCACTTAGGACCCCAGGCTTACAAAGAAGCCACCAACTGCCACCATGCCAAAGGGAAAGAGACAGCTTTGGCGGCTCTTGCCCTGGCAATTAACTAGTTTGCCCCAGCAGTAACACACAGCACGCATCAGTTAGAACCTATCACACGCCCCACCCAAACGCAAACTTGTACAGTCTTCTGTGTACTCAGAAGAAGAAAAAGAATTGGGAGCTAGCAAGCATCATTAATCACTACCAAAGACCCATGCTGGGGGCTGGGGGCTCACACACCTTTTCTCGATCTGTCCGCAAGGCCAGATTTTCTCTCTGGTATTGGAATAACTCACCATTTCTTCACTTGAGCACTTAGAGGATAAAATAGATGTGCACCCACGGCAATGTTGTGTGAAAATGTTCAAATCTTTAACTCCCAGAATCACAGCGGGGGCTGCAAGACACTTACTAATGGAAAGGCACATGGACTTGAAGCTGACACCCAACTAGCCAGTTAACTTCTCCGCCCCCCGCCCAGCTCACTTCGTGCCGATGCTCCCTGAGAAGGTCAATGGCCAAAATCACCGGTGCGCTTAAATGTTTTATTTCTTCTCTTCCTTTTTGTTTCAACGCTGAATTGTTTAAGTTAAATGCCTGTAAGATATAAAGCGCTTTCCTGATTAAACTTTCTGGGGTTCAGTTGGCCTTCGTGGCAGGAAGAAGAGATTCTCCAAGGTTGTCTTCGTGAAGTTCTCAGACTGAGAGCTGTGGGTGAAGAGCTTCTCTCTCTCTCTCTCTCTCTCTCTCTCGTGTCTCACCTTCAGAGTCTGAGATATGACTCCTTCCTTTTCCCCTATCCTTCTCTTTCTACAATTGCAGTAGAGGGTGTGATCCCAGCTTCCTCCTAAGACCGTGATGAACAGTCTATGGACCAACCTCCTACTGAGGGGAGCACTTGGCCAGTGACTCCAGCTCAGAGGACAAAAGATAGTCTTGAAACTCAGAAACTCGAGCTTTCTATGGAAAGCCTTGGAATCCAACTTCCCAGACCCTTGGCCTGTGTGTTCTCATCCTGTGGATTCCTTGGTTCTGAAAGTTCTTTGGAGCCAGAAGTCAGTCTCTAGCTTAAAGTGAGGCAAGTTTCCAACTGTAAGATAGTACAAACCATATTCCACAGTATTTGTGTTGTGTGCATGTATATGCGTGTGTGTGTGTGTGTGTGTGTGTGTGTATCTTTATCTATAAAATGAATAATGAGCATTATAACACTTACCAGACACAGTTTTCTCTCCACCTAAGAAATGATTTGGGGCTATCATGGAAGCCAAATTCAATGGAATCAAATGAACATTTATCAAGCACCTACTATGTGCCAGGCACAGAGCTGGGGAGTTTTACATATGACTTATCTCACGAGCAGTACTCGTTTCCATTTTATAGATGAAGAGCCCAAGTTCTGAGAGGTGAAGTGACTCATCAAACCCCACCGGTTGAGACTTGAGTTCTGATCTGTCTCTGAAGGTCATGTCTCTTCTCCTCCACTCTCTTGGATGCGCCCTGGGAAAGAAGTCCTTACGGCCTCCACCTAGATTTCAAGGCAAGCAGGGAGGAGCAGTGGGTTAAGAAAGAGAGCAGAACTGCCAGGTTGGTCCTTGGAGACCAGAACCTGTGTGGGAAGTTGCCAGGAAAGCTGGAAACATGCGTCAGCCCCACCCAGATGCTTGTTCTGAATCCATTGGTCCATTTCTTCAGAAAAAGGCTTCCAAGCCTGGACTTGTAATTAATTACAGGTGCAATCTCCCTACTGTGCACACAAACTGGGTGTTGAGGCCTAGAATATCCATGTGTACTAAGCCTGATACCTTCTTTCACAACCACTTAGACAGATGAGTGAGCACTGGTGAACATGAGACGCCGTGTCTCCTGCCTGTTCCACCTTGAAATAGGTCCATTCCCTCCTTCCCATCTCCGTGGCCACACCATTGCCAGGTGTTTGCAATAGCTTCCTGGCTGGTTTTCTGGCTACCAGCCTCTCCTCCCATCCACCAAAACTTCCTATAAGCCACCAGAATCATCTTCCTAAAATGCAAAGCTGATCCCATCTTATCCAAATTCAAACCAAACAAAAACCTTCAACAGATTCCCTTACTCTTAGGCTCAAGTCCAGAGTCCCAGTCCTTGGCCTCAGGGTCATTCACAATCCAGCCCCTTTTAACCTCTCCAACCCTATCTCCCTCCTACTTCCTCATGAGCGGCCCCAGCTCTAGTCACAGCTAAGTGCACGGTGTTCTTCTATGGTTCCATGCCTGCATACGACCTTTGTAGGCTGCCCTTTTCTCCAATTCCCACCGTAGTGAAACCCCATTGAACAGTAACAAGAACAGAAAATATGAGTATTCAGGATATTCTTCCCTCCCCACTTCCTTAGAATCAGGGCAACATCCCTCGTTAAGATACCTACAGAATTCAGGGACTGAGTTACCCATTTAACAACAAGCTGAAGTATAGGTAATATGGAGGAGATGTGTTTTTAAAAAACATGAGAGAGTTGGGGCGCCTGGGTGGCTCAGTCGGTTGAGCATCCGACTCCAGTTCAGGTCATGATCTCACAGTTTGTGAGTTCAAGCCCCACGTCAGGCTCTGTCCTGACAGCTTGGAGCCTAGAGCCCGCTTGGGATTCTGTGTCTCCCTCTCTCTTTCTGTCCCTCCCCCACTTGCGCACGTGCTCTCTCTCGCTCTCTCTCTCTCAAAAATAAATAAACATGAAAAAATATATGAGAGAGGTGAGAGTGGGATGGAGTGGATGGTTGAGAGCGGGACACAGAGGAGGTTGGGGGAGTCTCCATGTAGAAGATGTTGAGTTGGGAAACTGGAAGGATATTCCTAAGAGTAACCCTCTACCATTCAGCACTTCCCCCAGAAATTGAATAAAGACTGAAACTACTTTTAAAAACTGCATTTACTTTTTTCACTACCTTTTATGTCACAACACCAAAATTGGATTGAGCCATGTGGGATGTCAAGATTTCTTCAGGTTGCAAGTTCTATAGAATTTAAATCAAAGCTCTTGAAGCTTGCCCCAACCACCTTCCCTGACCCAGCAGAATTAGTCATTCCTCTCTATGTGAAACCACAGCCCTTGATTATATAAACCCTGTTTTAAGTCTTCACATTGAGATACATTATTTGACTACGTGTCCTCTCTGGCATCAGTTCTTGAGGTCCTAAGAGATCAGGGATGGCCGTATCATCCCCATTTCTGAATCTTCAGTTCCCAGAACAAGTCCTGACATAGAAAACATGGCCATCCATTCTTGTTGGAGCCATTCGACTGTCTACCAGGCTCTTATGAAGTCTTCACCAAACTGACCCACCACCCAACCCTCACCTTGGCCAGTCTGAGATGAGAGGCTCCACTAAAGAGAGGTCAGCCTCCCTCCTAGGTGCCACCACTTTCAGTTTTGGTTCTGACCACTTTCCGGCTGAAGAGAGAAAACAGAAGTTAAGAAAAAAAACAAAAACGAAAGTGTCTGAACATTAAGGACTACAAAGACAAGTTGTCCAATCGGTTCTAAAAATGCACTTTGTGCCTCTCCTTCCCATCGGGTTCAACCTGGCCCAGTAAAAATTTGCGCAGCTCCCACTCTGCCTGGTAGAACAGATCCCAGCAAGGCACCTTTGCCACAGTCGTGTGTGCAAGCATCTCTGAAGAGTCTGGAAGGAAGTGAAAAATCAGAGAGGGAGGCAAACCATAAGAGACTCACAAATGCAGAAAACAAACTGAGAGTGACTGGAGGGGAGGAGGGTGGGAGGATGGGCTAGATGGGTGATGGACTTTAAGGAGGGCACTTGTTGGGATGAGTACTGTGTGTTATATGTAAGTGGTGAATCACCAAATTCTATTCCTGAAACCATTATTATGTTCAATGTTAACTAACTTGGATTTAAATTAATTAATTAAAAAAAAAAAAGAGTCTGGAAAGAAAATAACTTCCAACCCCAAGCACCCTTCTACAGGTCAGGCTTCATGCTATCACCTGAGTCTGGGAAGAGAATTGACCATGGCTCTGTTCCTTCTCCCTCACGGGCCTCTGACATTGTCTGAGTGTTGGAAGGACTTCAAACCTATGCTCCCTCCTCATTGGCTGAGTTCAAGGGCTTCTCTCTGGGCTATTCTATGAACCCCAAGGCAGCAGTAGAGACAGCTGGAAATCAGGCAACTTCTTGAGTCCTTTGCTCTTCAGAGGACAGGCCCCAGGCACCCCCTCCACCATAATGGATGCCAAAGAAAAAAGGAAAGTTGGAAACACCCATGGGAGACCCAACTTCATAGAGAGTAATACTCTCCTAGAGAAATACCTTCCCGGGAAGTTTGAATGAATCCAGAGGTTGTGAATCCCTGGAGGAAAGCAACAACAAGGTCACCACCCACAAAAAGATGGAGGGGCGCCTGGGTGGCTCAGTCGGTCAAGTGTCTGACTTCGGCTCAGGTCATGATCTCACAGTTCGTGAGTTCGAGCCCCACGTCGGGCTCTGTGCTGACAGCTCAGAGCCTGGAGCCTGCTTCAGATTCTGTGTCTCCCTCTCTCTCTGCCCCTCCCCTGCTCATGCTATCTCTTTCTCTCTTTCAGGAATAAATAAACGTTAAAAAAATAAATAAATAAAAAGATGGCAACAGCCCTCCCTTATTTCCTGCCGGTGTCCTGCCTCTACCAACCATGTCTGCTTTTCCAGGGTCTCTCCTCCTACCTCCTGAGAACCTGCTCATGCCCTTGAGGAAGAGAACAGAAGGGAAGCTTGAGGTTGCCCCTTGGTGTCACCCAGGTTGCCAAACTTTCAGGCGGGACCAGATGGGGCCCAGAATCCCCTGTGTCTGTGCGCTGTCCAACCATGAGGTCTGCAGTCCAAATCTGTCCTCACCACTGGGTGGCCAGGTGTCCCACGGGCATCACTTCACCTCCCAAAGCCATGGCTTCTTTCAAATTTGGATTTCAGTGGCTTGCGCAGGGGATTTCATGAGATGGTGCATGCGAGACACCAGGCCGACAGGAAGGCGTCAGTAATTGTTAGGCATTGATTATTATCGCTGTTTAAAACCCCAGCGTGCTTTGTTTGAGAGACTGCAGCGAACCACGCTGCATTCCCTTGGGTTCATCCCCACAGCGCCCTGGCCCTCCCTTCGTCGACACCTCCACGTCCGCCATCTCTGCTCAATGTCTGTCCGTCCTCAAGGCCTGTGAATTCTAGGTGTGGATCACGGACCACACTTCTCTTGTTGCCCGGAATCCTATTCCTTGCTCACAAAGTGTCTTCGACCTAATTCGCTCACATTCCAGCCATTGTCACGGAAGCTTCTCTTGTCTGTGGTTTGTGCCCGTTTCCACATTAACCTCCACCCCCACCCCCACCCCCCACCTGTCTCTCTGCCAGTTTTGAATCTGAAGAAGCCTCTTCTCTTCCGGAGCGGGCGTGTTGAAGCCTCCACTGACCTGCGTCAACAGGTTACCTGCATGAATAAACAGAGACCCTCTTGGGCCTTTTCTCCTCAGGCCCCCAGGTGGACGCTGGAAGAAGGAGCAGGGCCAGGCTCAGGTGAACCGCTCTGGAAGCTTGGAAGTCGCCTCCCTTGGAGGAGACTCAAGCATGGCGATGGGCTCTGCGTAACGTTGGCAAACGCAAGACGGGGAGAAAGGGGGAGAGGAGAACGCCGGGCACTCTGACAGACGTGACAGCCAGGTGTTATTATCCCCCATTTTACAGATGAAGAAACTGAGACTCAGGAAGTTGAAGTCACTTGCCCAGGGCAGTTACACCTCCCCGGACACTGACTGGGATGCAGTCGAAAGAGAGCGTCCGGGTAGGCGGGCAGCTGAGCTCGCTAACACGCACCCCTACCTCTCCACCCTGGCCCCCGCCCCAGAAGGTACCGGATGGCATCCGTAAACCCAGAGAATGTAGTGTCATCCAGTTCAGCCCAGTGATGTCAGATGCCAGATTGAGCAGCTCAGGAGTCCCTCCACCCTTGAACTAAACCCTGTTCATTCTGGACACACGGTTCCTGCAGCTTTGTGATGACAGATGGGGGGAGAACAGGGGCCCATCCTACCCTGTGATCCCAGAAGGGAATGTGAGGATTCAGACACACCGGCAGCCCATCTTGACCACCCCACACTGGTTTCACCTGCATCGATGGAGACAGTTGGCGGTGGGGGGGGTGGGGCGGTCTGAGAGTGTCCTGGGAGCTCCACACGGGGACCAGCTAGAGGCCAAACACAGGCTCACAACTGGATCTCTGCTGTCCTGAGCATTCCTGGCTACTTTCCACCCCCACCCCCTACATCTCCCTTCTGTTTCTTCTTACCCTCTCCACAGTTCTCTCCCTCTTCCATCCCAGGGGAATCAATACCCAGTTGGAAAATATATATATTGCAGACTGTTTAGTATATGCCCGTCACAAGGTATTGACCTGACTGCCATATCTGGACCACAAAGATGTTTTAGTTGTGCCACATAGAATGTTTCAGAAAATTTTCATGTAAAAATCCAGTTTTCTGCCTTCTCATGAATAATGGAAAACTGGAAGTTCTGAATGAATAAACCTCTCATGTGGCAACAGTTGGCTAAAGTTGAAAAACATCTGCCCCTTTGGGTCAGGATATTTTCCCCATAGCATTGTTTCTGTTGTTTCCCACTTCACTCATTTAGCTACCTGGCCTCTGTATATGCTTGCGTTTAAGACTTTGTCATCTTTGCTTAATTAATTTATTTTTTAAGGGGGGCGGGGGTGAGAGAATCCCAAGCAGACTCCATGCTCAGCATGAAGCCCCAAGTGGGACTTGATCTCATGACCCTGAGATCATGACTTGAGCTGAAATCAAGAGTCGGAGGCTTAACCGGCCCAACCACCCTAGCATCCCAAATTTGTTGTGTTCTTAATTCCCAGATTCCCAGTATACAGAAAAGAAGAGAAAACCCGAGGCACCGAGAGCTTTACAACTCGCCGAGGTCACTGATGGGTAGCATCCCCAGGTCTCCCTGGTAACTGCCCCTCAGCAACTCCCACGGGAGAAGGGAGAAAAGAAAGCCTCAACTCACCTTGTTCTCTAACCTTCCACAGCCCTCTACCGCCAAGCCTAGAGGCCAGGAGTTCCAGAAGACCCAGGATGACGTCAGTGAAAGGCGGACTCCGGTGCGTGGGTACTTGGCCCTCACTACAAACACGGTGTCCTCCCCTGCCGGTGGCTTGTGGGGGTGGAGTCACCATCAGGGCGGGTGAGGACGGCTCTCAGGGATATGCTGTCCTTACATGCCCTCTCAGAGCCAGGTCTCCCAGGCGTTGGAGCCCCTGCACCATTTCAGGGACTCTTGTACCTGAGATGTACTCACAGTCCCACCCTCAAGGGTGAGTCCCAGTGCTGGAGAACACACACACACACACACACACACACACACACACACAAATTTATACATATACATATATACACACACATACACACACCCAAGCACACACACATAAAACACACATGCACACTTACGTGCACATATACATGCATGCAGACACAACAAACGTATACACACAAACACGTACACATGTACACACACAAAATTCTGACAAAGAAGGGAGGTGAGCAGTAAGAGGGTGGAAGGAGGGAAGCGAGGGAGGAGAGGGAGGAAGGAAGGGAGGGAGGGAGGAAGAGAGAAAGGAAAAACTTTTTAAATTAGTGTATAGTGAGTATTTACTCTGTGCCAGGCAATGTACTGTGTTTTCCATGCTTTATGTTATTCACTCCTCTCAATATCCTTTGGAAGTGGGTATATTTTTCTTTCCTCTTTTCAGAGGAGGAAGCAGAAGCTTAGGGAGCTTGGACAAGCAGCCCCAGATCACACAGCCAAGATGGTTTGCTCTTGAGCTGAGGTGGGAACTCGTGCCTCGGAGAGTGTATTCATCGTTGCAAAGTCTCCTAAAGAGCCAGACTCTGTGCTAGGCCTCAGGAATATAGAAGTGGGGACCATTCCTGGCACCTACCCTCATGGGGTTCCAGTTTGGGGAAGGGGACAAATCATCATGCAAATATCACACAAATGCAAATATCAAATGCCCACGAGGTTACAAATGTGATAGGCGCCATAAATTAGAGCAGCATGCGTGGAGGGGCCCTCACTTAAACTTAGGGGTGAAAAAGGGCCTCCCTGTGGGAGCACTGGGACCCCAGCCTAATCTCCCCACTTCTGGTTAAACACCTCATCATCACCTGCCTGGGAGGGAGCTCTTTTAAACTCAAATCAGGAAGACGGTTTCAGTAGCAGTTTTGGAGATGATCTACCTTAACCTCCAAAAGGCTTAGGAATCCAACTGCTAGTCTTGCTCTAAAGAAAGCCCATTTGGGGGCTTCCTGGGCCCATTCTGGGGGTCCTCACCCCTGAAGCCCACCCCCGGGAGCTGCACAGGGATACAGCCAGCAAAGACAGGCCCACTTGAGTGTTCCAGGGCTCCTTAAGCTGTGCAGGACTGGTGTTCAACAGCGACACCATGTGGACAGGACCAAAATGAAATTCCACAGAGCCGGGCAGAGCTGCTAGTTCTCTCACCTGACATCAGGAAACAGAGCGGGCCCCCCTCCTGACTGAACAAGACCCCAGTTGACCCTTGCAAATGAGGGGGATTCATGCTAAAAATGTAAAGGGAGACCCAAGTGATTGATGGGAAAAAATGAAGTAGCAGTGACCCTATTGCTATTGTCCCTCAAGCTGTTCAAATGGCCCCTATTGGCTTCAAATGAGTTTCCAGAATGTTCTCTGGGGCTTCCCAAACACAATTTGCATCCTTATTTACCCTCTAGAGGTGGAGCATCCACACATAGCTAACCTGTTTCCCCAGAGGGCTGCTCACAAAAGTTCTCACCTGCATAATGGGGACAAAATAGGTTTGGATGAGATAAATCTGGATTTTGAACACCAGATCCAGTACCTACTAGGTGATAACTGTAGCACTTCCCTCAGTCCCTACCAGAATCTGTTTTCTTAAAAATAGTGTCTTCTTCACAGGCTGTGGAAGGTGTATTAGTTTCCTACAGGTTATTTGTCATAATGAATAAACTGGGAGACTTAAAACAACAGAAATTTATTCTCTTGCAGTTCTGGAGGCCAGGAGCCCAAAATCAAGATGTTGGGAGGTCCATTTCCCCTTTTACAGCTCGAGAGAGGGGTCCTTCCTTGCCTCTTCCAGTTTCTGGTGGCCGCTGTCATTCCTTGGCCACCTTTAGCTCGGAGGTGCATCGGAGGGCTAACAGGACGGCATATGTAGACAAGGCATGCCACAAACACACAGCTAACTTTATCTGCATCTGAATTTGGGTGTACTGTGCCCAGTTCTGAAGTCCTTTGCTTCATTCACCAGGCAGTCAACAGTAATTTTGTCAGTATAAAAATGGTCACATCACTCTCCTGCTTACAGTCCTCTGTGGCTCCCCAGTGCCCTTAAGAAAAAGTACATCTTGCGAATAGCCTGTAAACCCTCATTACCTGGCCCAACCTAATCTCCTACTCTTTCAGTTACCTCTGATCCTTCCATACCGACCCAGTCAACAGTCCATGAGAACTCCACACATATTCACACTTTCAAATCATGCCTTATTTTGTATCTATCTCTAACCCTCCACCCAACCCTCTTCTTCACCAGAGAAGCCTTTTTTTTTTTCATTGTTCAGCACTCATCTTGTATCCTGTCCTCTGTGAGGATTTCCCAGAGACCCCAAGACAGAGTTGAGCCTCCCATCTAGGGGTTCCTACAAAGCTCTGTATCTGACAGGAACATGGCCTGCCCACATCCCATTGTCATTTCCACTGCCTCTGTGTCCCCTGCCGAGCTGTGAGCTCCTTGAGGACAGGGACTGGGTTTTATTCACTCTGATCTCCAGGTCCAGCCCAACAGGCCATGGACCCCAATCAACCACTTACTGAAATGGCCATGAGATCAGAAGAGGTTCTGAGGACTCTCAGATCCCCCAGGGGTGGACAAAGGAACCACCAAGTTCCCTCTGATGTCTGTGACACCACTTAGAACAGTAACGAGAACCAAATCTGAATGACTTTGGATACCTGGGTTCTCCCTCCTGCATGTTCCAAACCTCTTAATCTACCAAAGTTTCCATTTCTTCACTTGTCAAAGTAACGCGTGCTTCTGAGAAGGTTTAGAAATGTCACCTGTTTTCACCCTCACAATGACCCAGGTACACAAACACTTCGTCTTCATTTCACAGAGGAGGAAAGTGAGATCCAGAGACGTTAAGTAACTTTCCCACTTTCCCATAGCTAGTAGGCAGCAGACCTGGGATTCAGACCTACGTTCCTGAACCCAGAGACTCTACTTATTCATTCACTGTTTCATCCAAAAAACTCTTTACTGAGCACCTACTGTATACCAGGCACACGTCTAGATGCTTGGGCTACAGCGGTGACCAAAATGAGCAAACATCTCCACATTCACGACACACATTTTTCCTCTGTCACGCTGGCACTCTAAAACTGGTGACACCAGTGAGACGGACAACAGGACTGCAGGGAGCCCAGCCACCCCAAGGACACACACCAGCCTCAGACGGAAGGCAGCAAGACTCACTGGCCAAGGCCAACCCATAGGCAGAGCTGGAGCCTGACGAGGACCGTGTCCTGCCTGCTGGGAAGGGCAGGGTGAAGTTGTTCAGCACCTGTGGCCAGGCTGGGCCAGGACAGGGAGGGAGAGGCAACCTGGAAACGGCAGGTCACAAATCTGTCCTCCCGCCACCTGGAGCCCCCTCCTGACCCTGTTCTCAGCCAAGCACAGAAGCAATCGCTCAAGTTTACGAGGTGCCACGTGCGAGTTGCAGACCTACCATCATCCGTAATGGGTTGTTGTTTTTATTTTCCATTTATAGGGGAGCCTGAGTTACTGCCTGTGGTCACCGTGGCCATTAAACTGCTCCAGGGGCTGAGATTTACATATCGGCCACATGACCTGCAACAAGCTTAGCGGGAGAAAAAAAAAAGGGGGGGGGGCGTTTACAGTCTAATTAGAGCTGGTGATTGATACACAGGGCTGGCAGAGACCAGCCTCGTCAACCCCAAAAAAACCAGAAAGCCCCCACCCACGATGCATTCCCAGGTGATAAGCAGAGTGGATCCTGGGTCCCGTGCGCTGGAAGGAAGGCCCACAGATAAGAAAAAGGGCTCCGAACCAGTGGGCCCTTTTTCCCCCCTGGAGTGGCCCGGGAGTGCTGGAAAGAGGGTGGGGAGGAAGCAGGGTGGGAGGGCCTTCACTCCTCTCCACCACTGTGTCCAATTAATGCAGTAATTAAGTCTATTACCTGCACAAAGGTTGCTGACAACCAGTTAATAACACGCTGCACCCTCCACTGCTTTCATCCCAAGATCTCCAAACACGTTATAAATAATTAAATGCTATTATTTAGTGATTTGTGTAATCAAAGAACTTTACAGCCATCTTTTTTTTTCTTTCACTGCACACAGCTCAACACCATGACCCTCGATGAGGAAACTGAGGCACAGAGAGAGGCCAGGGGAGTTGGCTTAGGTCACGTGACACCTCGCCATGGCTCTTGGTGCCCACCCACGTCCCTCCTTCCCTACCGACCAGCCTTCAGCCTGACGGCTCTCCCGGGCACAGTGATGCAAGTGTTCCCCGCTGAAGCCATCTGCATTCCCGCTGGGGCAGGTGGAGGGACCCCACAGAACAAACCAGATACCTCTTGCCCTGGCCTCTGCCTTGACCCCCTTTTGCCGTTTGAACCCTCCGTATTGAACCAAGTCACTAAATTGTGCCCCTTTTTCATATGGTTTACCAGAGGGGCAGGTTTTGATCTTTACAAACAAAGTCCAAGTTTCCGCCGAGTGTCCAAAGCCATCTGTGGTCACTTAGATGCCGCCTTCTGAAAGCTATCTTCTATGTCCTATGACTATCACGCGTGAGGAGCAAAATTCGCACACGTGCGGGACCTTCCATCTAAAGCAACATTTCATTATCATATGCCGATGGGGCTGTAGAACTCAAGCCAGGACCCACTCAGGCCAAGGGCTGTGGGAAGCTGACAGCATAAGCCTAGACCGTGGTAGCCCCCCTGCCCGACCTGGTCCAAGGCCCAGAGTAGAGTTAAGTAATTAACCCTCCCACAGCGCGTCTTGGACGGACCTCCTCCGGGATGCGAGTATTATAGATCATTTTGATTACTCACCTGTCTCCTCCATCAGTCTGAACTTCTTATCTCAGGATCTTTCCTACAGTTTCCTAATACTCTGAACAATGCTGTGTGGTAAATATGATTATCCTAATTTTACAGACGTGGAAACTGAGGCTCCTGATTTACCCAAAACCTCATAGATCGTTGATGCCTTAATCATGATGAGACTCGGTTTCTTCAGCCCTAAGTTTGCTGTTCCGCTCACAGCCCTCCGGATCCACCATCCAGTCCACCTGACTCATGGTCAGAAGAGTCAATCTGACTAACTCAAGCTCACTCCTGCCCCGGAGCTGTGGAGGACCAAGGCCACATCCAAACTACAGAGCGAAAAGGGTAACTGGCAAGTAGCCACCTCAGATATCCTAACCAGAGTATTTGGAGGCGAAGGAGCATTCTCATTATCATAATTGCCAACACAAATACAATTGCCTAGATCGTGTCAGCTTTCTTCATTGCCTTGAAGACATTTAGCTGTATCTGCACATAAGTGAAATTATAGCACCTCTTAGCCAATCATCTGGTCTATAAAGATGAAGCAACCGTGTCTTGTCTGTGATCTGTGCCTCATTTTCATTCGGCACATGTTTATTGGGTACGAGGGATGTGCCAAGCCCTGTGCTGGATGGCAAGATGAATGCATGACTGAGATAGTCCCCACCCTTGGAAAGTGCCCGGTCCAGAGAAGCCATGGGGTGCAGCTCCCAGGAGGAGTGCACTGAGGCAGGTGGAGAAAGACAGGGAAATCACGCAAGCCCAGGGCACACCAGTCACGATTACGATGACGATGAAGCTAGCTACCAACTCTGAAGCCACCAGACACAATAAAGGGGACAGCGAGGGTTTAGGTTTGTCTCTCCCTCCTCAGGGCCTGGCATGACCACCGGTAAAATCTTCCTATAATAAATAACTAGCAGTCCTCATGGGTGGGAGCCTAACGGGATACTAGGTGCCGGCCATTCTGGCCTCACACGTCTGCTCGGGCTCCCCTGTTCGTCTCCGTGATCACGTTCTGTCTGGGTTGGAGAGGACCCCGTTCCCACTAAGGGGACACATTATTGGGTACCCCAGCAAACCAGGGGTCATTCCTCACTTAGGGTGAAGTCCAAGAGCATCTTATCCAGGTAACTCAGGCCCCAGTCATTCTGAGGCTAGATTGCCTGTTAGGCAGTCGAGCAGTGGACGAAGTTACATAGCTCCTTCAAGTAAGAAAAGCACCCTAGCGCCACGCCTTTGTTAATCAGACGCCAGCCTGCAGCGGACTACTGGCCATCATCGTTCTGCTGCAGAGTTCATTGAGAAGATTAGAATTCAACATGTAATTTGATTGCAGGAATGCACTGGTATAGACAGAAGAGCAGAGTAATTGAGGACTGCCATCCCTGCTCCCTGTTAGATGGGCCTTGAGAGAGACAATAAGTCCCCAGATAAGTAAATCCTTTGACAATAATTATGGGTGTCATTAATGGGTCCTGTGCTGGGCCTTCAGAAGCAGATGAGGGCAACACACTCCCTCTCCTTAAGGGGCTAATGCCAGATGGGAGGAGAGTACAACCACGGTTAGCAGACCATCCTAGGAAAGGACATGAAAAATACAGTGCCAGGAACTGGGGAGGCACAAAGGAGGGCTGCAAATTCTATCCACGGAATCTAAAGGCTCCAGAGAGGATGTGACGTTTGGGATGGGCTTCAATGAAACAAGCAGATCATGAAATAAATGAGAAACGAACCTTGAGACATGCCACATCAGGTAATGCTGACATTCGTGATTATACAGTCAGGCTTTGTGGGATTATAGATCAGGCCAACTCCACCTTGGTGATGGGGCCGGATTGCTCTAATCTCTCCATTCCTCACTTTCGCCATCTGCAAAACACCTTTATTCTGATCATTAAATTAGACCATCTAAGGCTAAACACCTGACACAGCGTCTGGGAACGAGTGTCCAAGAAACGTCGGCCATTATCATGTACGGATGGAAAAGTATGAAGGAGACGAGCAAGCCGGTGTGGCTTGAGGCTTTCATGCAAAATGAAGGGTAGGAACTGTCCAGTTTGGTACGTTGACATTTATCCCAAAGTCAATGGTAAAAATGAAGTCATCTCTGACCTGGACTATGCCACGCTGGATTAGATCAGAGACCACAGACAGGCCTGGATGCAGGGCCATCAGAGATGAGCCATTGACCTTAAAGTTTATAAACGAAGATGAAGAGAAGACGAGGGATTCTGAAGATATTAGGTGGTCAGTTTTATGTGTCGACTTGGCTAGTCTACAATCCCCAGTTATTTAATCACACACTAATCTAGAAGTTGTGGGGCGCCAGGGTAGCTCAGTCGGTTAAACGTCCGACTTCGACTCAGGTCACCATCTCGCGGTCCGTGAGCCCGAGCCCCGCATCGGGCTCTGGGCTGATGGTTCGGAGCCTGGAGCCTGCTTCCGATTCTGTGTCTCCCTCTCTCTCTGCCCCTCCCCTGTTCATGCTCTGTCTCTCTCTGTCTCAAAAATAAATAAACGTTAAAAAAAAAAATTAATCTAGAAGTTGCTGTGAAGGTATTTTGCTAATGTGATTAAAGTCTAAACGGTTGACTTTAAGTGTGGGAGGTGCTCCTGTATAATTTGGGTGGGCCTCATTCAAGGTGAAAGGCCTTAAGAGTGGAGCTCAGATATCTCTGAAGAAGAAATTCTGCCTGTGGACAGAAGATCTAGCCCATGTCCAAGTTCCAGCCTGCCCTACGGATTTTGAACCTGCCAGGCCAGCCTCAACCATCACATCAGCCAGTTCCTGGTAACAAATCTTAATACCTATCTGCTCTCAGTTCTGTTTCATTGGTTGAATCCTGGCTGATACAGTAACTGATTAAAAGTAGGGGTAAAAGAAACCACATCAGTCCTAAAGATTCTTCCCAAAGCCCTGGACACACGATTCCTGCCTCATCCTATGCCAAAGTCCATAAAAATCTCCCTTTTATGCGGCTGCCTTTTCTGGAGAAGGCAACATTCCCGCCTTGGTTGGCATCTCTATAGAGCAGATCACGGAAGTTCGGCCTTATCAACTCTGACATATGGATCACGCTCCTGGGTTGAGTTTTTTTTTTGTTTTGTTTTGTTCTTCATATATATAGTTTTATATGGTTTCTTTTATGTTTTAGGCTGAGTCTTTGATCTCCCCAGGAAAAATCTTCTCCCCCCTGGAGTTCCTTTTAATCTACAAAAATCACTGACCACAGCTGTGGACCCAGAAGGGTTCTGCAGAGACACAGGCCAAGCCGAGTGAGAGAGTGTGGACCCAGATAACGTGGAACAATGTGTTGCTTCGGGGCCCTGCAGCATGTGTTGGGAGCTCTCTGCAGGCCTCCCAACCCCTGGGTTCAAGAACGTGTGGCTGCTGAATGGGCAGGGGGGACAGAGTCTCTGTTCACTGTACGAGGCTTGGCTCAGATACCCAACTTCAACCCTCGCTAAGCCTGATCAGGCACGCACCCCCCTCCCCATTCTGTTTAACAGTTGAGGAAAATGAGGCCCAGAGAGAGTCCAAGGTTCCGTTCCCTAGAAGTAGACCTGAGACAAAGGATCCTCTCATCCTGACACAATTTTAAACTTAAAGGAAAGTTTCAATAATTGTGTAAGAAGCTCCCATATGCCCTCTATCCAGACCTGCCAATGTTAGAGACATCGTGTACCTTTACCGCTATATATTTCGCTGTGTACATCCTAAGCACTAGAACATTCTTTTATATAATCATGGTGCAGTGATCAAAAACACAAAGTTTAGCGTTGTTTCAATGCTACTACTCGTGCAGCCCATATTAAGATTTTGTCGATCATCCCGATACTGTCTTTTATAAGCTATTTATTCTTCCTGGTTCAAGATCCCATCCAGGATTATGTGTTGCATTTAATCATCGCGACTCTTGAGTCTCTTTTAAGTGGAAACGTCATCTAAATCTTTCTTGGTCTTTCTCAGCCTTGACATTTTCGAAGAGTATTGGCCAGGCACTTTGTAGGATCCCTATCGGTTTCGGTTTGTCTGGTTGAAAGCGTTCCCAGGAAGAAAGCATCCCCAGGTAGTAAGAAATAGCAACGAGAAACACCGAGGTCAGCACGGTTGCACACTGAAGCAGAAGACCCCTGCAGGCTGAGTCTGGCTCAGACCCCAGGGAATCTCTCCAACAGCGTCATCACACCTCAGTGTTGTCCTAATTGGGGGACCAGCTACAGAAGATATACCCCCTGTGGCCAGTGGTCGCATTCAGCTCCAGTTCTCCGTGCACACAGGCTCGGGCAACTTCTGCAGCCAGAGGGCATACGTGTTGGCTACCGGCCGGTGTGTACGAAAAAACAGTAAAGGGATCTGGGGGGACACAGTTGGCACAATGACAGTGTTGCTAGAAAGAGTTTGACTTACCCAGAATCACAGAGCTGCTAAGGAACAGAGCTAGAATTTCGGCAAGCTCTGTGCCACTGACCCATACTCCATCACCTCTCTGGAGAACTACAATCACGCAGGAGACAATGGATCCCGCATCATGACTTAGCTGGAGAAATGAGATATTAAAAATAATTTAAAGCAGGGTCACATTGTCTCTCCATTTTGGATTGCAGACAGTTGGTTATTATTTGACCTTTGTCTGTTGTTTTTACATGCTGTTCGATGAGTGTATATTCGCATGACGACCAGTAAGAGAAGTATATTCACGTGATGATCGAGATGCAGATACTCGTGTGTCCACAGGGTGCACAGGTGGCTGGGAAGCCCAGCGTCTGAGAGCTTGGGCTCTGGGGCTGGACTGCTGGGTTCGAGCTCTGGCTATGCCAGTCACTAACGCAGTCACCTCTCAGACTAGCTTCTCAGCATCTGTAGGGAGAGTAACAGTGCCAACCCAGGAGGTTGGGTGAGAATTAGATGAGACA
Organism: Neofelis nebulosa; assembly: GCF_028018385.1. Taxonomy (NCBI): domain Eukaryota; kingdom Metazoa; phylum Chordata; class Mammalia; order Carnivora; family Felidae; genus Neofelis; species Neofelis nebulosa. Next base: position 122,127,383 of record NC_080790.1, read on the forward strand.
CGGTTTATAAAATTCTCAAGATAGGGCCCGACACATGGCGAGTGCTCTATAAATGTTAACTGTCTTATTAACATCTCTGACTGACCCACGGGGTGTGACAGGTCTGCCCTGCCCTCATCTGATTCACCTTTGTCCCCACCCCCTCTCAATCTCTGTCCAGCAGGGACCTGCCTCGCACACAGTGGCCGCCGACAAGGGTTCCAGAGGGGGCTGGAGAGAACAGTGAGAGTATTCAACCATGGGTCAGCTAAGACAAAATTGGGGTCAAGGGGATAGAACCCATAAGAAGAAGCTCTAAGGACGTGGAGAAATGTGCGGGTCATACCCGAGATGCCACCATCATTTTCCCATGGACTGTTCCCCACAAGCCACCTGCCTTCTCCCAAGCACACCAGGCTCCTCTGCTCTGTACCGTTGCACAAAGTTTCCTGTTCCCGTCAGAAACTTCCCCACGGTGGTCAGCGGATTCTAAGACCCACCTTCAGATCTTTTCCCTTTGGGACTCTTCCTTTGAGTGTGGGCTAGACCTAGTAAGTTGCTTCTCCTGGGAAACATGAGGGGATGTCACTTCTGAGATTAGGTTATAAAAAGACGGTCTCATTCACCCTTTCTTGCTTTCATGTTCTGGTGGAAGCCAGCTTCCATGTTGTGAAGAAGGAATGGAGGGACGCCTCTGTGACCAACAGCCAGTGAGGAAGAGAGACCCCGAGTCCGACAGTCCAGGAGGAATCAAATCCTGCCAACATCCACATGACTGAAACTGGAAGGGTATTCTCCTGCCGGCTGAGCCCTCAAATGAGACCTAAGAACCAACCAACACCCTGATGGCACCCTGAGCACAGGACTCAGGTGATCCGTGCCCTGACTCCTGACCCACAGAAACTGTGACATAATGAATGTATGGGTTGTAGGTCTCTAAGTTTGGGTTAACCTGTTACACAGCAATCAATAACTAATACACATACTTTCAACCTGCCGAAGTCATATTCACTCAGGTATTACATATCCGGGGAGGTCTTCTGTGGTTTCCTATCCTTGACCCTGGCTGGGCGAGTTAGCCCTCCTGAGTGGTACCACAGTTTCTACCCTCACAGCCTCAAACACATGATACTATAATTTTCTGGTAATTTATCAGCCCTTCCCTCTGGAATATGAGCCCTTTGCAGCCATAAGCTGTGTCTCATTCATCTCTGTCACCCCTAAAACAAGCCCGGTGCCTAACTTACTAGTAATGATAATACCTCATATTTAATGAGCACTTACTATGTGCCAAAATCATTTTGCTTTTCAAACTCAATCTCACTGAAGTCTCCAAACAAGTATCATTAAGTCCATTTTTGCTGATGAAAAAAACAACACAAAACTGAGGTTCAAACGCTTGCCCACGGAGCTAATACGTGGCAGAACTAGAACTTGAACCCAAGCCATGTGGCTCTAGATTTATGACTCTGTACGGTAGGCGTTTGTTGACTGACACCCAACTAAGGACCCGCTACGTGGCCGCAGGATTGACAACAGACCCAACATGACCGGCCATCTGTGTATCTGCCACACAGAGGAGCGAGAGCCCCACAAAGTTATAGAGATCAGTAAGGAATAGCAAAGTCAAGACTGAGAACAGCTGGGTTTGGATTTCCTGGAAAGCCTGGGCCAGAGGCCAAGACAGAATCCAGGGAGCAGAGTTGAGTGGTTGTCAGGTCAACAAGACCATGGAGCCAGGAGAGGACACAGCAGAGGCTGGGGGTGGGAGACAGCCATCTGGGAGACCCGTATCTCCGAACACTCATGAGCACTTCCCCATTCAATCAATTCCTCTGACATTTATTGAGTATCTACTATGTGTCAGATACTGTCTAGGGTGGGGGCTATCGCAATAAATGCATGAGACAAAAAAAAAAAAAAAAAATCACTGTCCCTGTGGAGTTTACATTCTAGTGGGTAGGGAGAGACTGGCAGACAATTAAAGCAAATATATATTTTATAAAGTAGAAGAGTTTAAATGCTATCTAAAAATAAAGCGAGAGGGGCGCCTGGGTGGTTCAGTCGGTTAAGCAGCCGACTTCGGCTCAGGTCACGATCTCGCGGTCCGCGAGTTCGAGCCCCGCGTCGGGCTCTGTGCTGACAGCTCAGGGCCTGGAGCCTGTTTCAGATTCTGTGTCTCCCTCTCTCTCTGACCCTCCCCCATTCGTGCTGTCTCTCCCTGTCTCAAAAATAAATAAACATTAAAAAAAATTTTTTTTTAAATAAAGTGAGAAAAGTGGGAGGCAGGGCAGGAGGGGAGATGTGGACACATTCCGTGGAAGGATGTCGCCTGTGAAAACGTAAAGAGCTTGGACAATAAATGTTATTAGCATTGCGATTCCCACTGTGAGAAGGTGGAGGGTCTTAATTTGTTCTAATGTTGATTCTGCATGCTTTGGAGGGGGATGTCTCCTATCTTTAGTATCAGGATTTAGTGAACCAAGCTCGTGAGTACTAATCTGGGTTGGTTCCAGCAGAAAACAGACTTCCAAGCCGTGCGAGGAACTCTGGTAGGATACAGGCGGCCATAAACATCCGAAAAGGGCATCTCTGCGGGTACGAAGACCAGGGAGCAGGTGGAAAGAAAGTTTAGGGTTCCACCTAACTCAGTCGGCTGGACACAAGCCAACAGCTGGGACTTTGTGTGATGACAGATCCAGACGACAGCTCTAATCCCTTCGGGCAGTAGGGGTGCGGGTCAGAGGAACAGAGGCAGAAGCGGAGACCTGAAAACGGACAAACACACCGAGGCAAGGGATATCAAGGCCTCCCTGTGGCCTTCACCGGGTGCCCGCCGGCCGTGCGAGTGGAGGTTCAGCCTCCGTTGGAGGTTCGGTTGGGACCTCGGGCAGCTGCCGCTTCTCGGGTCAGGACGGATCCTCCAGACACGGGCTGAGCCTGCAACCAGCATCGCCATCCAGCTGCTGAATTCTCGCCGCGTTCTGTGACAGGCGCCACGCAGGGCTCGCAGACTGGGACTTTGTGTGGTGGCCGAGTAGCAAACCTAGCTTCGTCCTTCTCCAGCCTGGATCTCTTCAACCACCCCGTCAAGCCCATTGCACTGCACCTTGCACCTTGCACTCCAGGTAGGGCGCCAGAGGCCCCCACACCATGCCAGGTTTGTCTCGGAAATATGTGGTTGCTTCCCCCCACCCCCCGTAGTCCCTTTCTTGTCACCAGCAGTGTCCTGGGCTGACTTCTAAATCCCCTAATCCTGAGAGCACCTTACCAAGGACCTGCATGCAGGTGAGGCGACTGCCACTACAAGACAGCAGGCAACCCAGTAAAGGAAGCTCGCAGTGGATTCTGAGCCAGATCCAAGCGATTCGGACCCCTGCTCCCCCACGAGGCTACGCAGCCTCCAGCCCACGCTCCTCGTCCGTCAGATCGGTCCAGTCACGCCCACCTCATCCACGTGCCGTGAGGTTTCAGCGAGAATCTGCAGAGCCCTCAGAACAGGCCCTGGACCACCAAGTACAAGGCAGCCTTGTACAACCCTTAGCTCCTGCTCCCCAAAAAGGAAGCTGCCCCCCAGCTTCTGAGCTCTTGGAGCTTTAACCCAGCAGGTGCTCACTCGTGAGAATCAGGGCGGCACACACAGCCAGAGCATTTGTTCAAGAATTAAAAGTCGGCCCGTATGGCCCTGCTATTAAACTCCCTGTGGGTGAGCCGGGTTAACGGTGGGGCCTCGTGTGATAAGCCATTAATCTCCACGTGTAATGCAAGAGCCGTACAACTCACTTCAGCCCTAATCTCCCATGAGTTACAGCCTCTTCTGTGATGCATAAAACAAATCAATCACACCTCCCAGGCTCTCATCTATTTATTACTGCTTTTTAAATGCTCGGAGAGAGAGAACGTGGAGGGTGTTATTCATCCTTCCCCAGCTCAGCCGACCTGTGCATGCTGCAGGAAAGCAGACTCTATCCCCCTTCCTGGGGTCACAGGCCAAGGTTAGTTGCGTTCTAAGGCTCACAAGGAGCTGGTGATTCTTAGCATCCTTAGGGGCTGCAAGGAGCCTCCCTGTCACTCTGCATAGGGGCTGGGTGCACAGACTTGACTGGGTGACAGTTCCCAACCCAACAATAAAATGGTCGTTTCCCAAGCACTAAGTCCAAGGGGAGGGGGGAGTTGTTAGGCAGTGGTAGGAACCGTCAGGGGGAACACGGCAGTAGCTGGACAAAAGGGACGCACTCACTCTGTGCCTGCTCTTTGCCAGTCACCTTGCCGATGTATTTTCCATCGGTCTTGACCAAAAGCCAACAAGGTGGCTGCTATTGTCCCCACTTTGCAGAAGAGGAAATGATGGCTGTGAAGGGCAAGGCCACACAGCAAAGCCAGTATCTGCCAGGGAAACACAGCCCAGCCCACACCCCGTCCCTCTGCCCACCCCGACGGCTAACCAGCCTCACCCGAGTTCTCTGAGCATTTCTGCTATTGCACCTGACATTCCCAGCATTGAAGCAATTTTACCTGAACAGTCTGCTGACATTGACCCATTGGCAGTGGGTGTGGGGGGACCGTGAAGGCCGTGGCTTCTTGACCACAGATTCAGGAGCTTGACAACAGTAGACACTCCCCTGCAGCTCTCAAACTTAGGGTCTCGGAGTCAAGCTGGCGTGGGAAGGGCCAGGATCCCCAAGGCTCCCTCTGCCAGCTCCCCACAATGGAGATTCTGAAGGGAGCAAGCACAGGGCAGGCAACCACAGGGGCAACCACAGGGCTCACCCTTGGCCCCATGAGCCCTGGAGATCACAGCGCCCCCTTCTCCCTTCCAGCAATGTTGGCCAGCAGACCAGGCGACAGGCTGGTGGGTTTCATTTCCTAGTCTTCCCATAAGGAAGTTGCTCAAACACAAGTCTTTGCAAAACCAAGGTCCAGCCTCTCGGCCCTAAGCTGTACAATCCCTGCAGGCAGAAGCTCTAGGCAGGGACTTTGGGTAGGGGGCAGCTTGGCCACTCAATGTCCCTCCGAAGTGGAAGAGGACATGGCAAGACGTGAGCCATCAGGCGAATCCCCGGCCCAATTTAGATGGCCCCAGATCCCACAGTCTCTTCCCCACCTTCCAGCCAGAGGAGCCTTAAAAAACTTTTGTTAAGTTTATTTATTTATATTTTGAGAGAGAGAGAGAGAGAGAACAAGGGGGGGGGGGGGCAAAGAGAGAGGGAGAGAGAATCCCAAGAAGGTTCTGCACCGTCAGCACAGAACTAGAACTAGAACTCATGAACCATGAAGACACAACCTGAGCCAAAACCAAGAGTTGGACGCTTAATGGACTGAGCCACCCCAGTGCCCCAGAGGAGCCTTTAACATCAGTGAACCAGATCACATCCTGCTTCCACACCTCTCCCCCTGATTAAAACCCTCTAATAGTGTTCCCCCAACCCTGGGGTGGGGTGGGGGGGTGGTGGGCAGAAACCCAAACTCTATCCCTTAGCCCAGCCAAGACTCCAGCTTGAGCTTCACCGGGGTCCCCTACAGGCACCACAACCTAGAGTTCTGATTCAGAGGCTCAAGAATGCACATTTCCTTCAAGTTCCCAAGTGACACAGAGGCTGCCCATCCAGGGCCACACCTGGAGAACCAGGATCCAGTATATTTTGTCTCATGCTCACTTATTCCTGATCTAACTTGCTCACCATGCCCAGGCCCTAGAGACCCCCATGAGGATCTATAAACCCCCCAGAGGATTTCTTAGTGTCAGAGCCCTCCCGCTCAGGATACCCTGGACTCTTCCCCCTGGCCCAGTCTCCCCAGTCCTGGATTCTTCTCATCCTCCCGGGCTCTGGGTAGTCCCAGCCCCTGCTCCTCACTCCCCACCTGCCTAAGGATGCTCTCACCTTGGTGCCTTGTGTCGCGGCTTCCCATCCACTCACTTCTCAGAACCATCCAGCATGTAGGGGAATCGCAAGGCTCTGTTGATTTGCTGGGCTCTCTCTGTGAACATGTGTAAGAGTTTTCTATCTCGGCCTTTAGACTGTGGGCTTCTTCCATCCAGACTCTGTCTTAACACTAACCCAGCACACAGCTCAGTGCCTGTCACACAGGGGGTGCTCAGAAATGTGTGTTTAGGGTCGCCTGGGTGGCTCAGTCGGTTAAGCATCCGACTTGGGCTCAGGTCATGATATCACGGTTCATGGGTTCAGGCCCCACGTCGGGCTCTGTGCCGACAGCTCCGAGCCTGGAGCCTGCTTCAGAGTCTGTGTCTCCCTCTCTCTCTGGCCCTCCCCCGCTCTCGCGCTGTCTCTCTCTCTCAAGAATAAGATAAAAATATTTTAAAAATAAAAAGAATCTGTCTCTTCCTCTCCCTTGACCCTTTCTCCTGCTCATGCTCTCTCTCTCTCATTCTCTGTCTCTCAAATTAAATATATATATATGTGTGTTAAATAGATGCTTTGCCCTCTGTGATTGTCATGGCAACCCTGTTAGAAAGGGAGCATTAAGCCCATTTTACAGATGAGGAAACAGAGGTGTAGTCACATGCCCCAGGCCAAACGGGTATCGAACCCAAGTCTGTGGACTCCAAAAGTCTTAGCTGACACTCTGCATATCCCGGTGGGAGAATAAAGGGGCAGGGCCAGGACCCACAGGTGGGGGGAATGGTCTGAAGACAAGGTGCCAGAGACCGAGAATGGGCGGGCAGCAGGAGTCGGGCTGAAGAGGCAGGCAGGAAGGTCAGCTGGCATAGCCTCCCCATGGAGTTCTGGAAGCCTACCCTGGTGCACCGCGGCAGGGGGCGGGGGGGGGGGGGGTTGCTGTTATCCTGACTTTAGGTGTGAAGGTATTTCCACCCCCACCCCCTACCGGCGTGCTTCTCCCAGTCTCTCATTGGTCTGGGCAGTAGGTGGGGCAGACCGAACACTGGGAAGGGGCCAGGTTCAGGGCAAAGGCCAGTGCAGGACCTGAGGTGGGGAGGAGCAGAGCTGAGACAGGCTGGGAACAGGGACGCGGGAAGACATCACCATGGTCTAAACTGGTTCCAAAAGCAGAGTTCCACAGTCAAAGGTCTTCAGCTCCGTGGCATGGATCTCACAGCCAGCTGTGCACTGACCGCCCTGGGCTTGCTCCCAAGGGCTGTGCTCCAGGGGCCGGGCTCCCTCCAGGACTGCAGCCTGGCCTGGAGCCCACAGCTGTGTGGTGGCTGGAGGTCTTCTCCCAGAGAGCCTGGAAGGAAGGAACCCCCCACCTGAGACTCTGAGTGGGCGGAGGGAGGGAGGGAAGGAGGCGTGGTTCCTGCCTCAGGCTCCCCAGTCTGAGCACCAGCCCACATCGGAGCAGGAACTGCAGAAATGGGGCACAGGCCGTGAGATTCGGGCTAAAGGAGCTCCCAGATTAGAGGCTGGTCAGAGGCAGAGGTGATAGGCGGGTGCACAGATAATCCCAGGGCCCCCTGAGAAGGTAGATGCCTCTAGAAGGCAATGCATTCTCTCAGAAGTGGCACAGAGATCTGTTTCTCCCTCTTAGACCAATTCAGAGGCCATGTCTACTAACAAGGGCCAAGGAGCTCTGGCCTAAAGACAAAGAATAGATCTGAAAAGGTGCTGCTCATTGCCTCTGTGTGTGTGTGTGTGTGTGTGTGTCTGTGTGCATGTGTGTGCAAGTGTGCATTCACAAAACAAAGGAAGCAGGTGGTGGGTGGGACAAACATTGCACCCAGCTAAGATCTGAGCAGACTCTACAGTGGCCCGTAAGGAGCAAAGTGAGTCCAAATCCACCATGAATCAGTCCAGTGATGTCTGCTGAACATTACCATACGCCAAGCGTTGTCTGGGGTGCTCGGGACACAGCAGGAAATGGCACAGGCATGAAGCCCGGGCTCCGTGAAGCCCACAGTGCCATTGGAAGCCCAGGTGACAGGTGCATATCGGCTGAATGCCACAAGTGGAACGGCGAGCAAGTGAATGTACCCCAGGAGATGCCTCCAGTCGGGGGCATCAGAGAGGCCTCCCGGAGAAAGCGAGATTTCAGAGGACTGCGGGAGGATGAGTGGAAAGTAACCAGGAAAGCAGCAGGGATGCAGGACAAGGGGCCCACGTCTTTCGGATGAAGAACAGAGAGCAAGAGAGAACAGGAGGTGGCTTTAGATGAAGCCAAGACAAATTGGAAAGGATCTCAAAGAAATAGAAGTAGTAATCATTACTCTAGAGCACACACTCAAACTAGTTTAACAAAATGTTGCCGTAATTATATCTACCTTAATGAACAGATAAAAACAGTTTGCAATTAGTTCTGTAATTGGTTATGTGAAAAGAGATGCTTCTTTGAGTTCCAAAGCACATTGTCTCATAGACGGTTTATGAGAAAGAAGATGCTTCGAGTATAAAGCACGTTGTCTTAAAGAGCTGTCCTGCTCTAGTATCCTGTGGACATCTTTTCTGCAAGGGCTCTGCAAAGGTAGATGACCCTAGTCATTCCTAGAGTGGGGAAAAAAAGTTAAAAAGAGGGGCAACTGGGTGGCGCAGTCAGTTAAGCATCCAACTTTTGGCTCAGGGCATGATCTCACCGTTTGTTTCGTGAGTTCAAGCCTTGTGTCACGCTCTGTGCTGACAGCTGGGAGCCTGGAACCTGCTTCAGATTCTGTGTCTCCCTCTCTTTCTGCTTCTCTCTCTCTCTCTCTCTCTCTCTCTCAAAAAATAAACATTTTTAAAAAGTGCTAATGTAGATGTGAGTGACTTTACCTGTAATCGACAGAACAGGCTCAGGTCTCACTTCTGTGCCTCAAGAGGACTATTTTTTTTTTTATCTTTAATGGAAATGCTTAATTTTGAGGGCAAAGAATGCTTCAGGGGGCCTCTGGACCCCCACTATTGTATTTAAAAGTGTGTGCATATTCGGGATATCCATTTCCTGAGGGAAGGAACCACAACTTTCAAAAAACCAAGGTAACACTACTCAAGGAGATTAACATTTGCAAAAACAATTCTTAGGAAGCACTGGGGCTCCCAGAGGCAAAATGCAGCCCACAACCTGTCTCTGCGGGGTGGAAAGAGCTGTGGGAAGAGAAGTCCCACTCTCCCCGAAGGCGCCTCTTCGGGGTCCATCTGAGGCTTGCTCCCTGAGGATTAAGGCTCACCAAGACTGCAGGCTGAGTCCTCCAAGAGTAAGAGAGAGCCTTGCCCCGGCCACACCCATAGACATTCCTCCTTGTGGTCTGGCTGCCCCACCAAGATGAACTATGACAACACCACTCTGTCCCCAAAAGACCTACAGCCCCCAAACAGGATCCCCAGACATCTTCAGTGTCACCCTGGGGCAACCAATGCCTTTGAAATCCACAGATATATCTTCATATTCAAGACCCCAAATATTGCCTCAAAATGGACCTGCTTAGACCTTATAAGCCCTGTCTGAATAAAGATCTGCCATAAAAGTGGCTAGATCTGTGCCGACCAAACCTAGCCCCCTATGGCTACTGAGTACTTGAAATATGGCTGGTCAAAATCGAGATGTGCTGAAGTTCTTTTTTTTAATGTAAATTATCTCAATAATTTTCTATTGATCATCACATGTTAAAATGATAATTATTTTTGGAGAATTGGGTTAAATAGAATGTATTACTAAAATTAATTCCATCTGTGTCTTTTTTTTTTTAATATAGCTCCTAGAAAATCTTAAACTGCACATATAGCTCACATTATATTTTCATTGTATACTCAGGTCTGGCTTATTCTGCTCTGTATGAGCATGTCTCCCCAAAACCAGGCCAGCTCTGTGGAGCCACATCGCAGCCCAGTAGACCAGCCGCCCCGGAGGGCCCCCACACCTGCAGGAAACAGACCGCCCCGGGGGCCCCCACACCTGCAGGAACTCCCAAGGTTTTAACACTGGATCTAAAAGGGCTCATACCAGTCCCTGTGGTCTGGTCAGATTCACAGGCCTGAGCAGGCTGCTACCTGTCCCCAGTGCCAGCCCAACCCTGAACCCCAAAGAATTTTGCAGTCTTGTGCCAAACTGAAGAGATGGCCAGCACCCAGTGATGTGCACCCGTAGCTAATCACTTAAGAGCAAGGGTCACTCGGGAACGGTGGCCAATTTCTTGGGTTGCCCAACAATGAGGGGTTTCCTGGGCAGTGGGACTTCTAGTTTTAAAAAGAGGACAGCCCCGGGCAAACCACAGTGAGCTGGTCACCTGGACGCAGCCTCTGAGACCCTGATTCTCAGGCACCCCAGAGCAGACTGGCCTTCCCAGCCACCCACCAAGCCCTGAGATGTGTAAGGACGAGCAGAGCGTGTGTAAAATCCCAACCGCTACAGGTGTCCTCTGAACCAGGTGAAAATCCAAGTTCTCAAGCCACACCCACTGCGGCAGCAAGAGGAGAATTGGCTGTGGCCCTTTGGCTATGCTTGGGGATCAGACTCCTCCTCAAATCGTCCTGCCTGGTGGAGCTGGCCTCGTGATTGATCAGCAGGCTTCCCTCCACTCCCTGGGGGCAGGGGGAGGGGGGAGGGGGTGTCTGCCTGGCTCCCCGCCTGCACCACAGGCCTGTCTGTGAGTCATGGGACCTGTCCCTTTCTCTCCTTCAGCTGGGTCCTGTTGGGCCACAGGCTGTGCCTCCACAGGCACATGGTGGACGGGCTGCTTTGGCTGAGGCCAAGGAAGGGGCTTTCTGTCTTGAGTTCTGCTCACAGTCAGACATTACTAGCCCCGTGATCATCCAGCTCTCATAGTCTCCTTTCAACACATAACAGTGTCTTCCACACTAAGTCACTCAGGGAGGGGCAGGGGAGGGACAGAGACTCACACGCTTCTCTGCTTCCCTGTGGATTTGGAGACCAGCAAGGCTGATTTCCCTGTGAGGAGAATGAGCAGAATTTCATTCATCCATTCAAACATTCACTGGGCTCCTGGCAGGTGCCAGGCATCAGAGCAGTGCTGGAAACAACGACCAAAGTGCCTGCACTCATGAGGCTACGGTCTCGTAGGGGAAACAAATGACAGAGGAGTCATTGCAAAAAAATTGTAGATGTGATGAAAGTTAAGGAAGGAGAAGACCCTAGTGCTATAAGAAGGCAAATCCAAGATCTTAGTCTGAGCAATCATGGAGGACTTCCAAGGTGGAGGTGACCTTTGTGTCAAGACCCCCAAAAAAGCAGAGTTCATTTACCCTTAACGCTGTGTCCTTGGACCCTCAAGGGTAGGGAGTCAGTGAACAAACAGTGAGAACTGGAGTGTTCTCCCCACTGCGATGTTGGATTTGACTTACTTCTTGGCTGACACACTCAGGCCTCAGAGCAGGGACTAAGCTGTCCCCAGTCAGGACCACTTCTAGGACCTAGGATGAGAGTCTTTTCAGGCGGAACCAGGGGCTCAGGCATGGCTGAGTAGGAAGTAACCTCAGGAACCAGCACAAAACTTAGATGTGGGCTTGGAGCCCAACCAACCTGGGTTTGAAGCTCAAGGTCATCGCTCACTATTCTTACATCACATCTCTGTATCTGTTTCCTCATCTGTAAAATGGAGGTCAAATGGCACCTCTTTCATAACGTTGTGAGAATTTTAAAAGACAGTGAGTATGTGGGGAGAGCTTAGTGTGGTCTCCATAGTAAGTACTGGATAAAAAGTGAGATTTCCTGCTTTAAGTTATTAATGCTACAGTAAAAAAAAAAAAAAAAAAAAATGCTACGTGCTGTGAGAACTGACTGCCTCCTATCATTTATCTTACAGTAACAATTATTTAAAAGAAACTCAAACTGGCAAAACGCCACATTGTGTCTCCAGGAAGAAATATTGGAGCTGAGCCTGGAAGGGTGGATATTTGACTTGCAGAGATCAAGGCGAGGTTTGCAGGCAGAGGAGTATGAAGAAAGGCAGGAAGACCAGAATGGGTGGGGCCTAGGCAGGAGAAGCCCCGGGGCCTGGGAGGGGAGAGGGCAGGGTGGCTCGGGAGGGCCCCGTAAGGCCGTGCTAAGGAATTTCGACTTCACCTTGAGAGCAATGGCTAGACTATTGAAGACTTTGGAGGTAGTCAATGATTTGGTGGGGTTTGTGTAGGCAAAATAGGGATTGCCTGAGAAAGAAAAACACGAGGCAAGGGACCAAGGAGGAGGCTGATAGAAGCATCTAGAGCAAGACTCAGCGAACTTGCTCTAAAGGGCTGCTCCAGACACCCCCATCACCAGCATGCTCCGTGCTCCCTGATGGCCCCATGCCTTGCGATACATTCTTCCCTCTGCCTGGAATTTCAACAAAGTTACCATCCAAAATTAACCAAGTCATTCATCTCTTCAACTCAATACATTAATCACTTAGTCTGTGTCAAGCTCATAATCCCCGTTCCCACATAATTAATCGTAGAGTGCAAGAGTCAGCAGGCTTTTCCTCTAAAGGGCTGGAGAGTAAATATTTTAGGCTTTGAGGGTCAACAAGTCTCTGTCTCAAATACTTGACTCTGCTATTGTAAAGCAAAGTTGGCCATTGACACCATGTAAATGGATGAGCCTGGTTATGTGTCAATAAAACTTTATTTATATAAACAGGCACTGGGCCAGATTTGGCCTGAGGGGGCTGATCAGCCTCAGCAGAAACATAATGTGAGCCACAAACTTGAGCCGTGACATATTTAAATTACACATGGAATTTAACATTTTCTAGTCGGCACGTTTTAAAAAGTAAAAGGAAATGGGTGAAATTAATTTTATTATATTTTACTTCGTCCAATATATCCAAAATATTACCATTTCAAACCTGCAATTAATGTAAAAAAAAATCATTAATGAGATTTTTCTTATTTTTTATTCTAGATCGTTGAAATCTGGCATGCGTTTTACACTTAGGGTACTTCACAATTCAGACTCCCCACATTTCCACTGCTTAATAGCCACCTGTGGCTGCTAGCCACCATATCTAGTAGAAGGGGGCTCCTGCCTAGGGAGTGACAAGGAGAGAGGACAGGACACTATCTGACATCAACTGAGGGCGTGAATTAATTATGATTCACATCCAGTTCAGCCACTTGCTTGCTGGCTAATTTCAGACATGGTCCTTAACCAACCTGGTCTCTTTTAGGCCCAAAGTATCAAGTGGACGGTTGCCTTCAACCTCTGGGTTTCTGCCACTTCTCCAATGTACAGATTCTGGGATTCAGACTTTGCCAGAAGCGGTTGTCAACTTGGACTTTCTTTGCTAAAAAGCATCTTCAATAATACAATCATCTTGTCAAGATCAGGGTGAGGCTCTTCGCGAGGCTATCACCGCCATTCACCCCACCTGGGGGGGTTGGAGGATCCTTGTCTGTCTTAAGATGGAGAAGGAATAACAATCACCATCCCCAGCTTACCGGGGGAGCTGTGACCCCCGCGCACACATGGGCACACATGCACAAGCACACACACAGGAACACAGCTGTTCCCTCCCCGGAGTGACAGCTGTGATCTCCAGCCCATCAGGGAGCAGAACGTGGGAACAGAAATAGACTCCACCTGAGTCAGAGGATGAGTCAGAATGTTCTGGAGAGCTTCAGAAGGGAGCAGCAGGAGGGGCTGATGGTGGGGAAGGGAGCCAGGCCCCCAGGGGAGAGGGAGGGAGAATAGACTGCTTTCCTGGGCAGGGGGCCAAGGAAGAACATTCTAGAAGGAGTGGGGTCCACTGCCGCAGGCAACTTGTGTCCTGAAGGAGGGCCTGTGCTGGGCGAGGAGGCAGGGGGTGGAGGGAGCGAGGGTGCAAAGTGGAGGGACATTAGAAGGACATGGCTTTTGGAGGGCCGGGAAGGGAAAGATTCAGAAAGGGGTGCATGGGAGGCTACTTCGAGCACACAAGACACCCACAACGCCGACAACCAGCTCTCCTTCGTTCCAGACCCTTTCGCTACAATAGTAGCATGTCATGAAACCTACCCTGCCAGGTGAGCTAATAACCCACGCTGAACTGGGGAAACCGAGGAAGAGGCAATCCTGAGTATCCTACCTGGCCCGGGGTGGGCCTCTGCCCGTGGCAGAGGCCCTGAGAAGCCCACAGGATGGGGGTCCATGTGGCCCAGGCTAATTCAGGCATACAGTCAGTGCTGGGGGCCAGCCATGCTGCCACATGGGGACCCCGAGAGCTCACCAAAACACCAGATCTAGGCGGCAGACTGGCAGAACCACATGGGAGGACAGGATGAGGACACCCTCACGAGAAGACAGGCTCCGGCAGGTCAGGGGCCACAGCCTCGAGTGACCTGCATCAGAAGTTTGACCCCAAGCCACCATGGAGGGGTGTGCATTGGGCAGAGACACAGAGAGACCTCTGGAGTGTCCCCACACCACAGTGCTGGGTTTGATTTACCTCCTGGCTGACACACTCAGGCCTCAACAAAGGGACTAACTTGTCCCTAATCAGGACTGATTCTGGGGCCGGGGAGAGGGACCCTGAAGGAGGAACCCAGAGCCCCAGGCATTGGTAGAGGAAGCTGAGGAGGCAGAAATGGTGCCTCCAACCTATTCCCAATCTACCCATTCTGTGCGCACCATCTTAGTATGGGGACCCCCAAAAGCAGAGCTTGAGACAGGGGGTTTGATGCCAGTAATTGATTCGGGAGTTGATCCCCAGAAGCATGCGTGAAGGAGCAGAAAGAGGGAGACAGGAAGGGCCCACGCTGACCGGAGGGGACATTACTGAGGTCGTTATGGTAGGCAAAGGGGCTGGAGTGCACCAGGCTCTCTGAGAAGTGCACAGAAGTCTCCCTAGAATTTCCCATCTGAAAAACAGGAGGTTGGAGCCTTTACCCACCAATTTCCATCTCCTCTGGTTGAAGGTGGTCCCCAAGAGGACTCATTTCCTGCTGCCCCCGCGCCCTGTAGTTCTGGAGAAAGCCCTGGGACAGAAGAAAGCCAGACACAGAATGCCTGGGATGTGGGGATCAGGCAGCACCCAGAATCAGAGCAGACACTGGGGACACCTGCCACGCCCTCCTATGTCTTCCCCGCGCACTTCCTATGAAATGCAAACCCCCTGGCACCCTCAGGTCTGCCCCCTGCCTGCTTTTCCAACATCCTCTCCCCTCACTCACCACACCACAGCTCTCTGTACCCCTGAACAGCCCCCATGGGTCTCCTTTCCCTTCCCAGAAACAACCACGCCTCAGGACTTCACCCTTGTTCTTCCCTCCACACCAAACTCCATGTGCTCGATTACGTGGTCGACACCTCCCGGTCCTTCAGGTCTCTGCAGAAACACCTGCTCCTTAGAGACGCCTCCCCTGACCTCCCTGCCAGAGGTCCATTCTTCTGTTACTCTCTTGTAGATGCCGGTGGCTTGCTGGTAAATGGGTTAACAACCGGCTCTCAAAGAGAAACAAAAGCCCTAACTTGTTGTCTTTGCCAGTTTTGGTTGAAGACTCCCATCACGGTCCATGTCACGCCAGCAGTGTGAGGTCACTGAGTGTGGTGTCAGGAAGAGAGGCACAGTGACACATCATTAGAGGGTCTGTCCACTGTATGGATACCACCTGAGTGAATGATTTCAAGCACACAGATAAATAGTATAGGAACTAGGAAGTGATGCATTTTACTTTTTTAACATCATTCATTCATTGTAAATTTACAACAATGTAATGTTTCATAGTGGCTATGTTTAACCACCGGCTCACAAAACTCCTGGATTTTTAACAGTTGTCTCTTGTGAGCTGAGAAGAGTCAGCTCCATAACCACTAGGTATCAGGGAGCCTGGGCGGCTCAGTCTGTTAACCATCTGACTCTTGATCTAGGCTCAGGTCATGATCTCACGATTTGTGAGTTCGAGCCCCATGTCGGGCTCCACACTGGCAGTGCAGAGCCTGCTTGAGATTCTCTGTCTTCCCCCCCGCCCCGCCGCCGGCCCCGTACCCCGCTCTCTGCTCCCTCCCCTGCTCGCTATCTATCTCTCTTTCTCAAAATAAATAAATAAATAAATAAATCTTAAGAACACTGAGTATCACCCCATTCTTTCCTTCTGTGCACCTTTTAAGGTGCGTGACTATTTTTTCCTCCTTGCTTTATTCTACTTATGTGGGCCCTCTCGAGTGTGGGTTCTGTGACTTATGCGGGCCCTCTCGAGTGTGGGTTCTGTGAGGGTGGAAGTTATGACTGATTTATGTTCAGATGCGTCCAGCACAATGGCTAGCCTACAAGAGAAATTCAGGAAGTATTTGTCGAAAGAAAGTATTAGTGCATGAATGAATACGTAAAGGAGGTCGATGGAGGTCATAGGGTTGGGATCTCTGCTGTGGACAGAAGAGGGAACACCCGCCTCGAGAGACCCACACTGAATCCCACAGAGCTTTTTGGGACACTCCTTATGGGCCGTGGGGAGCAGAACAGGCCCAGAGCCTCCAGGCAGGACAGCCAGGCTGCAAGGTAGGAGAGGTGAATCTGGAGTCCCTGCTGAAGGCTCTTGGGGGCCTTCCAGGGATGGCCCCACTGGGGCTTCATGCGCTCTCTACAGCTCAGCTGGCCCACGAGTGAGCACAGCCCTCAGACACATCTGGAGCTACCACAGTTCTCGGTCACAGCCCTCCCTAAGGGCCTTTGCACGGGAGAGCTAAACAGGCCTGGTCTGCCCTGGTGTATCTGGGATCCCGGCCATTCACAGCCTTTGGGCCAGCCGTCCCCTCCACGTAGGGTAGGCGAGGACTCCAGGAGGAACAGCAAACTCGGCTAGCCTGTGCCCATTAGCTCTCCAATGTGTGGCCCCCCTTTCGCCAGGCCCTCCAGCCTGGGCCTGCTGCTCTCACGCACAAAGGATGCCTGGCTTCACCTATCTGTCTGCAGTTCCTGGCATGGCAGAGGATACTTGCAGCATGAATGAGCCAATGAGTAAGGTGGCTTCCCAGCAGAGCAAATGTGAATCAGAGGCATTTCCCACTCAGGCCAGTCCCCTGCCTGGTGCTGGGAAAGAGCACAGAGATGCCAGGCCCGCTCTACCCATAACTGCAATCCAGGGAAGAGGTTTAAGAACCCAGCCCCAGAGCCAGCCAGCCCGGGGTCACATCCCAACTCTTCCACTCCCCAGCTGGAACCGTCATTTCTTCATCTGTAGAATGGGAATACAATATTACAGGTGCCGGGAGGATTAAATGAAATGAGACGAGGAAGGGTCTTGCAAATTTCCTGGAACAGTGAAAGAGCGCTTTGTCCCGGAAACTGCCCTACGCGCCTTGTAAATATCAACGCATTTACTATCGTACTTGCTATACCTGCTTTCGACTGTGTTTTTTTCCTTTTGTTTGATTAGTTGGTTTGGTTTGATGGGAAGTTTTGCTGTTATTGTTATGGCTACAGAAGAAGTTTCTTCCTCTCCCTAAGCCTCAATCTTCTTAACTGCAAAATGGGGCACCGGATTAAATGGCCTCTGATCCAGTGTGTCCACTGCAGTCAAGCCGATTTCCCACCTCTTGGTTCACAGCAGCTGCTCATGCCTTTCTAAGTCCCCGGGTGAAGAGTCGACTCCAATCACAGGGGCCTGAGCGGGGATCCCAGCCTCTGTTGCCAGGAGGATACGAGAATTGTGGCCACTTTGCTCAACTGCAGGGGCTGGGGACCCACACGGCTATTCTCATCCCTACCTGGGCTGCTCAGTCGGTTAAGCATCTGACTCTTGATTTCGGCTCAAGTCACGATCTCACGGTTCGTGGAATCGAGCTCCACGTTAGGATCTGCACTGACAGTGCAGAGGACCCTGCTTAGGATTCCCTCTCTCTCTCTCTCTCTCTCTCTCTACTCGCTCCTGCTTGCTCTCTCTCTCAAAACAGAAAAATAAAAATAAAAAAAAATTATAATAATAATAAAAAAGAAAATCCAATGCTGCCAATTCCATGCATTCTTAAGTCGATAAGCATTTATTGGGTACCAACTATATGCCAAGGGCTGTGCAATGCTTTGGGAACAAGGTAGGGAACAAGACAAGAAGACTGTTGCCTGCATCCGCTGAGCTTAGTCTACTGCAAGAGACAGAAAATAAACAAGTCAACAAATAAGAAACAAGTAGACTTCAGAAAGAAGAATCAGGGGCTATAAAGAGTATAAATCAGGTTAATAAGACAGAGTGTGGCTGGGGGGGTGGGTGGGGGGGTCAGGGCAGGCCTTTCTGTGGAGCCCAGACAGGAATAATGATGAGCCAATCAAAGGATGAGCTGGGGAGGGGCTGGGGGCTTGACCTGTTAAAGGAACAGGCCTGGGTGGCTCGAGTTCAGGAAGCGCGGTGGCCCATGTCCACTGAGCTCATCAAGGCCGCAGGGCAGAGCAGGCAAATCAGCCTAAAGAGCTTAGAGTTTCTTCTAGGTATTTTTGCCTGCACACAAGATCTGCTCCATAATTTGTGGGGCTGAGTGCAAAATGGAAATGAAAAGCCCTTTTTCAAAAAGTATTAAGAGTTTCAAGATGGCAACAGGAGAGCATTAAACCATGCACGGGCCTTTCTTTTTCTTTTCTTTTTTTTTTTTTTTTTACTGTTTATTTATTTATTTTTAAGAGAGACAGAGAGAGAGAGCGCGCCAGGGAGGGGCATAGAGAGAGGGAGAGAGAAAATCCCAAGCAGGCTCAGCACTGTCAGTATAGAGCCCGATGTGGGGCTCGATCTCATGAACCGTGAGATCATGACCTGAGCTGAAACCAAGAGTCGGACGCTTAACCGACTGAGCCACTCAGGTGCCCCAGCACAAGGCCCCTCTAAGCATGGGGCCAGCCCTGTCGGGACAAAACTCTGTTGGCATTAACAAAGCCTTCTTTAATTCGACAAGTATGTATTGAGGGCCCAGAATAAGCCAGGCGCTGTGCCAGGCTCTGAGAAAAGCGAAAAAGTGAATGATCAAACCAAGAAAGCCGCTCTGACCTTAACTTTTCCATTAGATTTTCTCCACACACACACACCAGGCCAGAGGGCTGACCCACCTTCACATATTTGATGGTGGGCAGAACCACAGAGGTTCAGGCCATCCACTGAATGGGATTTGACTTGATTCCTTTGTAATAATGGGATTGGTTATTACACACCTACCATGTGCCTAGCACATGCACAAACCCCCACCACCACCCGCTAACAAGAACCAAGCAAGGGAGACGAAAATTCAAGCTTGAAGAAAAGAATGAGTTTTCCCAAGTTCACACTGTTACTGGTAAGTGCGGGGCACGTTGACTGGGACCCAGTTCTCGTTGGATCCAGAGGCCCCAGCTCGAAGCGTACAACCCTTACTCCCATGTACTGTGCATTCCGGTGACTGTTCAAAGTAAAGACTGAGGTGCAAGTTTCAAGGACCTTGACAGGAAACGATGTCGATTGAGGGTCTAACATATGCCGAGTCTTTCACCAAGCTCTCCATCAGAATCTTCTCATTTTTTCCTGTAAATAACCCCTTTGTGCACAGAGCGCAACTTCTCCACTACCTCCTGGTGGGGAGACTGAGATGCCGAAAGGTTAAGTACCTTGTCCGGGGCTTCCCGGTCAGCGTGCCATGGAGTTGGGGGCCACGTCAGCCCATGTGGGTCTCTGCTGCGGTCCCGCTCTGCTCTGTCTCTGCTAAGGCCCTGCACGGTTCTTGCTGCCATGGAACCCCTGGCCAGTGGGTCATTTTCTTGCTGCCAAGGTCAGAGTTCGGAAGTCCAAGCAGCCAGGCCCAGAGAGAAGGTCTGGGCTGGGGGGGTTGACCTGGTGTCAACATCAGGCCTGAAGATTGCTTCATGCCCAGCCCAAGAGGAACCGGAAAAAGTCTGACTTCTCCCCTAACCATGGGAAAGAGCTCCTTTTCTAAAAAAAGCAAGGCCAGGACCATGAATGTGACATGTCAGGCCCTTTCTGCTACAGTTTTTCCCTCTGTCTTGGCCTTCTGGGCAGCAGAGAGGGCTATCTTGAAAGAGGAAGGCTTGCTCACCCTTGGTTTTCTGACCAAGGATCTGAGGGACTTCCGTAAAGAAAGTGCCTGGCAGAAAGGTTCTGGGCCCAGGCATGGCCCAGGAGCCTCAGCCCCTGCTCTGCAGTGCAACCTTAGCTGGGACCCTGGAGTCACGACTGGCAGACACGCTTTTGTCCAGAAGGAAGCGCTGGAGAGGGGGCAGGGGCCTCCTGAGCCCCCGAACCTCAGAAAACCCAGGTAGCCCGACAAAATGGCCACACAGGTGCAGGGGGCTGGGTCTGTCCCAACGCTGCTCTGGGGTGGCGTCCTCCACGGTCAGGCAGAAGCCGTGTCTGGGAGAGCCCAGGAGGAATCCCACACCACCCCTCAACAGTTGTGGGACCTGGGCCGGTCCACTAACCACTCTGGGCCTCCTAATCCCTATTTTCCCAAATTAAATGCTACAACCCAGATTAAGGAAAAGACACAAGTAATAGGGACATACATTTCTTGGTGTCAGGGACGTTGCAGAAGCAGAAGAGAGTAGCAGAAAGAAGTATTGAGAGTTCACAGACACCACAGTGTAATCCACAGCCCAGATATCTGATTCTGGGGTCTACGTTTCAAAAAGAAAGAACCCCATGTCCTTTAATACCAGAATTTCCCATTCCCATTTTCTCACCATTGATTTGTGTTACACCTCTGTTCTAAGTCTAGTCAAGTCCCTGGGCCCTAAAGAAGGTCTGCCCGTTCCTGGTACGAAGAAGTCTTCAAAATTCTTACATTCTGATCTTCTTCCTTCGAAACCTTGGAAGGACTCCTCCATTTTTAGAAAGCAAAGGAGAAGCCTCGACACAGCTGATTTTCACCTTCTTTTAGAAGAAGTTGATCTTTTTCTTCCTGGATGTTTATAGTATAAAAACAAGTCCTCGTTACAATTGAAATATTTTGCGTTCAAAATTCTGAGAGCCCTTTTTGTTTTTTCTTGGGATGTAAATCTGTCCATTTTGCATAATCAGTAAAGTTTTCTGAAAGTATTGTGAAAAGCTATCACTGGCGAAGCATTTAGATCCCCGTTTTAAAAATTAACTCGTGCAAAACTTAACAAAAATCTTTATCAAAGAGCAATTAATGAGGGTCGTGACAGGGGTACCTCGGTGGCTCAGTTGGTTAAGCATCTGCCTGTTGATTTCCCCTCAGGTCATGATCTCATGGGTCTTGAGCCTTGCGTCAGGTTCCATGCACACATTGCAGAGCCTGCTTGGGATTCTCCCTCTCTCCTTCTCTGCCTCTCCCCTGCTTGTGCTCTCTCTCTCTCTCTCTGAAAATAAGTAAACTTTTTTTTTTTTTTTAAATGAGGGTCATGGCTAAGACTATTGGATGTGAAGTCAGGCTGTCTGGGTTTTCCACCCAGACCTGGAGCCTTTCCAGCCAAGTGACCTTGGACGTGTTACCCAAGCATTCTGAGCCTCGGTTTCTCACCTGTAACACGGGGGCAGCAATGCCACCTACCTCGTCATAGCAGTGAAGATTAGATACTACAAAGCGCACAACCTGACACCTATCAAGGAGTCTACAAAGGCT
The DNA here is from genome assembly GCF_028018385.1 of Neofelis nebulosa. Taxonomy (NCBI): domain Eukaryota; kingdom Metazoa; phylum Chordata; class Mammalia; order Carnivora; family Felidae; genus Neofelis; species Neofelis nebulosa. The sequence continues at coordinate 122,148,770 of NC_080790.1, forward strand.
GACTTTTAGCATGAAGCTCCTTTTCCTTTCAAGGAAATCGGGGCTTTGAGAAGCTAAGCAAGTGACGTGCCCCAAGTCATCCAACTCGAGGTAACAGAGCAGGGGTTCTAACCCAATGTTTCCAACCCTAACGTCCACTCCCGTAACTATCAGAGTTAAGGGTCCAGTGCCCAGCGTCTGCCTGGCGTGGAGTCAGCTAAGAACCAAGAGAACGTCCTTCCTCTCTTGTCAACCGTCTAGCACAGGCAACAGAACGGAAGCTAAGGGGGAGCGTCACACACCTTCCCCACGCAGGTCTTGGGATCAGTCATCCTCAGTCTCTCTGCACCGACCAGGCTTAATGTTCTAGAAGCCGCACCAGCCGGCAGCCTGGCCCATGTGTACCTGTCTGCCTCATCGCCTTGTGTCATCTGTGACATGTTCTTTGGATTTACTTCTGCTGAGGAAATGGGCCTGCTCCCTCCCATACGCTGAAAAATTATATGTAGTGTATAAAATATAAATATTATATACGTACATGTATATGAACATAATGATGAAAAAGCACCCTCAGCATCCACTCGACGCTGCTTCAGGCAGCAACAGCAGGCAGAACAGAGCTGTGAAACTAAGTCTACTTGCTGGCCCTGGCAGGGACAAACAAGGAATCAGAGACAATCGTCATTAAAGTATTTATTCCGATGGGCAAAAGCACGAGGCGCTGTGGAAGCACAGAGGGAGAAATGAGTAAGCCTCACAGGCTGAAGGTGTCAGGTCGACTTCCTGAAGGAGTACCATGGGCACTGGGTGTTGAAGGATGAATAGGAGTTGGCATGTTAAATTTAAAAGAAAGAAAGAAAGAAAGAAAGAAAGAAAGAAAGAAAGAAAGAAAGAAAGAAAGAAAGAAAGAGGGCTGTGTGAACAGAGACAGAGGGCTGTGAAGGGCATGGTGGGAGGAGGTGAAGGACTCTGCCATTATTTACTCTTACTTCCTCATCCACTCGTGCCTACTGATGAGCCCCAGGAAGTTGCCAGGCCCTGTGCTGGCTACTGAGAAAGTCAAGGTGAACCTAATCTCCAGCAGTTCCGGGTGTGACCAGTGAACAGATCGTTGGGACACAGCGTGGGAGGTGTGCCCAGGGTGTTTCCTGTGGATGGGAGTGAGGAGAAGGGACTGAATCTGCATTGCAAATGGGAACAAGGATGGATGTTGAATTCCATTTGGGGGGATAGAACATGCAGGTCTCTGTGACTGGTTACCTCCCAGGAATGAGGGATGGAGAGAAATCTGGGAGAGGACGGAAGGAGGGAAGGGAAATCTGTTGGGGGAAGTTAAAAGCTAGTGCAGCTCTAGAACCGGCTTTCTACACCCGTGAGTCTAGGAAGTCTTGGAAACTCTTTGTGGGCAAGAATTAAGGTCATGGCGCCCTCAGGTCCTTGCACCTGCAGCTGGGTAGACACTGGGCGCTCAGTGAGCGCTTGATGGTATGACTCGTCCTGCCCCATTCCACCCTGCAGAGCCTTCCGGAGCAAACCCACCCTGGTCCACACCCCACCTGAGCGCCAGTTCCAGAAGCTTCCGAGCATCGCGGAATGACACAAAACTGTTCCTCTTTTCAAAAACCGAAACGCTCCCAAGACTGAACGAGCGAATGCTTGTGTGGCTAAATCTCGACAAACATCTGCTACCTTTGTGTGGCAAACGCAGTCTCTTTAGAACAGTGCCTTTGATTTCAGGGAAAGACAAATCAGGCTGCACGTTTTTGTTCTGAATGCGTCTCATCACGGGAGGAAATTTTCGGCAGTTTGGGATTCTGAATGGGTGAAAAATGGATTTTCTTTTTAAACAAAGAGTTCACGATAAAGAATCAACAAGGTTCCTGAAAGAGACGAAACCAGTTCTCTATTCCTGGCCCTTCCCCTTCCCTACCTCGTCGTCTTCTGGATTCTGCGGGTTCTTTCTCATCTGTGTTGCCATTTCCGGAGCTGAGGTGGCAGCGATTGTGGCCTCAGAGCGCGGGGTCCGGGCTGGCAGTGGTCCGAGTGGCTTCTCTCTGTGCAGCGAGCTACCAAACAAGCTGCGAGTTCTTCTCTCCTGGTGTCAGACCTCAAAGACTGTGTTTGAAAAAGGACCCAAGCGAAGAAGGGCTGCCCGAGTGTGTCTGGGGCGGAGGCCCTCACGTCCAAGGCCCAGTCGTAAGGGGCTGGCATCACCACCCCCGACACAGCAGGAGCGGGAGAACAGGCTCAGGTATGAGCATCGGGCTGCGTTGATTCAGCTCCTCTCCCGGCTGCCTTCCAGCTGGGCGATCCAAGCGGCCATTTCAGACTTGCTGGATCTCAGGTTCACCGTCTATCAAATGCACAACCGCAAAGCCCGCCACGGTCAGAAGCCGGTGGGTGATCATGTGCGGGGCGACCCACGGTCCCGCTCTCTACGAGGCGGAAGGGTTTCCCAGGATGTGGGACTCTCGGTGCCCACAGCAGGAAAGTCCCAGCCACACCAAGACTGTCACCCTACATGTCTTCAAATAGGGCGCAACCCCATTGTGTGGCAGGGGTGAGCATTAAGGTCATCAGAGGGGCAAAATGAATTTTCTGGAAAAGCATACACCGACCGATTCCGTAAACTAAATAGTCTGAGAATGTTAGGACCCGGGCTAACCTGTCCGCTCCTCATGGCTGGGCCCACTTGGGGACCTCAGTCAGATGCGGGTCAGCTCGCAGGTGCTCGCAGGGGGTGGTTCATGTCAGTTTCCCAAGGCTCTTATCATCCAGCAGGCTAGCCTCATTTACATGAGGGCAGGACAGGGCTCTGACAGAGCATCCCAGCCCCCACGGCCCCTTGAGGCCCAGTCTCAGACCTGGCACGCCAACCCGTCCACCATTCTCTGGGCCAAAGCAAGTCACGGGCCAGTCCGGATTCCAGGGGTAAGGAAATGAGACTCCCTCTTCTGATGGCAGGAGCTGCAAAGATACATTTCTTTTTTTTTTTTTTTAAGTTTATTTATTTATTTTGAGAGAGAAGGGAGAACAAGCGGGGGAGGGGCAGAGAGAGAGGGGGAGAGAGGATCCGAAGCAGGTTCTGCACCGACAGCAGCGAGGGCTTGAACTCACGAACCACACCGTGAGATCATGACTTAAGCCAGAGTCAGATGTTTAACCGACTGAGCCACCCAAAGATACATTTCAAAGGGGTAGAGATACAGGAGGGGCGTGAAAATAACTTACAACAACATCTTTCTGATTTATTTCATAAAACATTCAAACAAGGGGCTTTACTATGATAACTGATTGTCACATGGCTACCACCCTCCTGGTCATTCAGGCCGGAAACCTTAGAATTCTCCCACTCCCTCCATATCCAACCACCACCATGCCCTGCTACCGTCGCCTCTAAGCATCCCTCAGGGTGCCCGCATCCCTCCATCCCCACACCTGGGGCTGAATCCAGGGGCTGCTTCTGGCTCCCTGGGATTATGGTGGCAGATTCCTAATGCTGCTCCCTGTTCCCTGCCCCACCCTCTCTAGTCCTTTCTCCCTGCAGCCAGGGGGCCTTCCTACAATGTGCCTTCGGGTATGTGGGTCCTCTGCTCTAGAGCCTTCTTTAGCTACTTACTGTTCCCAGAGCCCATCAGCCAAAGCTTTTGGACCTTCCTCTCCCTACACTCCCTCCTGCTGAATCGCTTGTCCTCGTGCCGAAACTAGGATCTGGGCACCGTGAACTGTCTGGCTTTTCTTAAGCAAATCATGCCTTGCCATGCTTTTGAAAATATAGCTCCATCTTCCAGGAGTATTTCCCAAAACCTAGATGTTTGTTACCAGATCTAGACTACAAACCCACCTCCATGCCAAGAGGAGTGACCGTGTTTCCATCTCTGCTACGGGGTCTCCCTGATGATAACACAAAGCATCGGTTTGTTGTATTGGTCGGCGTTCTCCAGAGACACAGACCCAATTGTGTGTGTGTGTGTGTGTGTGTGTGTGTGTGTGTTTGTATATTTGGTCTCTCTGCCTATAAATGTAGATAGGTGGAGAGAGAGGGAGAAAGAGAGGGAGAGGGAGACAGAGAGAGAGAGAGAGAGAGAGAGAGAGAACAAGGGGCACCTGGGTGGTTCAGTTGCTTAAGCCTCCAACTCTTGACTTCAGCTCAGGTCAGGATCTCATGGTTCATGGGATCCAGCCCCACATCGGGCTCTGCATGGAGCCTGCCTGGGATTTTCTCTCTGCCCCTCCCCTGCTCGTGCTCTCTCTCAAAATAAATTAAAAAATAAACTTTAAAAAAAAGAACATATAGACAGAGTCAATCCCTCATAATAAACCTCTTTGTGTATGTGTATATATACACACACATATATTTACATTTGTGTGTACACACACACACACACACACACACACAAAGATTTATTATAAGGAACTGACTCAAGTGGTTATGGAGGCAGGCAAGTCCCAAGGTTTGCAGGATGAGTCAGGAGGCTGGAGATCCAGGAGAGCCAATGGCTTAATTCCAGCATGAGTCCAAAGGCCTGAAAAGCAGGAAAGCTGATGGTATAATTTCCATCTAAAAGCTAGCAGGCTCAAGACCCAGGAAAAACCAATGTTTCCATTTGAGTCTGAAGGCAGGAAAAAGGTTGATGTTCCAGTTCAAACGCAGTCAAGCAAGACAGAATTCTCTTACTCAGGGGAGGGTCTGCCTTTTCTAGTCAACTGATTGACTGAGGCCTTCAACTGATTGGGTGAGGCCCACCCACATTGGGGAAGGCCATCTACTTTTCTCAGTCTACCAATTTAAATGTTTATCTCATTCAAGGAAAAAAAAAAACCTTCACAGAGGGGCCCCTAGGTGGCCCAGTTGGTTAAGTGTCCGGGACATGATTTCAGGCCCCCCCACTGGGCTCTGGGTTGGACATGGAGTTTATTTAATAAAAAATAAAAATAAATTTATTTTTAACTTCACAGAAACACCCAAAAGAAAGTTTGATCAAATATCTGGACTCCTCATGGTGTGCTTACATTAACACACGAAATTAGCCATCACGATGATCAATGATTTAATTGGTGGGGGAAAAAATGTTGCTAAACTATAAGAGAAATGAAATCTACAGATTGCTTAATGGAAAGAAATACTCATTCACCTTTCTTTGTTTGAAAAATGCCCACAGTGGTAACTATGGTGAGCAATAGATTCCAGAATTAATTATAGAGTCCTTCTGGGCATGGACATTTGTCATTCACATAAGCACCCAAAAGAAAGGCATCAGAGTCAATGGCCACCACTGCCATTTGGTCCAGGCCTCAGTACATCTCCCATGGAAAATTGCCACATCCTCTTTACTGGACTCTTCTACTCTTGGCCTCCTGACAACCTATTTTCTACACAGCAGTCAGAGTGATCTTTTTAGGTGACAAATCAAGACAGATCATTCCCTGTTCCAGAACCTTCCATGCCTTCCCAGCGCACCTGAACAAAATCCACCATCGCCTACATGATCCAGCCCCTATGGTCTCTACAATCTCACCTCCTATCACACTCCCCCTTCCTTACTGAGCTGGCACCCTGGCCTCCTTCCTATTCCTCAAACACACATCCTTAGGACCTACACATGGGTGCAGCTGTCCCCAGTCACCACCCAGCCCTTTGCATGACGGGCTGGCTCATTCATCAGACTTCCCTCAAATGTCACTCTTCAGAGAAGCCCTCCCTAATGTCATTGGAAATTACCTTGTTTGCATATGTGTATCCTTGATTGTTGCCTGTCTCCCCAACTGGTGTGCAATCTTCATGAGAGCTGAGACTCCATCTGTCTTATTCTCTGTGTCCAGAATCCAAAACAGTGTACTCAATAGAAGTTGGTTAAACAAATCAGCAAGTAGATGAATGTCATTTATTAAAAATTATAAAAGAAAGATGTATATTTGCTTGGCCGGGATAAAGGTAGATGGCCACCTTGAGACACCTTGTGAGACAGAGCCCTCTCTCAAGGGCACGTAGTCTCAGGGCTCACCCAGGAGGCCTGTCATGATGGCATTTCATTTTATCTCCTCAACAGCGATGGTAAATACAAACAGGTTTACCTCTTCTTGGAAGAACCACATTTCCTCATTCAAAAACCTTAATAGGAAAGGGAAGGAACTCACATGCCTTGGCTATGGCCTGATCGAAACTCAGCAGCAAGAGAGAAATCAAGCTGAGGTTTCGGGTTCCAGGATTCATCCTCCAGAGAACTGTGGGGCGAAAGGCGCATGCACATACATCTAACTGCCTATTAGCATCTGCACTCAGATGTCCCACTCTGAAGCTTATGGGGTCCAAGGCCACCTTCTTTGTCTGCCTCCACCCCTCAACCTCACCTTCTGTTAGCATCCTTGGTGTCCCTAAGTGGGGCCACCATCCTGCCTGTAGCCAAGCCATGGACAACTCCCTTTGCCCTGATCCCCCCATCCTACTGATGTTACCTCCTAAGTCCACATTCTGCTCCCCGTCTCCACCACCCCTGTGTGTTTAAGCAACCATTGCTTCCCCCTGGACAACCAGCTTTGCTTCCTCACTGGCCTCCCACGTGCACTCAGGTATTCTACATTGTCCCACAGCAGCCAGAACAATCTTTTAAAGATATAAACCAGGGCACATGGGTGGCTCAATCGGTTAAGCAACTGACTTCGGCTCAGATCATGATCTCACAATGAATTCAAGCCCCGCCTCAGGTGAGCACCAGCCCCGCTTTGCATGAGCCCTGCTTCCCTCTCTCTCTCTCTCTCTCTCTCTCTGTCCTCTTTGCTCATTTGTGCCCTCTCTGAAAGAAAGAAAGAAAGAAAGAAAGAAAGAAAGAAAGAAAGATCAAATGGTATCCCAGCTGCTAAATCCCCCTCTATGACTTCCCACTATTCTTAGACTAGAAGCCAAATCCTAACCTTAGCCAGCAAGGTCCCGCACAGTTGGCCACTGCCTGCCTCCCTAGCAGGGCTTGAACCCTGTGGCCCTTTCATGTTCTCACCCTACTGCTTTTGTTTACTTCCAGCTCTCCACAGAGACTTTGTGCGAGCCATTCCCTTTGTCTGGAACATTCTACCAACCATTCATCAAGTCTCTGTCCGGTTTTATTTCCTAAGGGAACTCCTCCTAGATCATCCAGGCTAGGTCAAGTCCTCATGGAACTATTTTTTTTTCCTCCAGAGCAACTGTATCTATGTGCAGTTTTGGATTCATTATGTCCATAGTGTGACTATGTGACTGCCACCTCTATCTCCTACCAAACTATAAACTCTGGAGGGCAGGGACTTGTCTCTTTCCATCCTGCATGGCACCCCTAGTGCTTAGTACAGGGCCGGCACAGAGTAGAAGTTCAAACCATTGGATAAGTTAATAGCTCCTCTGTGGAGTTGGGTTCATCCTCCATGAGCTGGCCAAGATCCTGTGTTGAGCAATATTTCTGAGGTACAGAGAACTAGATGAACTAGGAGTGAAAAGTGAAGGGAGAAAACTGACAATCGTTGAAAGATTTAGAACCCTGTGGTGAAATCAGCCATTGTTTCCCTGCCACTTGCAAGGATCCACTGTGATTTGCATATTTCTGCACTGAGGAAGCGAGTAACTGACTCCCAATCCCTTCCAGATGGATGGCACATGGCCTTTCTCTCTTTGGGAATCTTAGGTTGTGTAGAAATTGGTGGAGAGAGGTGGGCAGCGAGGAGAGGGAAAATGGGTTTGCCATTGTCACTGTGCCAGAGAAGAGACTTACTAACACCTAAAGGATGTCCCCAGCCACCCACTTTACTCAGCATTCCTAAGAAAGAGCACACACACACACACACACACACACACACTGTAAGAAAGAAGCAAACCCAACTTCAAACCACCAGGTCCAATGGCCTTGAGTTACATAGATCTGCTCAGCTTTAATCATGGGCCAGTGCTCTGCTGGGTGCTTCTCACAGCAGAGAACGATCCTTTGGGCCCAGCTCCTTCCCTCATGGGCCTACAGTGTGGCGGGGGCTGTGACTTTGAACAGGCATTCATGCCAGGCTGCAGTAAAAGCTGAGAGGCAACAGCAGGGGCCCGGGCTGTATGGGGAAGGGATGCCTGTGCTGGCCTCAGAGGCCCACAGACACTTGCCAGAGGAACTGAGAGCAAAGCTGCACCACGGTAACCCTGCCAGGCCGTGACTTTCTGGCACATAAAATGGAGACAATAAGTCCCACTTCCCAGGGTAGTGAAGAGTGACAAACTTAAAAATAACAATAAAGCTGCCTAACATCTCACAACGCCTTATTCTGTGGCAGCTGCTGGGCTGAGCACACCTTGTGTATTAGCCCATTTAAACTTCATCACAACTCTAGAAAATAGGCACAAATATTATCCCATTTTATTGATGAGTAAACTGAGGTTTAGGGAGCCTCTGGTGACCCAGGTCTGCCTGCCACCATTGCTTTGAGACAGGGGACTCTGCCACCTCGTTAATGTGACCATGAAAAGCACTCAACCCAGAAAAAACCATCGATGAATTTCGGTTCCCTTTCCCCCTTGTGCCCTCCTTCCCTTTCCTCCATAGAGGAAAAAACAACGAAGATCTCAGAGTTATGTGCCTTTAGCTGATGTCTCTGGATCCCATGAAGCCAGCTTATCTGCATAAATAGAGTCTTTGAAAGGGCCTAGAGAAGGAAAACCAGAATATGGAGAATTATTTCCACCTCAAGAACAATGAACTAAATTCCTGAGTCCATCTGTGACCTCAACCTTCACCCAGGGAATGTCCTGGGGTGCAAGGATCCAAGCTCTGTTACCCCTGGGTCTGGGAGGTCACTGAGTTTAAGGCCTGGCTGCCAAACATTCCAACGATGCAGTCCAAAAATTAGCCAAGCCCGAAGGTGCTTGGAGTCAGACTTTCCCCGCAGTCTCCTGTGGCTTGTGTTCTAGAAGATGCAGCTCCAGCTGCTGCTCTGCTGACCCCTCTGTGGGACGTGGCACTATCCCATCCACCAAAGCATCACCCCACAGGCCTGGCCCTGCCTTCCCCTCTTCAATCTATGCCCAGCCGCCTCCCTGTATTCCAAGTTTTGACCTCATAGAAGATGTCTCCATTCGCCCATTTGATTTGTTCGTTCCCTCGTTGTTGGGGGAGGACCTGTGTGCACCTGTGTCCATGCACATGTCGAGTCCCCATTGTGCTGACGTTGTGAGTGTGTGCGCAGATAACATCGGAGGAGGAGACCTGACTTCTGGCATGTTGCCACATCTTTCACTTGGCCATGAGCGTGTGCCGCCAGCTGTCAAAGCCTCCTCCCTGCACTCGATTCCAGAGATGCAGAGGTCAGAACCATGGAGTGGATGCTGAAACTGTTGGAATGGTGTCCTGCCTTCCCTAGCTCAAGACCAGACCCCAGATCAATCCAAGCACCCCTGGCAGACAGTGGCCCCAGTAGGCAGGGGCTGAGTTTCCATGTTCTCTTGCAGAGAGGCAATAAGACTTGGTAGCTACTGGCCTTAGGGGGCCCTGGGGTCCCCAGAAAGCTCAGAGAATCAGCTCCCAAGCCATGTTCTTTGTCCTGACCTACATGCTCAGTTGGCCTGACCTTTTTATTCCCAACAAAGTAGTCAAGTACACAGGCTTTGGAGTCAGCAAAACTTGGGCCCATAGTCTAGCTCTGTCCCTTTCCAGCTTGGTTAACTTGGGTAAATTGCTTCATGTGTATAATCTGCACCTTCCCCAACTGTAAATGGGGGATGATGGAAATAACAGTAGCAGCTGCTTCATAGGGTTGGTTTGGTTATTAAATGATATAATGCATGTAGAAGGTATAACCTAAAGTTTCTCAACCTCAGCACTAGTGACATTTCATGCGAGAAGAATTACTTGATGTGTGGGTACCCTGTGCATTGTAAGACATTTAGCCCAACCTACACTCACTATGTTCCAGAAGCACACTTCCTCCTCCCCCAACTCAGTTATGACAGCTAAAAGTATCTCTAGACATTGCCAAAGATCCCGATATCATTCCTGCTTGAGAACTACTGGGTTAACCCAGTGCCTGGGAAGTATCCTCAACTGGGGCCCCTGGGTGGCTCAGTTGGTTAAGCACGTGACTCTTGATCTCGGCTCAGTTCATGACCTCATGGGTTCCTGAGTTCAAGCCCCACATAGGGCTCTGCCCTGACAGTGGGGAGCCTGCTTGAGATTCTCTCACTATCCCTCTCTCTGCCCCTCCCTTACTTGAGCTGTCTCCCTCTCTCTCTCTCCCTTTCTCTCTCTCTCTCCCTCAAAAATAAATAAATAAACTTTAAAAAAGGAAACTATGCTCAATTAATATTAATCATTATTATTATTATTGACTCCTGAAACCCAGCCTACTTGGGTGGTCTCTGGCCCCGTCCAGATCTTGCCAGCACTGCCCCCTGAGAATTATTCCTGATCCCAATCTCCTGTGTACTAGAAGGACCCTGATTTGAGACACCTGGAACTATGGTACTTTCAAAAGCCTGAGAAAGCCTGGAAAATGTGTCTTCTATGACATACAGAACAGATAAGACCTGTCCCCCCGGGAATACCATGACCATAAGAAAATCACAGAAAGGTATAATCAAGAGGTAAGTTTCGTGAGGCAACAGGACACTAGCAAGAAGTGGAAATCACTGCTGAGAGTGTTGTAGAGCACTAGGAAGAGGGCACCATTTCACCAATGCAATAAGACATGGAAAGAAATAGACATGACGATGTACTATCAAGGGGAGGCTAGAACCCTTGATGGCAATACACCCCGTAAGTGAAATAAAATGCTTCTATGGATATAACGATGCCTAGCCCATGACCTGGCCTATTATAGGCCCTCAGTAAAGATCATTTAAAACTGTCCTCCAGTATGACTTACTTTGGGTCAGGGAAAATGCTCAGTCAGACAATTGACTTAGTGTCCTAGAATGTCAGAGTTGGGAGGGGTGTTTGAGACAATCTGACCCAGCTCCTTAATTTTACAGCTGAAGATATTTACATGGAAAGAGAGAAATGGGCGGTAGAGTTACATGATGGGAAAATAGCAAAAACTAGAAATAGAACTAAGTTTTCCAGACTCTACAGGTGACTATAGAGAGCCACCTAGACGTACATAACTATGCTGACTCATCCTGGGCCTCTCGGGTTACCTGGCCATCAGACTCAGTGGCTAAAAGAGACAAGAGCAGGTGCATCTGGACACGTAGTCTTAGGCCACCCCCTACCCTCTGGCCTTGGCACACCCCAAACTATCATCCTGCCCCCTCTTGACTCTGTTCCCCATGTTTCTGGTCTCGCTTCCATTTTTATGCCTCTCTTCTCCCTACCTTCCTCCCAACAAAGCCTGGTCAAGCATTATCAGCACCATCTGGTCCCATCAGAGCAACCTAACCCTTTATTATTTGGTTTCATGCACCTTCTTGACAGTAACTAGTTTTTATTGAGCACTCACTATGTGCTATGAATTTTTTATGCAATACCTGCCTGTGCAATAAGGATTACTATTATCTCCATTTTACAGATAAAGAAAGTGAGACTCAGACAATTTCATGTGTGGGAAAGGAAAGCTGGAGTGTTAATAAGGTAGACGTAAAGGACTAGTAGATTAAAGCTCCAGCGGTGGGAACATGAGTGTCCTAGAGTAACAGGTGGAGGTGGTTGAATTCCTGGAGAGAGTGAACTAGTTTAGTCTGAAGAGGGAGGTGGCAGCTGATGAATGTACTTTTCCTTCATGTCTAGTAAATACAGATTCATTGAGGAGTGGAGCAGTAGTGATGCTAGGACTCCTGGTCGGGGGGTGGGGGTGGAATTCACAGGCAGGCTCTCTCTTCTGCCTCAAACCCACCCAGAGGCCGACATCCCACTCAGAGGCAGGCCCATTATCTGGCTCTTGTCTGTCCTCACCAGGTCCACAAATCACAGGTAGAGTAGGGATCACAGGGCTCCACCTGTCTTGGTGCCGCACCTCCAGCTCCTGACCCACTTCTGACTAACCCACCTGTGGAGTCAACCAGGTCTATGACCCACTTACCACAGGGCCCCTCCCCAGACATGCCTCCGTGTGAACCTTCTCTGTGCCCTGGAGTTCCCGCAGCCTGCAGGCACCAGCACCGCCGGTTCTGGACAGCTCCACCCAGCCCCGCCCTCACCTGGGTGTCCTTGGCTCCTCCACCCTCTCCTTTCCCTTCTCAACCCAGGTCTTGTGGCTCCGTCCGCCCTGGCCCAGAACTGTGTCTCTCTCATGCCTTTTCAACAGCTGCTCCTCCTGACTCCACTTCTCCCTTTCTGATATCCTCGCCCCTCAGAAATGTAGATCCGTTCATTTCAGGTTGCTGCTTAATCACCTGTTGCAGATTCCTCTTTCCTCTAGGATAAAATCCAAGCCCCATAGGGTGGACATCTCACCCTGAAGCAGGATCTATCTGTTTAGAATTTCCTCTGCCCCGTTAGCCTAGAGAAGATAGAGTTGCTTACGCTAAGCACTGAGACTTCCCAACAGTTCACCCTGTGCACAACAACCCTTAGATCTTAGAATCTTACGTTTTTTAAAGGGACCTCAAATCAACTCCCCACCACCACAAACTCAATCTTTTCCTGACCAGTGACAGGGTGCCCACAACATCATGAGGCAGCACATTCTGTCAGGTAAAGGGTTTTCTCATTATAGGGTCCTGGAATCTTACACTTGTAATACACCCAGAAGATGATGACCATCCACCCACTGGAAACATCTCTCTGCAACAAACTTACAGATAACCTGATTAATTACCTTGAACTTCCCATGCTCTGGTATCATTGTGTTTTTGAACCCAATCACAGGACTTTGCCTCTTTCCCAAACAAATGTCTTCTAACACACAGAATATATTTGGATTCTGAATTGTACCATCAATATGATACTCCAACTAGCTCTTTCCCATCAAACGTTTGATGCACTTGCTTAGGAGGGCAGGCCCTAGAGTCAGACTCCCCACATTAAAATGCCATCTCTGCCACCTACAAGCTGGGGGACCTTAGTTGAGTGACTTAATTTCCCTGAGCCTCAGTTGCCCCATCTGCAAAGGTGATACCTGCCTCTTATAACTATTATGAGGAGTAAAAAAATATGTATAAACTGCTAAGCATGATGTCTGGTCTATGCAAAAATTCAATAAGGTTATCTTTTGTTATTATACTTAATACATTTATCTGTGATGTCAATGATGGCTTTCAAACATTTTTCCTAGAATTCCAATGTTTAGTATAGATGAAAGCAGTATTTCTCCAGTGACAGCATGGGTGAGGTGTCCCAGCGTTCCATTGCTTCTGCCTTTCCCTTCTCAACTTCCTTTCTTGGTGGTCTCCTAAGACACCCCACTGGAACCCTGCCCAGTCTAGTTTGGAAAACTATTGGTCCATGTCATTAATAAAGTGCTTCACTAGAAAAGGCCAATTGCAGAGACACATTGAATGTATGCTAATTTCTTATCGCTGCTATAACAAACGCAGTGACTTAAGCCACACAAATTTATTATCTAGCAATTATGTAGGTCAGATATTCAAAACAGGTCTCACCAAGCTAAAAACCAAGGAGTGGACAGGGCTGCCTTCATTCTGGAGCCTCTAAGGGAGGATCTACTTCTTTGCTTTATCCAGCTGCTGAAGGCCATCCACAGTCCTTGGCTCATGGCCCCCTTCCTCCAGCCTCAAACCCAGCAATGTAGCATGTCTCTGGCCCTGTTTCCATCATCATATTCCTTTCTCTGACTCTTCCACTTCCTTCTTCCACTTTTAGGGACCCATGTGCTTATACTGGTCCCGCCCAAATAAACCATGATAAGCTCCTTATTTTAAGGACAGCTGGTTAGCAGCCTTAATTCCATCTGCAACCTTAACTCCCCTTTGCCATATCACTTAATATATTTTCAGTTTCCAGGGGTTAGGATGTGGACATCTTTGGAGGCCCATTATCCTGCTTGCTGTAGCTTGTCACTAGAGACTTCCTTGGACACTAGCCTGGAAAAATCACTCCGGCAACGACCTCACTGCAAGGGAGCCTGGGAAATTGAGCACATGGCATCTTGAGTTTTGCCACAGAAGACAGGTTCCACATCTCACCAAGACCCATAAAAGTGAGAGTTCCCCCAGATCAGTTCAAATGGTGGCAGAATGAAAAATAATAACAAATATCCACAGCATTAATCTAGGACATTTTCAATAAAGAACGAAAGATATTTTAGAATTACCAACTCTTGGTGAACCTATGATGGCTCCAAACGGATTCCTACTTCCTCGTCTGATTGCACATAACCCCTACACCATTTAAATAATCATTTCTCGTTCATCGTCAGAAACTGGATTTAAGACTATAATTTCTAGAACTCACATTTTGAAAATCAAGACAAGACGTGCCCATCCCCAGTCTGCTGGCGTCTCTCCCTCCACACTTCTCCAAATAAGACAGACAGGGATCCCACAAAGACCTCTGCAAGTCCTTTCAGGACCCTGGGCTATAATTCATGTGGGATGGAGACCTGAATTAATTAAGAGCAGTGAGGTGTGCCTTCTGCCTTTCCCCTATCTTCAGTTTCAATCTTTCCAGATTAAAGGCTTTTGTCTTGATGAATTGAGCACCTCTCTCAATTCTCTCCGATGACTGTCAACATTGTGCCATCATACCATGCTATGGGCTCTCCTGCCTTCTCCACCATCTGTCTCTGAACAAGAAAAGCCCTCGTTTTTATTCTCAGTGGCTTTTCAAAGGCCTTAGCTGCCTTCCAGATTAGCCTTTCAGACACCGTTTTTACAAACATGGGTAATTTCCCCAGGTGCTTGGCTGTGTGCCCCTTCTTAGGATTTGTGGTTTTAGAACCCAAGCCCATCGGAGGTGATGCTGAGGGGTCACGTTGCTTTCTAGTTCGCCCATATCAGGATTATACAATGAAAGGAACACAGATGCCGGGCTCAGATTCACAGGGTCTTGAACTTCACCTGCATCTCTCATTAGCAGTGTGAGCTCTCTCTCTCAATTAGGAGAATAATAGCTATTCAATCTCATAGAGCTACACAGTGTGGGTATCTTTGTGACAGCCCCTTGTGGGCTGGCTTTTATTGAATTTATCTTAGGTATTTTTCCCTTCAGTGAACACAGAGTTTTGTCTATTTGCCTGAACTCCTACTATAACACCACTTAAAAACAGATGGACAGATATCCACCAAATTTAAGAAGTTCTTTGAGATAGTCCAACATAATTGTCAGCTATGCAGCATGCAGAATGTTCCCTTTGGAGAGTCATGGGCATTTCAAAATATTTATAAAGGCTTCCTCCAGAGCAGAGCTATTCCTAGAGTGTATGGGGCCCTGAGCAAACTGTTGTGGGGTCCTGACAAATAATTTAATTTAAAAATATATTATAAAATTCATAGACCCTTATGAGATATAGTGATTTATCAATGAAGAGTTAGAACAATTGGTAAAGAAGAGGTGATTATGTACTTATTTACTGTCCAATAGAACACAAGAAGATTTTTCTTAGGGTCCAGGCACGATCTCTTCCTGTTTGTGTCCAGGAACCATTCTTTGTGTTCTTTTTTTTTTAATGTTTATTTTTTTGAGAGAGAGAGAGAAAAAAAAAGCATGAGCGGGGGGAGGGGCAGAGGGCAGGGGCGCAGAATACAAGCAAGCTCCGGGCTCTGAGCCATTGGCACAAAGTCCAACATGGGGTTCAAACCCACGAACCGTGAGATCATGACCTGAGCCGGAGTCGAACACTCAACAAACTGAGCCACCCAGGCACCCCTCTTTGTGTTCTTTATTGTCAAATGCACCATTTCTGGCTGGTTTTAGATCTCCTACAATGAGAAAAGAGAAGTGTAATGTTGTTTTTCCTCCCAGTGACATGGCATTTCAGAACCTGCTTATTTGGAGACAATACAGATCCTTGCACCCATGTTGTTCCCTAGTAACGTCTTTAATGCCAGTTGCATCATTACTCACAATGCTGCCTCATCAATCATGCCACATATGAATACTGGCTTCCAATGACTCAAAGGTTATTACTAAGTTTCATTGGTGAAGACCACAAATGCAAATCTTACCCAGAATGTGCAGGGAAATGTGATTGATGATTCATTCCAGCTATGTCAAATTTACCACTTGGAATTTTATAAACTGCACATAGGAAAAGACATCTTCCAATCATATCTGGAACTCTTTCAGCCATAATCACTGCATCCCTAGAACATGACCTCTTTCAGCGTTGACCACAAGACTGCCTTCCACTCATAGGTACTAGTGGTGAGCATAGATGAGGGACCCAGAGAAAAGCAAGAAGTGTGGTTCTATTCACACAAGAAATGTCTCTCCCTTGTCCACATGACTTAAGACCAACCCAGAAGAGCATATTACACATCCATCATATGCAAGGGAGGTCACTGGTGAGATGGCTTTTGGCCATCTCAAAAGCCCTCAAAGCAGGCAGGCATACCCACCTCTGGAAACTATTCAGGGGATGAGACAACCACCCTGGGTGCCAGCAGGAAGGATTATAAACAGGTGGGGGGAGAGTAATAAGGTATGAGGCTTGAGAGGTCAACAGGGATCAAAGGTCAGCAGCGTCAAGTGCAAGAGAACTGGGAAGATGGGCAAACCAAGCAGAAGAATCAGCATGTGGAAAGGCATAGAAATTCACAAATAGAAGATGCGTCCAAGAAATATCAGATGGTCTCTTGTGGCAGGCTTCATTTTAGGCTAGGAAATTTAAACTTTATCCTATAAGCCATGAAGGCCTCACATGGTATCTTCAAGCAGGAGAGACATGGTTAGATTGGGCTTTTAGCAAAATTGCTGTAGCAGCAAAGGGAAAGTCAACCTGGAAGAGGAGGGATTGGTGGATAAGAAACCAACTCAGAGCAGCGTCCAGTACAAGATGAAGTAAGTCAGAACTGAACTTGGGAAAGGAGTCATCAGTAGGAGAGAACAGGGTAGACTCTAGCCAAGCAGGGGCAGGCAGGTGGGATGTGACAACTGACGGACGTAGGAGTGAGTCTTGGCTAGGAGCCCAGAATGACTCCCAGGTTCCAGCCATGGTGACTGGGTGGGGAATGGTGTCATTCCTGAAACAGGGAATCGAAGATGAGAAGCAAGTCAGGCAGGAAAAAGGATCAATTCAGGCTGGGACTTGTCAAGTTAAAGGAGCTGTGGGATATAGAAGAGGAGGGTTCCAGAAGCCAGGAAACACGTTCAATGGTCAGGAGTGAAGTCTGACCTGGTGAGGGTCTTGGTTGAGTTGGATGGAGCCCATTAAGAGGCTTCTGGAATGAGATGGGAACTTAGAGAGAATCTGGGAAACACGGACATTGAGGGAATTATTATGGAGTTAAAATCAAGGACACTCAGGGACAAAAGCCAATCGTCCACGTAGTGGAAGCTTCACCAAGTTCCTTGGCCAACTTTTCATAATCAGCTATCTACATATATCCCTATTCCTTCTTTTCTTTTCCAATCACGAGTGAAAATACCACTTGTATCCTCATCACATATGCAAATTTTTGGTACAAAATTTCTCCAGAACCTAATCTGTGCACCTTCTTGAGTCAACACCCATGAACGTAGCCAGTGGGTTTGCCAATGGTTGACTTCAACAACATGGTAGGAGATGCCAATGAGTTGGTCATGAGGGTCTATCAGCCAGTTACCAGCCCTTCAGGGTGACTTGAGCTTAGACCTCCAGGGCAAGTAACAGCAGAAGACCCTTAGATTTACTCTTGTCTTCCCCATTTTCAGATGGAGAAAGTGAGGCCAACATACTGGAAGGCTCTTTCCCAAAGATAGTAGTAAAACCAGTTGACCACATCAGTGTGACTAAGTTTTCTGAGGTTGATTAAAATGTCTTAATGGGCAGAGCATTTCCAAAGTTTCTCTGCCAATGCCACCAGATGCCACTGGCCTAGTTCAGAAACCAGTGAGTCTGCAGTTCCTCCAGCTCATTCAGAAGCTGCTGGGATGAGACACAATCCTGGCAAGACAGGATATCTCCACCTGGAAGGGTGGAGAAAAGATGCAAGTTATCACCTCCATGGGGCTCCATACACTGTGGTTGCCACCTATCCCTCTATCCCTAAGGCCATGAAGATCTGCATTTGTCCTGGGCAGTGTATTAGGGGTCACTTAATGATCATGAGAGGGGGATTCAACGAGGAAATCCAAACCTGTTTTACCAAAGTGATCTTCCTTGAAATCGGCTTATGTAGGGATGCTCCTCCCTGAAAATTGCTGTTCCTGGGTCTCCCTCTCTGACATCGCTGCCTCTGGTCTTACCCTACTTCAGGCCCTCCCCTGCACAGCTGTCAGAGGGATCTTTCTGAAGCATCCATCTGATGATGTCAATGCTTGGAAACTCCCAGGACTTTCTCCCACCTTGGCCAAGTATTTAAGACTCTGACTCTGGTCCGAGCTTCAGCCTTTCCAGCCATCACTTCTCTCAGGGTTCCTAGAGTTCTGCCACTTTGGGTATCATCCAGTTCCCTAAACATACCAAACATTTTTATGCTCCAGTGCCTTTGCATATGCTTTCTGGAATTCCATTTGCCTTCATATCCATTAAAATGACTCTTATTTATTCTTATTAGTTTTTGTATCTAGACTTTAAATTCCTCAATGTAACTGATATCTTACCTTGCTATCCCCAGCATACAGTTCAGGACTAGTGGAAGGCTGAGAGTAGTATCTGTAAATAATGTAGGACCAGCCTTCACATAAGTATGGGAGAAGGAGACAGTTTAAAAAGTTACCGTGAGGTGTCATGGTAGCCGTGTTTCCACCCAGTGGGGAAATCCATTTTTGGCTCAAACCTTATTGTGGAAGTTACTTTTCCTACCAAAGAGGTACCAGGCTAGAACCTTCAGAAATTCTTCATGACAACTCTTTTATTTTTTAATTTTTTTAATGCCTATTTATTTTTTAGAGAGAGACAAAGACAGACCACAAGCAAGGGAGGGGCAGAGAGAGAGGGAGACACAGAATCCAAAGCAAGCTCCAGGCTCTGAGCTGTCAGCACAGAGACTGACAGGGCTCAAACTCAAAGGGTGAGATCATGACCTGAGCCAAAGCCGGACACTTCACCGACAGAGCCACCCAGGCGCCCCGTGACAACTCTAATCATAGATGGACCACAGGAAGTGGAGAAGCCCAGATTATGGATCATAAGTGTAGTTCTGCACACAGTGAGTAAGGGAGAAGGCGGTGGTTCACTGGAAAACAAGAATGCAGGCATTCTCCAGTGAATATTTAGAAATATCATTGATGGGCCATAAAGTAAACTTTGGGCAAAAACATAAGCAGAAGCAGAGAATTTTCTGCAAACAAGCAGTCATGTGAGACCAGACATGTGTGAGCAAACAGAATGACCTATCTTCAGAAGGAAGTCAAACATGTCTCTGGGAGGAACTAGACGGAACCCATTCTATTGGCTGTTGCAAGCCTGGAATTTTTACCAGGTACCTAGTGAAGGTGAAGCGGCAGCTTGCACAGACCCGAGTATGACCTACATAGCTTTTTCTATACTGATGTCCTCTAGTTGCCAAGTTATATAGGTTTCTTATTCTACAATATGGGCTCAACGTTCTCTAGTAGCATTTTTGTTGTCTTCGTTAAGTCCTAAATTACAGAGTCCCTCCAGTTACTACTTAAGGGTAACTGAGTTGGGTGCCTCCGACCTGACACACAAAAGCATGATTTGGATGCCCACACAGGACATTCATTCATTTGACAAGTATTTGTGGATCCACTACCTTGTGCCAGATACCGGAGGTACAACAACAAGCAAGGGGTCCTCTTGGAGTTAACAGTCAAATGGGAGAGGAGATGCTGACCAGCGGCCAAGACTTACACTGCAGGGCACTCTGTGTTACGAGGGAGAAGCAGAAGGGGACACAGAGGCAAAGAGAAGAAGCATTCGAGCCAGACCAATGGGGTCAGGGAAGGCTTCCTGGAGGAGTGATCCTGAGACATCCCATTAGACAACATGGGAGGGAAATGGAAGATGGATGCATGGTCCAGGCAGGATGGGGTGGGGAACCGAGTGTGCCAAGATTTGGAGTCAAGGGAGGGGAATGTGAGGAGAGCAGGGCAGGTCCAAGTATGGAGCCAGCCAGCTTCAGCCTGTCTATACACATTGCCAAGGAAGAGAATGGACAGCAGGAGGCAGAGCCTCGGCTCAGCCCGCATATGACACCCCATTTTTACCCTAGTCATGGGCTTACAGAGTCAGCTCCACCAAGCCCGTTGGGCCAAGGTGGCTCTTATCACCCCAGCCCAGCAGCTCAGAGACCTCCCAGACTTCATCACACGAAGAAAGTCCCAGCCATGGCTGAAGTCCTGTTTGGCCCTCTCCTTTGTTCCCCACCCCACTCTGAGCACAGTAGTAGCTAGCAGGAGGCCCGCCATCTTGGACAGCACTGCATCTGGGGTGGCGGTGAGCATGGGAAGTCCAAAGGCCTGGCCGGTTTGGTCAGGAAAGCTGTTCGTCACTACGTGGCCCAAGGAAGAGACGACTGGCTGTATCTCGGGCACAAATGTAGGTGGTCAGATGTGGTATGGCTCTGTGCAAGTGCTCAAAAGAGCCTTCTGGAAGGGATTCTTATTATCTCTCCCAGCATCCAAGAGTCATCTCCTCGAGGACGTGCAACATGGAGACCCAGGATTGGGACAAGGGCAAAGCTGCTTTAACCATATTTTATAGTTTACAGCCATTTTGACGCTCTCCGAGCACAGACTGTGCTCTGGGCTTCCTCCTAGGTGTGTTAACATGTGCATGAAGCTGTCTCCTCATAACAAACCTACAGGATAGGCACTGTATCCCCATTTCTCAGATGAGGAAACTGAGGTCCAGGGTAGCGTAACAAATTCGCCAAAATTTCGTTCCTACGTGAAAGAAAGAAAATCTGAACCAATCTGAATCCTGGCCTCCTGCTTCTCTCACTCCCCTCCCCCATTAGCTCATGCCATCATCTCCAGAGGCCTGGCAAGTTCAGCAATATCAATGGTCTAGGCTGAAAAGAGTGAGCCCCTCATGGGTGGCAGAAGGTACCAGAAACATGTGTTTCAGTCTGATAAGTTTGGAGCGGTCAGCACATTTTCTGAGGCAGCTCCCCCTCGCTGAGCACCACCTCCTATCATTTCATTCTGACCTTTTAATGAAAAATAAACGTCCCCCCACCTCCGCCCTGCTTACTAGTCCAGATCAGGCAATTATACAGTGTTTGTGTGTGTCGGGGGAGGGGAGGGAGGGACGGGGATCTGAGACACCAGGTCGGCAGTGAGTGGTGATGGCAGTGAGGAAAGCCAGCTGGCCCCCCAGGGCTTTCCCAGGACCCTCGGCCGCGTCTGCTAATGCCCAGAGCCGCCCGGTGCCGTCCCGGTAAGGCAAACCCACCAGCCCACCTGTCATCCCCAAACTGTAGATCTTACTTTCCAATCAAATTCTTACACAAGGCCATAGGCACACTGGTTAAGGGCACAAGACCTGGCATGACACTGACCTTCACTCTGAGCTTGGACGAATGGCTCCATCTATCAGAACCTGAGTGTTGTCTTCTATAAAATGGGGATAAGAGCAAGAAGCTTACAGGATTCAATGAGATAAGTCACATCAAGAGCCAGGTTCGTGACGAGCGCCCAAGAGACATTAGTCGTCGGACCGTGTTGTTAGTTTACGCCGAAGAGTAATGAAGAAAAATGCACATATCGTAAGTGCACAGCTCACTGTTTTTCACTAACTGAACACACCCGTGGATGCAGCACCCAAAGCAAGAAACAGAGCAGGCTCAGCATCCCCGAAGTCCCTACCCTCCCCCCACTCCACACCTTTCTGGCCACTACTGACTCCCAAGAGTGACCTCTAATCCTGCTTCTGGTTTTGCCTGCGCTGAAGATGGCTGCTAGGTCTGTTACTACTGTGTGATCCAGGCCAGTAGTAACAGGACAAGTAGTAACAGGACAAGATCCAGGACAAGTCCTCTAGATGGAATTATCTTCTACGGTCTCCACAACAGCCCTCTGATATGTGTAGGCACATCCCCCCCATGTTACAGATGAAGAAGTGACGAAGATGCTACGGAATCTACAAGAATGTTGGTGGAACAGAGTTTAGCAAGATCACGGCGAGCGCCTCGAAATGCAGAAGTCAACGGCAGTTGTACACACCGGCGACAAACAACGGGGGACTGAAGCTTAAAGCGGCATTGAGAAATACTTAGGATGAATTCAACAAAATATGTCCAAGCCTACGCGGTCAGAATCGCAAAGCGTTGCTGGAAGCATACGAGGAAGACCAAAAAAAGTGGGAAGATACACCGCATTCACGAATCAGAGGACTCCAGAGGGTTGAAATGTAGATTTGCCCCCAGTTGATCTATAATTTCAGTGTGATCCCAATCGCATTTTTTTTTTTAAGAAATTGAAAGCGGATTCTAAAACTTATGTGAAAGTGTGAAGAGCCTAAATAAACAATTTTGCAAAACCACATTTTGGAAGATTTACATGACCTGATTTTCAAACGTACCATACAGCTACTGTGATCCAGGGTGGTCTCAGAGTCAGGATAGACAGACGTCTACATCAAAGAAACACAGTGGAGAGTCTAGACATAAACCCACATAAATACATGGTCAGTTGATTTTTGACAAATATGCTAAGGTAATGTGATGAGAGGGAAAGTCTTTTTCACGATTGGTGCTGGAATGATTGGATTGCATACGCAAGAGGAAGGAAGGAAGGAAGGAAGGAAGGAAGGAAGGAAGGAAGGAAGGAAGATGAAGAAAGAAAGAAAGAAAGAAAGAAAGAAAGAAAGAAAGAAAGAAAGGGAGAGAAGGGGAAAGAAAAAACGAACTCAAATTCGAATCTTGAGATTTGCCTCTCACCCTAGCCATAAAGTTAACTTAAAAACTGATTGCAGGGGCGCTCAGTAGGTTAAGCATCCGACTTCGGCTCAGGCCACCATCTCACAGTTGGTGAGTTCGAGCGCCGCATCGGGCTCTGTGCTGACAGCTCAGAGCCTGGAGCCTGCTTCAGATTCTGTGTCTCCCTCTCTCTCTGCCCCTCCTTCACTCGCACTCTATCTCTCTCTCTCTCAAAATAAAATAAAAACATTAAAAAAAATTTTTTAACTGATTGCAGACAAAACTATAAAAACTAAAACTATAAAAGTTTTATAAGAAACAGAAGAAAATCTTTGCAACATTGGGATAAGCAGTATTTCTTAAATAGGACCTAAAAATAAAAAACAACCACGACCCACTTTTTTAAATGATCAATTGGACTTCATCAGAATTAAAAAAAAATGCCTTCTTTTTTTTTTTTTTTTTGCAAGTCAACATTAGGCTACATAAACAAAAATAAGGTACATATTAGAAAAAATATTCATAACGTCTGAAAAAGGACCCGGGTCCAGAATATTGAAAGAACTCTTACAACTTGATAATAAAGAAAGAAACCAAACTTTTCAAATGGGCCAAACACTTCACAAGAGAAGATATACAAGCAGCCAATATGCACATGAAATGATCCTTAGTCATCAGGGAATAGAAGCTAAGAGCAAAATGAGATTACGCGGCATGTCTGAAATGAGAATGTCTAAAATTCGAAAGACTGACATCACCAAGCGTTGGCAACGGGGAGGAACAGGTGGGATTCTCTCACACTGTCGGCGAGAATGCGAAACAGTACAGTCACGTTGGAAAACAGTCTGCCAGTGTCTTCGTTAAACACACACTTACCATATATATAACCCGGCAATCTCACTTGTAGGTATTTGCCTAGGACAAATTAAAACAGGTGTCCATACAAAGGCTTGTGTGTGAATATCAGGTCAGCTTTATTCATAGTAACTGAAAACTGGAAATGACTCAAATTCCCATCAACTGACAAACAGATACATGAATTGTGGGATCGCCCATTACAATGGCATCATACTCAGAAATAAAAAAGAACACAGTGCTGATATCATGCCACAGCCTGCATCAACCTCAAGACACCTTGCTGAGCAAAATGATTCGGAACCTAAAAGACTACATACTGTATGATTTTATTTATAAGTTCTAAAAAGGATAGAATTTTTTAATTTTTTCAAAGTTTATTTATTTTGAGAGAGACACAGAGACAATGTGAGTAAGAAAGGGGCAGAGAGAGGGGGGGAGACAAGAGAATCCCAAGCAGGCTCTGTGCTGCCAGGGTAGAGCCTGATGCGGGGCTTGAACTCACGGAACTGCAAGATCGTGACTTGAGCCGAAACCAAGAATCAGACATTTAACCAACTGAGCCACCCAGGCGCCCCTACAAAGGATAAATGTAATCTAAAGGGATAGAAAGCAGATCAGTGGGAGACCAGGGTGTCTGGGAAGAGATCCAAGGAGCCTGTGGGGGGTGATGGAAATGTTCTATTCTATTGGTACTGATGGTGGTCAGTGGGTTTACTGATTTGTCAAGTCACTGGACTCTTAAAATAAGCATTGTATATATACTATGATAATTATACCCGAGTTACTAACAAAATGATTTCTGTAACAAGCAAAAAATGGAAGCTGTTGGTTTTATTACTATTATATACTATGTCCCCCAAACGGCACCAAGCCCTTTGTGGGTATCATTTCATTTAATTTTTTCAACAGCCCACTGATACATGTACACTAACGTTATTCCCATTTCATAGAGAAGAAAACAGAGGCTCCTGGAAGGATGTGGAATAAGGTGGCCAAAGCTTCGCTGCTAATAAGTAATGCAGAATTAGAACTCAGGCTCTCCCAGTGAGTCTACTGCCTCCAAAGCACAGAGGAAACCCACTCTGTGCACTTAAGTTATTCCCACTCAATACATGGTTGTAACTGATACTGTTCTGCTGTTGTTATTTGCAGAGGTGATAAGTAAAGCACCCCCCTGAAAGTGTAAAGCTCACGGGCACGTGAGTCTGTGGGATGCCTCCAACTTGAACCCCACCTGGATGGGGCAGATTTCATCAGAGACCTCCGTCAGAAGAGAACGGGGCAGGGAAACTGAGGCAGAGGCTGAGCTGAAGGAAAGGTGCACACATAGGGAAAGCATGGGGAACATGAGTATCACGGGAACACACATCAGGCCCGGGGCCCCCAGGAACGAGGAAAACTCCAAACCGCAGCCCACGTGGGGCAGAGGTCCGGAACTGACTTCCCAGTCTGGGCAGAGCAGGACAAGATAGCCTGGAGAGCTCAGGGTGACCAATGTGGCTGTTCAATTCCAGTCAGTGTGAGACAGGTCACTCCTGGCAGAGTGGAAAACATGCCCACGGCTCCCTCTGACCTCAGGTTCTCCCCCTCGTTTAGACACCAGGAAAGCTTACCTTTGGAAATGACCCTGCTTCTCTGAGTCTGTGGTTGCAGAGGGTGACATCACACCCCGTAATCATGACTTTGGTCCTGAAACAATTATTCATCCTCTTCTATTTAAGATTGGTGGCCCCCACTCACCGGGTGACGAGCCGTCCCCCTCTCCTGACCTGTGCTCTCATGGCTCCCAGTCTTCCTGGATTTTGCCAGGTGCAGCTGCATCCGGCTGGTTTGGGAGCCGGGCAGTGAGCACCGGGCACCAGCTAAGGAATTAAGAAAACATTAAATAATAATCATAATAAGGGGGAAGAAGACCAACGCTTTCTTCAAAACCTTGGGAGCTTCGCGAGGGGCCCTTCTCAATGGATTGCCATTGATCAGGGTAGTATATGGGACTGCTGAACCCAGAGGTGTGGGCCTTAGTGGTGAGATTCCTGGCCCAGTGGAGGAGATGCTGGGAAAGCTCTCGCCCAACTGTCCCCGAGGGAGCCATGCGTGTGCCCTGCATGTGCCCTCGGTCAACAGGATTTTCCCTGCCTTCCGCTGGGACTCTAAGTTGTGTTGGGTCCATGAGAGGACTTGGCATGCCATCCTCCAAACTGTCGCGCAACGGCTGTCCCGGCTGAAGAACCGCCCAAGGGACAGAGTGTGAAGGACTGCAGCGGGTGGCCAAAGCCCTAGGACAACGCGGTCAGAGGGTTGGCTCTGTCTGGAGCTCACTGGAGGCAGGAAACAGCAAAGACATCCAGCTTCCAGGCCAGCGTGGTGCCGAGTGGAAGGGCCAAGCCAGAAGCTACACCAGTGCAGGTAACGGCAGTGGCTTGCAGAGAAATCGGGTTTCTGGCGTCAAGTACTCGGCGGCAGCTTCGACCGTGGCCATAGCAGCCCCGCCAGCGAGCCAGGTTCGCCGTGATTTTACAGGTCCTTAGAGGCTTGGCCTCCTGCCAACTCTTCCATTCTCACCCATCAATTCTGGGAGCTACTCCCTATGTTTTCTTCCCAGGCACGTGTGCTGCCATTTGCAACCAAGAAACAGGGATGACGCAGTTCTTAGACATCTAGGGACAATATCAAGAGGATTTCGCGACCTAGTGGCCCAACAACTAGAACAGTGACTGACACAGAGCAGATACCTAGTAAATACATGAAATCGTATCTCGCGGATGGAAGGAAAGGAGAAAGGAGGGGAAGGAGGGAGCAAGGGAGGCGGGTATAGGCCAACAGTGTGCATGTGGTGCAAGAGAGGAAAGAGGGAAGGTGGTCCACAGATTTCCGACGCGGACAGCTTCGTGGATGGTGTCCCCATCCAGGTTGAAGGAGGAAATGGGAAGTCAGGTTTGGGGGGGTGGGTGGGAGTTTCCTCCAGGTACAGCTTTTTCAGCAGAGAGTTGGATATTGAGATCGAGAGGTCAAGAGGAAGCTCCCGTGACATGATGATGACCCGGGGGTGACCAGAACACAGTGGTAAGTGAGCGTCGCGAGCAGAAGAAACCCCCTGGTGAAAAGAGGAAATGGCCAAGGATAGAATTCTGAAAAGTACCAGCATTTATAGATGACCCGAGAAAGACTTGCTTACAACAGAGACTGAGAAAAACCGTCGGGAGTTCAAAGAAACCACGACCGGCTCTGGAGAGCTGAGCCCGTGCGCCAAGATGCACTCAAAGGCATGCTTTGCAAGGACCCAGGCAAGACGAAGACACCTTTCTGCTTCTGCCTTCGCAGTGCTCCGGCCAAGCTCCCGCCTTCCCGGCCTCCTTGCTGTCCACAACGCGGAAGGTAGACCAGCACGCTGAGCTACAGACGTGCATGGGCACCCGCTGCGGGCTAGGCCCTATGCAGGGCGGTCTGCATTTGTTGTCTCGTGTATCTTTGCACCAAAAGTGAATCGTTACCCTTGGTCCCATTCATCTAGTGAGGAAACTGAGGTTCAAAGAAGCAAGCTGATCACGTGCCCAACTTCCCACTCGGGTGGCTACCAGAATTGTTCCGTGAGAGATCCTGAGGCTGAACAAGGATGGAGGCAGGAAGCTTCCAAAAAAGCAGCCACTTTGCACTGTGAGACACTGAGGCACAGAGCTGCTACTTGCCTAACGTCGCACGGCTAGTGGCTGGGTATACTCCCTGGCTCGCTGCCTTCAGGATGACGATGATGACGCTGACAATGGTGATGATGATGACAGTAACAATAATGAATAACAATAATCGCTGCTACAATTACAAGGCACCTGTTGTGTACCAAAACCAGTGTTCCGGGTATTATCTCATTTAATCTTTATGACAACCCAGTGAGGCAGGGGTTATCATAAACCACCCTTTGACTGTGGGTGTAATGGGGCCCGAATTGCCACCATGAGCTGTGAAAATTTGTCTACCAGGCTCGGGGCTGCAGGGGAGCATGCCGGACGGGACAGGGGGACAGCGAGCCCAGCAGGGCAGATCCAGGCTCCTCAGACCTGGGAGCAGCCCCTGGGAACAGACAGCCCAGCCCGGCCAGAGAGGCGCTCTGCCCAGACAGACCACAGAAGCGTCTGGGTAGCTGCTGGCTCCTGCCCTCTGTGAGCTTGTAGCAGCTTGTGCGGGTCTCTGGGATGAGGCGAGCAAGGACTGGCCCTCCCGTCCTCAGTGCTGGCCAGGAAGCTGCACTGCGCCGTGGGACTCATGTCTCCGAGCCCGCCCAGACCCAAGACCTTGAAATGAGTGGGGAATGGGGGTCTACAGGCTGGGGCGGTGGGGAGAATAGGATCCCCAGATAGCAGACCCTGGGGAGGATTTCGGCACCACCACAGAGCTCTGTCCTTAGTCTTTTCTTAGTCTTTCTTCCAGAACTAGGGCCTGCTGGGAAGTTTATTGCCTTTCCTTTTCAGTCACATTTGAAATAATATTTCAGTGATATTCCTAGCAAGATACTAGACATGGTGAGGATCCCAGTGCCTGCTTGCTACTTAGTATAAATAAACATTTATTGAGCATTTACCATGCGTGAGGCAAGGAGCCACGAACCTTGCGATCATTGTCTCTAATGGTCACTACAACCTCATGAAGCAGGTTCTAGTAAGATCTCCATTTTACAGGCAAGGAAACTGAGGCTCGGAAAGGTGAAGTAACTTCCTCACAGTCACATAATTAAAATATAGCAGAGCTAGGATTTGACAGGAGCCCATGCTCACAACTGTCCCACTATGATGTCATTCCAGAGAGTGGGGTGTGCGTGTGTGTATGTGTGTGTGTGTGTGTGTGTGTAGAAAGGCAGCTAATTTGGTGGAGACTTTTGGGAACCTCAGCCTTGAGACTTCTTGCCATCCTATGAAGGCTGTGTGAACTTGATGAAGGAAATTCACATCTCTGAGCCTCAGGTTCCTCATCACTTTTTCCAAACATCTAGTATGGAAAGAGAAGGATAAATAACCCCCTAAAGTAACAAACACCAATGCAGTAAAAATACAATGCATGAGTGAGTATACGTAGACACCTGTGTGCACATGTATGTCTATGAGTGTAGCAGTTCCCCAGGCAGGTATGTGAATGCACATGCGTGTACGTGCATTTGCAGTAGGCACACTCAGTCGGAACTCATTTGTGTCCCCTCTCTGCCCCTGGTCATGCACTGGAGGTCCCGGAAAGGTATCCAGAGCTCACTCATACCCATCTGCCTGCTGTACTTCTAAACCGTTCTCTCTGCAAGAGATGACCGTCACCTCCCAGCTGTTAAAGTCTGGGCTGTGGCATGAGTGGAAGCGAAAGTCTGCTCCCAAACTTGAAGCCACAGCCTGCCCGTTCAGCCCCCTGCCTGCCCGGCCCACTTTGCCTTCTCATGGGCCAGAACTGACCACTGGGAGATTTCCCTTAGACTGGGTGAGGGAGCCAGATGTGACCCCCTAAAGAAAAGGGAACGTCAGACAAGGTGGAGGGGTGAGGGACAGGGTACTTGCTTTGGGCCCCAGTTTACTCTCTCAGGAGTCTAAGTAAATGAATCTTCCACAAAGGCAGGGACCTGGGCTTGCTCACATAGAATGAATGTTCCAGAAATATATGCCACATATATAGATAGAGATATATAGATGATGTAGATAGATATAGATATAGATATAGATATAGATATTTATCAACAACCCTCAAAAAAAGCCCCATTTTATATATGAGAGAACTGAGGTTCAGAAAGGTTAAGTAACTTACACAAGGTCACAAGGCATCGAAGCAGCAAAGACAACATTCCGACCCAGTCTCTCCTATAGCAAAGCTTGTCCTTATTCCACTGTGCCCAGGAAGTTATCAATCTCAGGCAATCCGGTGAGGTCAAACGTAAGACAGCTAGGCTTTCCCAATCTGCCCTGACATGGAGCCACAGCCAACGAGAACGGGCGAGCAGGCACTGTCCCAGCCCGAGACTGCGGCCAAGGGAGCCACTGACACAGAGGCCAGCTTAGCAGTGCTCTGAGGGGCAAGGGCTGCGTGCTGTTTCCCCAGCCAGAAACTGGTCTAATGCACCACATCTCTCAAGTTCGGCTGAGACTGCAAGAGTGTTCCAGGCAGGGAGATCAGCACATATGAGGTATGGCCAGAGGGTGGGGTGTGTGTGCTTGGGGGACAGGGTCAGAGACGAGGCTGGAGAGAAGGACAGGGGTCAGATCCCAAAGGGTCTGTTGAAGACACCTGTTTAGTTTCCCAAACTAGGTAGCTTAAAACAACGGAAATGTTTACCCTCGCGGTTCCAAAGGGCAGAAATCCAAAATCAGCTTCACTGGGTGGCTGTCAAGGTGTCAGCAGGGACTGTGCTCCCTCCAGGGGCCCTAGAACAGAATCTCTTCCCAGCCAGCCTCTTCCAGCATCCGGTGGCTGTCAGCAGCCCTTGGTTTCAGCCACCTGGCTGCAACCTCTGCCTCTGTAGCATTGCTTCCCCCCTTCCTTCTGTGCTCTCCTCCTCTGTGTGTGGTAAAATCCCCCTCTCTCCATTTTATGAGGATACCTGGGATGGGATTTAGAGCCCATCAAGATAATCCAGGATAATCTCCCATCTGAAAAGCCTTAATTTAATAATCACATCTTGCAGAGACTTTTTTAAAAACGGTAACTTCTGGGGCACCTGGATGACTCAGTAAGGTAAGCGACTCTTGATTTCGGCCCAGGTCACGATCTCACGGGTCGTGAGTGCAAGCCCCGCATCAGGCTCTGAGCTGACTGTGCAGAGCCTGCTTGGGATTCTGTCTCTCCCTGCCCCTCCCTGCTATAAATTAATTAATTAATTAACTAACTAACTAACTAACAAAAAAAATTTTTAATAGTAACATCTTCAGGTTTCAGGGATTAGGACTAGATATCTTTGGGGCCTTTTAAGTACATTTCCACCTTGTCTTGCTGGCAGTGGGGGCCATCGGAAGGTTTCAGGTAGCAGAGTGCTATGCTGAGATTGCTTTTCTTAAATGAATGTGGATTTCTCTGTGTCTGTGGGAAGTTCAGCTGCCAGACCAAGATTTCTGAAAAGTCCCGTAGACTTGCAATCTTTGCTCACTGCTGGCTCCCTCTTGCCCTGGATTCACTTTTTCACGTATGATCCCCTACGCTGCTGTTCAAACATAGAATCATGGGGCGCCTGGGTGGCGCAGTCGGTTAAGCGTCTGACTTCAGCCAGGTCACGATCTCACGGTCCGTGAGTTCGAGCCCCGCGTCAGGCTCTGGGCTGATGGCTCGGAGCCTGGAGCCTGTTTCCGATTCTGTGTCTCCCTCTCTCTCTGTCCCTCCCCCGTTCATGCTCTGTCTCTCTCTGTCCCAAAAATAAATAAACGTTGGGAAAAAAAAATTAAAAAAAAAACATAGAATCAAATCTTCCTTCCTTGATCTTCACCCCCACCAAAAAGAAAAGAAAAGAAACTCACGCAAAACGCTGGTATGTGCTGATGACTTCACTGAAGGTCTGCAGTGTCAGAGGGAGTTTGCGTCGTGCTTTGCAATTTTAGTAAATATGAAAGGCCTTGTTCTTCTATGGCCTTGAGCCACTGTAACCACCTGGCATCTCTCGCTGGCCACCTTCTTCTCAGACTATCCCCTCCTGCCATTGCCCAGCCCCACTTGTCTCTATTCTCTCTTACCACCTCCCTCTTCCCTGCTAACCTCCCCCCACCTCCAAATGCCTATAACTGATAAAACTGAGCAGTTAGGATATGCCTGGCCCTCTCCAAGTGAACTAGTATTTTTCTAAGCAAGGGTAACTCCCTTCTCAAGAGGTTCTCTAAAATCAGCAGCTAAAATAAGAATTTTGCATTCCACTGCACATATATATATATATATATATGCATGTTATAGGTAAATCAATTTAGAGGGTTATCGTATATGTAAATAGACACATGCCTACACAGATACACACACACACACACACACACTCACACACGCACACATGCCCCAAAGGTCACAGCTCAGTTCCAACTTGAAAGAAGCATGTTTTAATATCACTACCACAACCAACCAACCCGTCTGGTTGGAGCTGTGGTTGGCAACAGGTAATTAGCGTTCACCAGGATGACCAGGCCCAGTGCTCCATCACAGATCCCAACAGACTGCTTCACAGCAAGAGGCTCAGCTTTGGTGTAATTACCTATGCCCTGCACATCGGTTGCCCTGGTGTGATGTCAGTCCCTCCACATTGTTTATTTTAATTAAATCAGAAATTGTAGGTCTCAGGTGCCTGTAATTACAGCCTATGAACTAAATTGACTGAGGCCCCTAATTAACCTGAAACACGTCTACCTGACTGGAGGTGTAAGTTTGGACTTGACTGGTGCAAGGCACTGCATCAGCACTGAAAAGAAAACTGGGGAAGACCAGGTAGAGACTGGGATAGGGCAGCCCTCATCCAAAATCAGCCACACGACAGCCTGTACCCCCTAGACCACATAGTGGGTTCAACTGCATTCCCAAATGTGCCAACTAGCACAGGACACATTCAATAAAACATCCGAAAGTCAATTAATGTGATAACACCATATCACTAGAATAAAAAACAAAAACTACATGATTATCCCAATAGATGCAAAAAAAAAAAAAAAAACACTTGACAATATTCAACACCCTTTCACGATAAAAACACTCAACAAACCAGGAATAGAAGGGAATTTCCTCAACTTGGTAAAGGACATCTATGAAGAACCCACAGCTAAGATCATACTTAATACTGGATGCTTTCTCACTAAGACTAAAAGCAAAAGGATGTCCACACTCACCATTTCTATTCAATACTGTCCTGGCAGTTTCAGCCAGGGCAATAAGGGACAAAAAGAAATAAAAACATCCAGACTGGAAAGAAAGAAGTAAAACAATCTAGTATATATGACATCCTCTTATACAGAGAAAACCCTAAGGAATCCACCAAAAAACTCTTAGCCTTAATAAATGAGTTCAGCAAGGTTGCAGGACACAAGGTCAACATACAAAAATCAAATGATTTTCTATATATTCGCCGTGAGCAATCCAAAAATAAAATTTTAAAAACAAGCCTGTTTACAATAGCGTCAAAAACAGTAAAATACTTGGGAGTAAGTTTAACAAAAGACATGCAAAACTCATAGCCTGAAAGCCATAAAACATTGTTGAAAGAGATGAAAACAGACCTATAAAATTGGAAAAGCTTTCCACGTTCATGGATTGGAAGACTTAATTCTGTTAAGGTGGCAATATTCCCCAAGTTGATCAACAGAGTCAAAGCAAAATCCCTATCAGAATCCCAGCTGGCTTCACTGTAGAAATTGGCAAACTCATTCTAAAATTCATTTGTAATTTCATGGCCCTCAGAATAGCCAAAAAAAAAAAATTTTTTTTTGAAAAACAACAAAACAAAGCCGGAGTACTGACACTTCCCCATTTCAAAACTTACTAGAAAGCGGAAGTAATCGAGGCAAAGGAGAGACCAATAGACCAATGGAATAAAATTGAGAGTCCGAAAATAAACCCATGTGTCTATGGTCAACTGATTTTTGGCTAGGGTGCCAGCCCATTCAATGGGGAAAGAATAATCTTGCCAATAAATGCTGCCGAGGTACCTGCACAGCTACTTGCAAGAGAACAAAGGTAGACTGTTATCTCATGCCGTGTATAAAAATTAACTCAAAATAAATCAAAGGATCAAATATAAAGGTTAAAACTATAAAAACCATAGAACAAAAAACATACTGGTCGATCTTCACAACTTTGGATCTGACAACGGTATCTTAGAAATGACACCAACAGCACTGGCAGCAAAAGGAAAAAAATACATACACTGAACGTCATCAAAATGCAAAACTTTTGTGCTTCCAAAGACTCTACGGCAAGAGTGGAAAGACACCTGGAAAGACACCGGGCAGAGCATAAAATATTTGCAAATCATATATCTGATAAGGTACTTACACTGGAACATAAAAGAACGCTTACAACCCAATAATAAAAAGGCAAATAACCCAATTCAAAAATGTGCGAAGGATCTGCATGGGGCTTTCTCCAAGGAAGACCTACGAATGGCCAATGAGCACATGAAAAGATGCCTAACAGTATTAGTCATCAGGGAAATAAATGCACATGAAAACCACAATGAGACACCACTTCACACCTACTAGGTAGCCTGAATATCAACAAAAGTCAGGAAACAACAAAATGTCAGGGTTGGAGCCTTGGAGAAGTTGGAAGGCTCTCGCACTGCTGGTGGAAATGTCAAATGGTACAATCGCTTTGGAAAACAGCCTGAGAATTCCTCAAAATAGTAAACACGGAATACGAATATGACCCAGTATTTCCAAGAGAAATATATACCTAAGTCCACACAAAAAACGTTTACACAAATGTTTATACCGTAATAATTCATAATAGTCAAACGGTAGAAACATCCCAAATATCCATCCACTAATGATGGTTAATCAAGGGGTAGAAAATCCACACAATGGACTATCACTCAACCATGAAAATAAAGAATGAAATACAGACACAGGCTACACAGGATGGACTTTGAAAACATGATAAGTGAAAGAAGCTGGTCGCAAAAGGCCAAATGTTGTGTCATTTCGTTTGTACGTAATGGCCAGAATAGGCAAGTCATAGAGGGAGGAAGTAGGTGAGGGGTTGCTTAGGGCTGAGGGAGGTAGGGGACCAGGGAAGTGGCAGCTCAGTGGTGCAGAATTCCTTCTCTTGAGGTGACAAAAATGTTCTAAACTTGACTGTGATGATGGCTACATATATCTGTAAATATACTAAAAAAAAATTGAATTGTACGGTATGTGAATCAGATCTCAATAAAGCTGTTTTTATAGGTATATTGAGTACCTACTATGTGGCAGGCACTATATGCCAAGTGCTGAAAGAAAAGCCATTTCAATCTTGTTACATGATATCTCTTTCATTTTTTAAAATTATTCTTCAATTTTTGGAAAATTAAGACAAACCATAGGAAGAAAATGGAAATCATCCAGGAGTGCCTAGATGGCTCGGTCAGTTAAGCATCTGACTTAATTTCAGCTCACGTCATGATCTCATAGTTCATGGGATCAAGTCTGGTGTCCAGCTTTGTGCTAAGCATGGATCCTGATTAAGATTCTCTTGGGGTTACCTGGGTGGCTGAGTTGGTTAAGTGGCTGACTTTGGCTCAGGTCATGGTCTCACGGTTTGTGAGTTCGAGCCCCACATCAGGCTCTGTGCTGACAGTTCTGAGCCTGGAGCTTGCTTTGGATTCTGTCTCCCTCTCTCTTTGCCCCTCTCCCACTCGTGCTCTCTCTCTCTCTCAAAATAATAAATAAACATTTTTTAAAATGATTCTCTCTCTCTCCCCCTCTGCCCCACTCTCTCTCTCTAAAAACAAAAGGGAAAGAAAGAAAGAAATCATCCATAATCATACCATCCAGTGACAGCCACAATTTATATTTTCATGCCTTTTCTTTATCTTTGGCATGCAGAAACCCTTTAATGCTTTAGGTACCATTTCAAACATCTTAAAGATACATATATAACGAACTCTTACGTGCTTCTCAACCAACTCAAGGAATAAACATTATTAACAAAATAAAACGCCATCAATATGCATAACTCCACTGAGAAGCTAATCAAAGATTATCAAAGACGTAAGAGAATGCTCACCACGGTATCACCCTTCACAGCAAAGCAAATACAAACTTAAAACTATCTCAGAGAAGTTTTTTCTGAACTTTGTTAAGTATAAAACAAAATTGTTATTTTAATTTTTAGTGTAAATTTTTTAGTAAGAATAAGAGATTTTTGCAAGTTTATTATATTCTCTTTAGAGAATATTTCTAAAGGGAACTTATGTTTCTAGAGCACGTTTTGGCTCAAAGAAAACTTGAGCAGAATACTGTAACTTTATACTTCAGCAAATTGTATGTACGAGTCATAGCCATCTCTCTTTAGTTTTTGTTTTTCACATTGATCTGAAAGATTTCTATGTCTATTAAGGGTAATAAACCTTTCTGCAAGTATTTTTCTAATTTGACATTTTTCTTTTACTGTTGCTTAGAATATTTTTGAAGGTGTAGAAGTTCCCTGTTTTAAGCAGCCAAATATATTATTCTTATCCTCTGAATTTCTTTTCTTGCTCTTGGGCTCAGGTCTGTCACCATCTGAAAATCAGTTAAATATTTATGACACATTATTCTAGTTCTAAAACAAGCAACCTTAACTTTTCACAATGCTGTGTTAAGTAAAATTTGTGCATATCATAACCACCCAAAGAGAAAACTGCCTGCATTTTTAAAAATTAACTCTTTAATTCATCTGTAACTTAATTTGGGAGATGCTGTGAGCTAAAGTCTTAATTTGATTTTATTCCGACATTTTTTGAAAAAAGAAAATTGCCCATCAAACAATTCATATGACATCTTTTATCTTCTATTAAGTTCACAGTATTCGATGGTGCACATTTTAATGACATTTCATTTTTGCTTTCTTGTAATTACATCTCAATGTCATTTAGAACCACTCTGAAAATCAAAACCCCAAACTATGTTAAACATCTGAATTAATGTGAAACTAACATCTTTGCAATGCACACTCTTTTCAGTGGGCTATGTAGCTGTCTTTCCATGCATTCTTTCTTTTTCATATCTCTTGAAGTTTGCAACTTGGATTTTAAGTTTTTCCAATACTTTATAACGAAAAGTTTCAGGTACAAAAAAGTTGAAAGAATTTTATAGCAGCACTTCTAGGGACACTATCATTAACACTTTACTCGCTCTACCATGGATCTATCCATCTATCCATCCATCCATCTTGATTTTTTGATGCTCTTCAAGTTATATCACATACATCAGTAGACATCCCCCTAAATATTTCACGATGCATATAATTAACAAGAGTTCAGTATTTGTTGACAGGTTTTTTCTTTTGAGGTAAAATTTACATATAGTGAAAGACACAAATCGGAACTGTACATTCATGAGTTTTGACAAACCCATATACCTATGTACCAAACCTCTATCAAAATATAAGTATCACAGGGCACTGGGTGGCTCAGTCAACTAAGCGTCTGACTCTTAATCTTGGCTCAGGTTCGTGAGTTCAAGTCCCACGTCAGGCTCTTGGCTAATGGCGTGGGGTCTGCTTGGGATTCTGTCTCTCCTCTCCTGTCCCTCCCCCACTCATGGTTTCTCTCTCTCTCTCTCTCTCTCTCTCTCCCTCTCTCCCTCTTTCAAAATAAATAAATGAACCTTTTTTAAAAAAGATATAGGCATTGCATCATTCCAGAAAATTCACTCATGCCCTTTCCTGTCAATGCCCATCCCCTACCCCCAGAGTCAATCACTATTCTGATTTTTTTCCACCATATTTTTAGCTTTTTTTTAGAACTTCATGCAAATGAAATCATACAGTATGGACTTGTGCATATAGCTTCTTTCACACAACAAAGTATTTTGGGATTCATCCACATTGTTGCATGTATCAGTGATTTGTTCCTTTTTTATTGCTGCGTAGTAGTCCATTATATGCATATACCATAATTTGTTTATCCATTCTTCTAGTGAGGGACACCTGGGCTGTTCCCAGTTTTTGACTATTGTTAATGATGTCCTGCTAGAGACATTCTTGTACAAACTGTTTTGTGGACACATAGTTTCAGGTTTCTTGGCTAATTACCCAGATGTGCAATTGTTAGGTCACGGCATAGATACATATTTAGATTTTTGAAAAAATATCAGATTTCGCCAAACTCCCACCAACGGTGTATGAGAGTTCCAATCGTTCCACGTTCTTGATAACATTTGGGATTGTCAGTCTTTTTTAATGTTAGGCCTTCTCAAGGAC
Source organism: Neofelis nebulosa (assembly GCF_028018385.1). NCBI lineage: Eukaryota > Metazoa > Chordata > Mammalia > Carnivora > Felidae > Neofelis > Neofelis nebulosa. The sequence goes on from NC_080790.1 coordinate 122,186,331, forward strand.
GTGTACAGGTACCAGATTGGGGTTTTCCTTTGAAGTTCCCTTGATGACTAAAGATATTGGGCATCTTTGTGTATGTCCATTGGCCAAATGTTCATCTTCTTTTGTGAAATTCCTATCCAATTATTTTGTCCATTTTCAATTTTTTTGTTTTTTTGTTACTGAATTACAGGAGTTCTTTCAATGGTATCTTTCCTGGGTACCAGTTCTTTATAAAATATCTGTTTCCCTAATGTTTCCTCTCAGTTTGTGGATTGCCTACTTATTTTCTTAGCAGGGTCTGTTTATAAGCATAAATGTTCACATTTTGATGACTTACTGGTTTTTCTTTTATGAGTCCTATCTAAGAACTCAGTCTATCTTGAAGTCATGATGGCATTCTCCTATGTTTTCTACTGAAAGCTTTTTGGTTTTGTGTACATTATGAAGTAGGAAATGAAGCCCCCTTTTTTTCCTTATGAATAACTATTCTAGCTTCATTGGTGGAAAGACTTTCCTAAAAAAAAAAAAAAAAGATTTTTCTTTTCTGCATTGAATTGCTTTGGTGTCTCTGTCAAAAATTAGTTGGCCACATTATATTGCACACCTGAAACGAATACAATACTGCACATTAACTATACGGGAATTAATAAAATTTAAAACTTAACAAGATTTTTTTTTAATTAGTTCGTCAGTTGATGACGAATGGATAAAGAAGATGTGGTTTACATACACAATGGAATACTACTTGGCAATGAGAAAGAATGAAATCTGGCCATTTGTAGCAACGTGGATGGAACTGGAGAGTGTTATGCTAAGTGAAATAAGTCAGGCAGAGAAAGACATACCATATGTGTTCACTCAGATGTGGATCCTGAGAAACTTAACGGAAGACCAGGGGAGAGGGGAAGGGGGGCAAAAAGTTACAGAGAGGGAAGGAGGCAAACCATAAGAGACTCTTAAATACTGAGAACTGAGGGTTGATGGAGGGTGGGGGAGAGGGGAGAGTGGGTGATGGGCATGGAGGAGGGCACCTGTTAGGATGAGCACTGGGTATTGTATGGAAACCAATCTGACAATAAATTATACATATAAATAAATAAATAAAAGATCATTTTCTATTAAAAAAAAATTAGTTCGTCAGTTGAATCCTTTTCTGTGCTTTGGGTTCTGTTCCATTAATCCATTTGTTTATCTGTAAGCCAGTAATCCACTCCTGATGATTAAAGCTTTAAAATGAGTTTTGAGGTCAGTGTAAGTCCTCCAACTTTGTTCTTCTTTATCAGGATTGCTTTGGATATTCTGGGTGCTTAGCATTTCTAGATGTTAGAGTCAGTTTGCCAATTTCTATGAAAGACCCTCCGGAATTTCTATTGCAATCAAGTTGAATCTAGTGGGTAGTTTGGAAATAATTAATATCTTAACAACACTGAGTTTTCCTATCTGTAAATACCCATTGATTTTGGTCTTCTCTAAATACCCCCAGCGATGGTGTATGCTTTTCAGTGCAGGTCCTACAAATATTCTGGGAAATTTAATCCTCAGTATATTTTGTTTGTTTGTTTTTGATGCTCTGGCAAAGGGATCTTTAAACTTCACTTCCCAAATACTTGTTGCTGGTATATAAATAATAAAATTGATCTTTGTATATTATCCTTGAACCCTATGAACTTGCTAATTCGCTTATTAGCTCTAGTCGTTGTGGGGTAGATTTCTTAGGATTCTCCACATAAACAATCATAACATCTGAAAATAAATACAATATTATCTCTTCCTCTCCTATCTGTATGCTCTTTTTTTGAACTTTTTATTTCTTTTTGCAATTGCTACAACCTCGGTACAGTATTAAACAGGAATGGTGAGAAAGGACATTTTGCCTTGTTCCCAATCTCAGTGAGAAAGTCTTCAGTATTTGACCAGTAAATATGTTTGCTATAGCTTTTTAATAAACAGCTTTTTTCAGAATGATAAATTCTCCTTTTATTCCTAGAGGACTGAGTTTTTGTCATGAATAGATGTTCATTTTTGTCAAATGCCTTTTCTCCTTAATATGTGTTTCTTCTTAAGTCTGTTAATGTGGTGGATTGTACCATTGGATTTGCCAATGTTAAGCCAACTTTGCTTTTCTGGGATAAGTCCTACTCGGTTGTGTTAGGTTATCCTTTTTGTATAGTGCTGGATTTGTTTAGCAATATTTTGTTAAGGATTTTTTAGCCTACATTCATGCAGAATTTTACTACTTCTTTCTCCCTTTCTTTCTTCCTTTCTCTTTAGGAATTTCTGTGAGGTTTTGTATTATAACTTCATAGACGAATATTATAAAATGAATTGTGAAGTGTTTCCACCTCCTCTAGCTTCTGAAAGAATTTGTGTGAGATTAGTGTTATTCCTTCCTTAAATGTTGAAAGAATTCACAGTGGAAATATGTAAGCCTGGAATTTCCTTTGAAGAAGGAGGGCTTTTTAACTTCTTTGACTCTACATTTACCTAAAGAATTTGGCATTTGTTTATTTGTGTATTTGGGGAAGGGGGTTATTTTAAAATCAGTTGTTCATTTTTTTTCAGCTTTGTATCTAATAGAGTTCTTATCTAATGAGGTGGAATCTTCTCCATCTTCCACTGCCTTACTCTCTGACATTCAAAACCAGCAGAATACATTAAAATCTATAGTCTCCAGCAGACCCTGCTACTTAGTTTCTCTTTGTCTCAGCCCTCATCTATATAACTTTCCCTGGGGTGTCTATTCTCCCAAGGATCGGTGTAATATGGACCCAACTGTCTACCCTAAAAACTTCAGAAAAAACATATTCTCCAAAAGAAAATATTGAGGATGGCAAGAAAAGCAATACTCACAGGCTTGAGAGATGGCCATGCAATTTTTTAATTGCTGCAGATACTATGTTTCTAAGTCAATGCAAAGAGGGGGATGAGGAAGGAAGGTGTCCACTTTTATGGTGGTGATGCTGTGCTGTTTCTACGTCTTTATTAGAGAGGTTAATTGGAAAGCAAGGGAGGCTGTGCCAGGTGTAGCTGTAGCTAGCCAGATGCCATTTTAAACTGGAAATGTTCCAGCTGATTTCTTCAAGAACCCACACTGCTTTGCTCCAGAGACACACAGCTGGCTGGCACACAGTATACTTTCAGCCCACAGGGGTTCATTTGTCCCTTCCTTCTGTTGACATTCTGCCCGAGTCATTGCCTATCTATATTCACCTGCCCTGACTGTTCTTTTGAGGGAAACAGATCAGTGTGTTCACAATTCCAGTGGAAACCAGATGATCACGTCCTCAACTACATTCAGAAATGAAGAGTCCCTTCAAGAATCAGAATGGATTGGGGCGCCTGGGTGGTGCAGTCGGTTAAGCGTCCGACTTCAGCCAGGTCACGATCTCGCGGTCTGTGAGTTCGAGCCCCGCGTCAGGCTCTGGGCCGATGGCTGGGAGCCTGGAGCCTGTTTCCGATTCTGTGTCTCCCTCTCTCTCTGCCCCTCCCCCGTTCATGCTCTGTCTCTCTCTGTCCCAAAAATAAATTTAAAAAAAAGTTGAAAAAAAAAATTAAAAAAAAAAAAAAAAAAAAAAGAATCAGAATGGATTGACAGCCATAGCCTCCGGGTTCCAAAGTTTTTCCTAACTCAACTGCACCCCTGCTTACTCCAGAGTTTTTATAAGGTCCTGGAAATACCATCTGAAGGCCACTGGAAAAGCCTGAAGATCCTGGAAAGTCCACCAAAGATCCTACAAAGGCCCTCTGAACCCATTCAGTTCCCTCTGATTCATGTGCCTCAGTTACCATCAAATTAAAACTTGGATGTGAGGTGTCTGTGAAGGAAGAAGAACCATTGTCCTATAACTGCTACAAATAATATACAGGTACTGTGCACTTACTAGCTGACAAGTAAGTTTAAAAGGATGATTTCAAAGATCAAAAGAGAGGATACTCCAAGAAGGCCCAATCCTGAGGAGCCAGAAGAAAGAGACGCATCAGGCAAGGTGTTTAGAGAGGCACACAGCTTCCACGCCCTTTCTGAACATGCATTTTTCCAGCACTCCACATGTTCACCAACCTGGAAGCCCTTTGAATCCCACAATTTGGGGTTTTTTGATCATTGGCCACTGACGATTGAATATGATACTCCAGCCCCTTTCCCTTTGCAGGAGGTCAGGGGGTGGGGACTGAAAGTTCCAACTCTGTAATCACATGGTTGATTCCCCTGGCAACCAGCCCCCATCCTTAGGGGCTTTCCAAAAGTCACCTCATTAACATAAACTCAGGTGTGTTTGAAAGGGGGTTGTTATAAATATCAAGACATTTTTATCGCTCTTATCACTTAGAAATTCCAAGGGTTTTAGGAGCTCGGTGTCAGAAACTGGGATGAAGACCAAATATATATTTCTTATTATAAATCACAATGTCACACTCCCTTACCTTCTTTGCTGCCTCCTCTGGGTGAGTTTAACTCTTTAGTGGTTGAGGAGGGGGGAAAGAGTGGGGAGAGATAAATCAAACAAAAATTTGCCGTAGTTGATCGGACCCCAAGCCAGTTTTCCAAAATCTCCAAGGAGATGACTTCCACCTTCTTCAGATCCAGGGTTGTTTTTGTTTTTGTTTTTGCTTTTGTTTTTCCTGAACTGGGTAGAAAAAGTGACACAACAACAGGGCTCCATGAGTACTTGATTTATTTCCTTGGGTGAAACCACACCAACAGGAGAAACTAAGGTGAGCTCTGTAAGAGCAAATTCATTATTGTATCTCCAGTGCACTCAAGAAGTACGGACAAATGATCGAACAAATGAATGAATGAATGGATGAATGAATGACAGATATGAGCCACACACAAGAAACAGGCTCAATGATTCCCTTATTAATCCACAACATAAACCACTGTCTACAAGGTCTCAGTTCTTGACCTTGGAGTAAAACTTCCTCAGTGCCTCCTCTCTTGTGGTCACAACCTGGAGTCAAAACTGTGCAGTTTCTGGCTCTTTACTAAGTCTACATCTTCATTCACTTTGTTGACCAAGATGTGATCATCCTGTTCACCAAGTCATGTTCATCTATTTCTTCTATGTCATCAACTCTATTCTGTTTCCTCCAACTAAATGCAACATTAAAGGGTGGGCGGGGGGAGGTAGTGCTTGTACTATATACTCTTGCTCTTGGTTCCAGCTTATCAAGACAGAAGTCAACATCTGATTCAGACCAGGCCAACCCCACTTGTTTTCCAGGGATGTGGAGCTCCAACACACTCTAGACTGGTCACTGGAAAGGAGATCTTGAGAAGCCTGAGATCAACCCAACATGTGGCCAGAAAAACAGAGAATGTCAGTGCTCAAATAAAAGAGAAGAGGCACATACACTGAAGCAGGGATGAGAGGCAGAAAGTAAGAGCTCCCGAGGTTCCAGAATGTTCCATATGTAGTTCCAATCCCTTCCTGAGGACAAGCTGCATTCTGTGAAACAGCTCTGGTCCCTTGTAATCAATTGTCTGATCATGCCAGCTTAAGCTAATACAAGTGGGCTTCTGTCATTTACAACTTAAGAACCCAAACAATGATGGAATGGACTCATGGGGCCTGACCTGGATTGGTGTGCTTGGCTCTTTCCCATCATTGACTGAGAGCTCCCTATGTACTAGGCAACATGTTAAGTACTCTATAGTATCTAAGCACTATATAGTTTTAAACTATGTCAGAATAAAGCCCAATAAAGTAGACACTATTGCTGTCATCCTTATTTTATAGAAGAGGTCCAGAGAAGTGAAAGCAGCATCCAAAATCAGAGTTAGCAACTGGCAGAACAGGATTAAAAGGCAGACAGTCTGATACCTGAGACCACATTCTTAACCACTGGGCCATAGTATGGTCATGGATGCCCTTGGAAAAGCACTGGGGTAGCTAATAGGTCTGGAGATAACTACATGATGCTATGAGTCTCTGGATTTTGCAGCTATTGAAGCCCCTCCATGAGATGAGTTCTGTGCACCCAGCACAAAGGGAAGCTCAGCAAGTCCATTCAAGAGGCCTGGTTGAGGGGGACAGCCTAGGCAGCACAGTGGGTCCCTGCCTGGGATAGCCATCCAGAATCACAGACCACTCAGCTCCAGGAGTCAGGAGCCAGCAGCGAGCAACAGGTTGGGATGGCCAGACCCGAACTGGGCCAGAGAGGCTCTGGGTTCAAACTTGGCAGTGACGGTCATCCAAGAGATACACTACACTTAGGCTGTGGTTGAGGTTTGGAGGATGTGTGCATGTAGCAACGTACTTTTGCCTCTGATTTCCAAGTGAGTTAGTAGGAATAGGTGGTTGAGGGGATGAGGGGCAAAAGGCTTTCTCACAGCAACATTCCAAATCTGATGCTCCCAGTCTAATGCCAGGCAGGAAATGAGGGACCAAAATGCCCAAATGGCTTAGTCCTTGGAAGAACAACTAACTCAGCCAGTAGAGCTGTTAATGTCAAAGCAAAGACGAAACTTTCAGAAATGACATCCCTGCCAGACTTGCTAGATATTTTATAAATTATTTACAATGATCACGTACTATCAGAATAAAACAGCAACCTTTTTTAAAAAAGAAATTGGTGTGCAGAAAGGGATTTTCTAGTACACCTGTGATTTCCAGTATGGTAGCCACACATGGCTATTAAGCACATGAAGTGTAGCTAATCCGAATTGGTATGTGCTCCAACTATAAAATACACACCAGATTACAAAAACTCAGTATGAAAAAAGGAATGTAAAATATTTTACTAATAATGGCTCATATACATTGTATGTTAAAATGATCATATTCTCTATTTCTTCGGTTAAATAAAATGTATTACCAAAATTAAATTCACCTCCTTTTTTAAACCTTGCTGATATAGCTACTAGAAAATTTTTAATTACATAAGTGATTCATGGTATTTTTCTATTGGACAGTTCGGCTGTAGAGACAATTCAAATAAGGCATGGTGGGGAAAGTCCTAGGCAGGTCTGTTAGTTCGCTAGGGCCGTCATGACAAAGCACCACAGACTGGGTGGCTTAAACAACAGAAATTTATCTTCTCACAATTGTAGAGGCTACAAGTCTAAGATCAAGGTGTTGGCAGAGCTGGTTCCTTCTAAGACTCTCTTCTTGGCTTGTAGGCAGTTGTCTTATCCCTGTATCTTTACATGGGCTTCCCTCTGCATGCATCTGTGCTCTATTCTCCTTATAAACACTGGGTCATACTGGGTTAGGGTCACCCTAATGACCACATTTTAACTTAACTGTCTCTTTCAAGACCTTATCTCCAAATACAGTCCACTCTGAAGTACTGGAGTGTAAGACTTGAACATATGAATTTGAGGGTAGCGGTGGGAGAGGGGAGACACAATTAAGCCTATAACAGTATGACACTGTCCTGGGTCTGAAACTTGTGTTCAGCATTTACTAGCTATATGGCATGCAAGGGATTTCCCCTTTCTTTACTGAAATGTCTTACCTTTAAAACAGGGATAATTTGGGGTGCCTGGGTGGCTCAGTCAGTTAAGTATTCGACTTTGGCTCAGGTCATGATCTTGGGGTTCATGAGTTCAAGGCCTGTGTCGGGCTCTGTGCTGACAGCTTGGAGCCTGGGGCCTGCTTTAGATTCTGTGCCTCTCTCTCTCCGCCTCTCCCCCGCTTGTGTTCTCTCTCTCTCTCTCTCTCTCTCTCTCTCTCAAAAATAAATAAACATTTTTAAATAAAATAAAGTTCTATTTACTGTTTCTCCTGATCACCAAAAAACCTGCTTGTTTTTTTTTTCTCAAAAATAGATATGGACAGAAAAATAAATCCAGCTTCAGTCCCTGTACTCAGAAATAACCATGAAACCTCTAGTTTTCCATGCATGTTTTTAAGTAAATCAGGATCGCACTGAAGAATGTTTTGTATTGTACTTTCTGTGCTTATTATTTTATCACGAGCATTTCCTCAAGTTATGAGGGAGCTCTGTACAACGTAAATTCGGAAGACTGCGTTTTTCCATTTTTGTGAATGTATCAACTCATATGTAACCAATCCACTCTCCAGATAAAAGTTGCTTCTAATTTCCCACTATTACATATAATGCATTAATAAATAACCTTAAAAATGACTTCATTTAGGGACTCTTGGATGGCTCAGTTGGTTAAGCGTCTGACTCTCGGTTTCAGCTCAGGTCGTATCATCGTTCGTGAGATCGAGCCCGAGTCAGGCTCTGTGCTGGCAGCGTGGAGCCAGCTTGGAATTCTCTCTCTCTCTGTTCTCTCAGACCCTCCCCCACTCGTGCGCTCTCCTTCTCAAAATAAATAAATAAACTTAAAAAAATGTCTTTATTTATGTCATTTACATCTCTGATATTTCCTTAGTATAACTTCTGAGAAGTGGAATGGATTGGTCAAAGGATATGTACCTTTTAAGATTTTTTTTTTTCTATCTGTTGACAAATTCAGGAAGTTGAGACTCCTACTAGGAGTACAAAATTTTACTTTTTTTCCCACGTCCTGTGAAAAATAGATATTACACTTTTTTATTTTTTATTTTTGTTTAAATTTTAGTTAACATACAGTGCAATCTTGGTTTCAGGATCTATTCTTTTTTTCGTATTTGTCAATTCAATGGATGAAAATGATACTTCTTATTTAATTTGAACTGTTTCATGATTTCAACAATTTAAATTATTTAAAAAAATAATAATAAAGTACCCAAATAGAAAAGGCAGCAACCCACTGTCTGGATAGCTGGAGAACTTCACAAAGTTCTCCAGAGTTCTGATTCTTGGTCACAAAACAGTAATACAGCTCCACAGAGATTTCCTATCCCATTTCGACTGGCTTACGTTACACTCTTATATGTTCAATTCTTCATTTTTTTTTTAATGTTTATTGATTTATTTTGAAAGAGAGGAAGTGGGAGGGGCAGAGAGAGAGAGAGAGAGAGAGAGAGAATCCCAAGCAAGCTCCGCACTGTCAGTACAGAACCCGACTTGGGGCTCAAACCCACCAACTGTGACATCATGACCTGAGCTGAAACCAAGAGTCAGACACTTAACGGACTGAACCACACAGATGGCCTGTGTTCAATCTTTTAAAACGCATTTGTGTTAGTTTCCAAGGCTGTCAGAACAACTTACCATAAACGTAGTGGCTTACAACAGAAATTTATTCTCTCCCAGGTCTGGAGGCCACAAGTCTAGAATTGAGGTGCAGGCAGGGCCGTGCTCCCTCCAGAAGCTCCAGCAGAAAATCCGTCCTTTCCTCTTCCAGCTTCTGGTGGCTGCTGACATTTCTTAGCTGGTGACAGCATCCCCCAGTCTCTGCCTCTATCTTCGCATGGCCTTCTCCCTGTGTCTCTACGTGTCTTCCCTTTTCTGTCTTATGAGGACGTCCGTCACTAGATTCGTGGCCTGTCCAGGCAAATCCTTGCCTTAATTACATCTGAAAAGACCCTATTTCCAAGAAAGGTCATATTCACAGGTTCGGGGGATTAGGGCTTGCACGTGTCTTTGTGGGGAGACCCTATTCAACCCACTGCAGTTCTGGAGCAGGGCCTTCACTCAGAATGTCCTTTGAGGTTCCCTATAAGATGCGTTCACTCAAGTCCCTTTAGAAGAATATCCAGTGACCTGTCCCCGCTGAACGTGGGGTAAGAAACCAAGGAGAAATAGCTCTCAGCAGAGGAGGGAGTTCTCTTGTTTCTATAACCCCAAATGAAGAGTTACCCTTCTTTTTGTTTTCATTTTTTTTAATGTTTATTTATGTTTGAGAGAGAGAGAGAGACAGAGTGTGAGCAGGGGAGGAACAGAGAGAGAGGGAGACACAGAATCTGAAGGAGGCTCCAGGCTCTGAGCGGTCAGCACAGAGCCCGACGTGAGGCTCGAACTCCCAAATGGTGAGATCATGACCTGAGCCAGAGTCAGATGCTTAACTGACTGAGTCACCCAGGCACCCCTTTTTGTTTTCATTTTCAACCAACGCTTGTTGCTGTGAATCAGGTAACCTGCCAACTTAAGGTGAGCAGCGGCCAGAGTAGGATGTCACGTGTTGGCCAACATGCAGCACCTACACCAGAAACCTCAGACTCTAGAGGGAAAAAAAAAAAAAAAAAAAAAAGCCGATTCTAATAAAAAGCAATAATATGAGCATAAACAAGAAGCATAAGCCAGTGCTTCCCACGGCAGAGAAAGGAGTGTTTCGGTTCTTACTGAGAGAATGCCGAAGGTGGGAGGCATTTAACCCGGGCAACCATCAGGTGGATCAGGAGGGAAGGCATTCCAGCAGAGGGAACAGAGCGTCCAGGCATGAACTCAGATGCATACACAGGACCTTTATTGACCAAGAGGCCCTCCTGATATATCTAGACACGGAGGGAGCAAGGCCAGGCCTAGTGTAACCAAATTAGGAGGTCTTAAGGGAAAAATGCAAAACTATTAGTAACACAAAATGAGGCACAATGCTGACCTGTGCCCCCTCGCCAAAATAAGCCAGATGCAAAAGGCTACTGCGTGACTCCATTTATATGAAGTTCTGGAACTATGTGAATCTATAGTGATGAAAAGTGCATTAATGCTTGCCTGGAACAGGAGCATGCAGGGAGGCTGACGAAAGGGAAAAGAGGGAAAGGTCGGGCGGGGGTGATGGAAATGTTCTGTCTTGATGGCTACCTGGGTGATACATTCGCCAGAGCTCGCAAACCAATTTCATTGCCTATGAATTATACCTCAGTAAAGATGATTTTTAAAATAAATAAAAATTGAGGTGCAAAGGAAATATCCATTTAGGATGAGAAAAGAAATAAGTGCTTGCAAGTTTTAAAAACTGACAAATACCGGGCGCCTGGGTGGCGCAGTCGGTTAAGCGTCCGACTTCAGCCAGGTCACGATCTCGCGGTCTGTGAGTTCGAGCCCCGCGTCAGGCTCTGGGCTGATGGCTCGGAGCCTGGAGCCTGTTTCCGATTCTGTGTCTCCCTCTCTCTCTGCCCCTCCCCGTTCATGCTCTGTCTCTCTCTGTCCCAAAAATAAATAAAAAACGTTGAAAAAAAAAAAATTAAAAAAAAAATAAAAAAAAAAAATAATAAAAAAAAATAAAAAAAACTGACAAATACCATAAACATTGCAGCATCCAGAAAAATAGCCATACTGTGCGTTAGCCGATGGCTTGACCTACGTCTATAATACTTTTTTCCCAACATATTTTGGCTTCATTCTCTTTGCCCTTGTCAATGTCACATTTTCTTTTTTTTTAGTATCGATGGTTGATACAATTTGGTTTCTTATTACTCATCGTTTAGAAAATGTTCCCCAGCTTCATCACGCATTATTAACGTCTCCCATATTTTTAGGATTGTTAGAACATTTGGCAAAGTCTCTCATACTTTTTTTCATACTTGGGGTCCGGGACTTATGAGACTTTCCCACAGACGAGCTTCTGGTTCTGTACATTTCTCCATGGTTTCTCCTCCATACTTTGGGTGCCACAGGACACGTTCATGCCATGACACAGCTGCTGGCCCCGAACCTTCCTGTCACAACACGTCACGTGTCCCATGGGAGTCGACACATAGGTGGTACAAGTTTCCCTGGAGGGATTACGTAACAATACAGGGAAGCAACTGCAAATCACATAACCATAAACCCAAACTCAGTGTATCCCCAGCTCCACGGCTCCCAGCGGAGTCCCTGGAGCCACCCTGAGAGTAAGAAGAGATGGCGGGATAGTTCAGCCAATGAACACAGTCGGCGGCTTTAAACTACCTCTGTTAAAAAATATCTTACTTTTGGGGCGCGTGGGTGGCTCAGTCGGTTAAGCGGCCGACTTCGGCTCAGGTCACGGTCTCGCGGTCCGTGAGTTCGAGCCCCGCGTCGGGCTCTGCGCTGACAGCTCGGAGCCTGGAGCCTGCTTCGGATTCTGTGTCTCCCTCTCTCGGACCCTCCCCCATTCATGCTCTGTCTCTCTCCGTCTCAAAAATAAATAAACGTTAAAAAAAAATTTTTTTTTTAAATATCTTACTTTTGCAGATTTAGCAGAGACCTACAAGCCTGGGAACACATGGCTAGGACCCCTAGCAAGGGCCCTGAGCGGGAACTTCAGTAGGTGCACAGTGAAGCTGCCTCCGGGAAGGGGACCAAGTCGAGGTAATTTGGGGTGGCTGGGACCAGACTGAGGAGGGCTTTGAACGTCAGATGATGGAATTTCGTCTCTAACTTCCATGCAGCAGAGAGCTACAAAGACTCTTGCTTTTATAAAAAGAACAGCACGAGGGGACTCTAGGGGGTAACATTGGCAGTGATAGAAAGTTGTAGGGGGGTTTCTGGTTTGCTTTAGTTTCTTCCTTTAACTTATGACGTTTCTTATGGGCTCCCCTCCCCGCCTCCACAAACAAACTAGACTTGTTTATTCAAGTACACTTACATTGGGAAAACCATGTAAAAGACATTGAAAATCAGTTTGAGGGGAGCGTGATTGGCTCAGTCGGTCGAGCGTCCGACTTTGACTCAGGTCACGATCTCACGGTTCGTGAGTTCGAGCCCCGCCTCAGTTAGCCCCACATGGGGGTCTGTACTCACAGTGCAGAGCCTGCTTCAGGTCTTCTGTCCCCTCTCTCTCTCTCTCTCAATCTCTGCCCCTCCCCACTCATGCTCTCTTTCTCTCTCTCAAAAATAAATAAACGTTAAAAAAAAAAAAAAAGAACATCATTTTGAAAAAAAGACCCCACCTCATTCTACCGCACGCACCTAACGAAGTCAAGAGAGTGCTTAAGGACACAGACTGTGTAGCAAAATTCCTCCCTTCAAAACTTGGCTTCACCGCTCCCAAACTCTGTGTATGACCTTAGGCGAACTGCATGGGCCCCATGACCCTCAGCTGCCTGGTCTGTCAAATAAGAGAAATCGTTGAACATGGGCATAAGGTCGCTGCAAGAATGAAGTGAGTTAATGCGTAGCAAGCACACGGCACGGTTTCTGACTCAACCACTGTTAACCGTAGTCACTACGTTTTGACCGGTCCCTTCTCCAAGCAGCTGCGTCTCATGGGCTCCCCACCCCTGCAGGGTCTCTCTTCATGGTTCCTCATCGCCACATCGGTCACTAGAGCATTCAGAACCAGGCCAAGCATTCCACGTGATGCAGCGAGTTGGACGCGCTGCGGCCCGTTTCCTGAGCAGAGGAGCTGGGGGGGTGGGGGGGAGTGGAAGGGGCCGGGGAGGTGAGTCACCTCTCAGAAGGGACGGAGGGAGAATGAGAAGCCAAGACAAACTGTGTTAGTCAGGATCCTTTGGGTTTCAAAAGACGAAAGCCCAACTCCCACAAATTTAAGAACAAAGAGACAATATTGGCTCCCACGACCTGAGAGAATCGGGAAAGCTGTGCTGCAGGCACATCTGTATCCAGGAGCTCGCAGACTGTTGTCAAGTGGCCCCACTTTTCTCCCAGCGTTCCTGCCTCTGCGTGCTCCCTTATTTTCTTGTCTAGCTGTCGTGAGGCAGGGGCAGATGGGAATGCGCCCCCAAGCCCCAGGCTTACAGCATTGCCACATAGCAAACCGAGAGGAAAGAGGGAGTGCCCGTGTATCAAAAGTGAGGGAAGGGCTGGTTGGCTTGAGTCACGTGGCCACAGATGGCCAGATCCTGTCCCCGGCGACGCCACCAGACCTCCAAGGACGGAAGGCTGGGTGATATTCTCAACAGAAGGGATGAAAGAACGCAAAAACAGAGATGACAGAGGCCAGTTCATGAGAGCTCATTTCCCATCACAGGATGCGGGCTCCTTGCAGGCTTCTGACCCTGAGAGGCTGTCACCCACCCGGACTCTCCGGCAAGCTGCCACCTGCTTTCCAGCAGAGGCAACCTGGCTCTGAGGCCTGGGCTGCGGCTGTGGGCACCGAGTCGGGCACTGAGCCTCCGTGGGCCGGGGAGGTTGCTGACTCAAAGGGCCTCGGGCCTCGGCCCAGGCTGCTCAGGCCTGCTGCTCTCAGCCGGGCGGTACCGAGAGACCCGGAGGCCGTGCCCGGCTGCTGTGCCCACTAATTGGGAGGTGTCGAAACGTTCAGGGAGGATTCAGGTACCAAATGCCTCTCCTAGAGGTGCGTTAAAAGTGTGCAGTAATTGAGCAACCTCGACAGCGGGCAACCATGGGGGTTTCCCAGCAGAGGCCCCAGGGGATCAGCTCTCCCTCCCAGGGGAGAGGCCTTGCACCCACACCCAGGTCTGCCTCGGCCGCTTCCCACCTGTAGGATCTCACCTCTCCGGCCCTCTGTTTCCTTATACACAGAACAGAAAGTGCACATTTTATCTGGAACAATAAGACGATGACTACAGATCTCTTGGACTTTTTTTTTTTCTTAAGGCAGGTTTGGTAAATTATATTTTTCTTAGAAGTGTCCCCTTCAAAAAGATTTTCCAGTGTTTTAGTATAAACAGATTCACATATTCTTTTGCAATGTCTATCTCCTGTAGATGAAGTCAGGCTCTCTTTTTCCTTTCTTGCTTTGGTAGTCAGCTTTTGATGTACGGATCCTTCCCAACTTTGTCTGTGTTTATTATTAATTTTTATTAATATTTTTTAATTATAAATTTATTTTTTTAATTATTTTTTAATTATTTTAGAAATTATTTTTTAATTATTTTAATTATTTTTAATTATAAATTTAATTAATATTTTTTAATAATAAATTAATTATTATTAATTTAATAATATTAATTAAATTCTGCCTCGGTTACGAGACCTTTGGGGAGTTTAATCTATTATTTTTTCCTGTAAGAAGCTACAAACACCACCCCAAGTACTGACCAGATACATTCTACAAGTTTTGATACACAGAACTGCCATTGCTATTCAGTTAGAAATCGTAACTATATTCCATACTTTATGATTTCTCATTTGAGTCATGCGTTATTTAGAAATGGGTTTTTTAAGCTCAAAAATACATGTACTTTTAAGCTACCTTACTCACCATGGTATTCCCCCTACTTACAGAGCAGGAGACCTGGTGTATAATAAATGATTGAAGATGATTGGGAGACAAAGAGAAAGGGAAGGAGGAAGAGAGAAAAGGAGGGGAGGATGTAGGGAAAGATGGAGAGACAGAGGTCATAGAGTGACCCTGATTGGTTTAAGCAAAGCACACCTCCGCCCTGCCCCCGCCCCGGGCACTCTGGAACTGCAGTAGCATACAGAGTAAAGGAACAGCCTGAAAGACTGGAACCGAGTTTGGGAAGCCAGCAGCATGTCAGGGATATGAGCAAGTTCCCTGCTGGCCGTGGAGATGACCACCTTCCTTTTGTGTGTGTGTGTTTGTCTCTCTCTCTCTCTTTTTTTTTTCTTAGAGACAGGGTGAGGGAGGAGCCAAGAGAGGAGAAGAGAGAGAATCTCAATCAGGGCTCCATCCCACGACTCCGGAATGGTGACCTGAGCCAAAATCAAGAGTCGGCCCCTTAACCAACTGAGCCACCCAGGCGCCCTTTCTTCTGTGTCTCTTTTAAATAGCTGTTGCATGCCTCAAGGAGGTTCGACAGCCATGGACCAAACACGCTAACTTCAACCATTATTCCCTGACAGTGGAATGACAGTTGTGGCCAGTAATCAGCCAGGCTGGTCAGACACAACGTGCCCCACCCTGTGTCCCACTTTGCTGCACACCGCCTTTCATCAGTGCTCCCAACAACCCTTAACTCTGAGCTGGTCGATCGCCCATCTGATCTCAGATCCCTTCCTGCCCTTCCTCTGCTCCGCTCTGGGAACAGCCTTCCCCAGGGTCCCAGGTCCCCTGGCTTCCTGGTAGTTTGGACCAATGGGAAGCACTAAAGGGGGGATGGGGTGGGGGGTGGGGAGAAACCAGGGTGTGTCCCTCCTTTCTTTCTGCTCCCTGAGGCATCTCTGACAGTGACTACATCTCCTCCGTGGAGCCCCCTCCTTCTGGGCAGAAACCACCTTGGTTTTAGCTTCTCCTGTTGGTGCTAACTCCCAGGATCTAATAACAATGCCTCCTCCTTTGTTCCTCAGGCCCTAAGGGCAGCAGCAGCTTCCTGCTCTCCACTTACGTGTGGGGTGCCTTCCTGTGTCTTCAGTCACCTATGTGACTAATTCCCTGTATTAAATTCCCTCGGTTGGGGAGGACCAAAAGCCATTCCCATTTCTTGGCTGGAAATTGACTAATACCAACCCATTTTACAGATGAACCCTGAAGCAAAGCTCAGAGAAGTTGAAGAAGGCATGGACATGTCAGTAAAGGCAATACCAGCTCAGAGCTTGGAGCCAGGTCTAACTCCAACAGGTGCTGGATCTGACATCTGAGCTGTTTTCCCAGTAGCAAATGTGGACGGAGAAGGGTGTTGACCCCGAGCGTATGGAACTTTTGTGAAGAGGAAACCAGCCAATATCTACAATATTTCAAACAAGCAGAAAGACTGGCACGTGGTCAGAGGACTAAAAAGTGGCAGAAATGGGATCCAGATGTCCTATCAGTGCTCACTTCCCTGTACCACGTAGCTGGAATCATGCTGTTCCTGAGCTAGATTCCAATAAGGGACTTCACATCCCAACCTCGCCGACCGGATCCTTTCCCCAGAGATTTTCCCAGAGGTACTTCGTCCCCCTTCGTGTGTGATGAAGTCTGAGCTCCACTTCTCTCCTCTGGGAGAAATACTTCCCTGCCCATCTGTGCTGAAGCCCCTGTCATCCACCGTCAGCTCCAGGAATGACCCTCTGGGAACCAGCAGAGGCTCGGACCCAGGAAGGAGGAATGCGGGAACATACTCACTCCTCTACGGCCAGGGCGACCTAAAGGACACCCCGGAGTAGCTGCCCCCTCAAAACAGCCCATCCGGAGCTGTTGGTTTACTCCCATGGAGGGGGGGACGTCCAGGTCCCAAGAGCAGCTTATGTATATGGTGACTGACATGCTGGTTCATTCATCAAAACTGCCATGAGTTTTAAAAAAAAATTGTCTTGAGTCCCAACAGCACCTGACCTGTAACAGAAGAAACGTGTCCTGTATTCTGTTGTAAAAAAAAAAAAAAAAGAAAAAAAGCACTGCAGACTCAAATCCATCCTTTTTATGAGCTGAATCATTTTCATCATTTTGGTGCCTCTTAATATTATTCTAAAAATCACATCCTCTGAAGTCACACAGGAATACTATTAAAAAGCTAATAATCTCCCTTAACTTTCAGAGTCCCTTTGTGTTAATAAGCTGCTAGAGTCGTATGTTCTTTTTACTATATTTATAAAACATGTACAGGGCTGGAGGTTTAGGGAAATGGTTTGTTTTGTTTTCTGCTTTGGTTTTACAAAACATGGGATCCTATTATGTAAATTACAAATTGCTTTTCTCAGCCAACGGATCATACATTGCACTCACACGTGATCCCTTCCAATAGCTGTATTCATACGCAATATCACAACAGATTCAACCATTACCCTATTAATGAGTGGGAAATACACGTCCACAGCGTTAAGTCACTGACATTTGTAAGCTAAAGCAGGTAGTGTTACTCAAACCTAAGTATGGCTTTCCAAGTATGGTTCCCAGACCAACCAGCAGCATCAGGAGCATTTAAGAAATGTTTAGAAGTGCAAAATTTGGGCTCAGTTTCAGACCTACCATGTCAGGAACTCCAGGAGTGGGAGGCGGGAGGAGGTGTCCCAGCAATCCGTGTTTTAACAAGCAGGTAATTCTGACGCGTGTTCCGGTCGGAGACCCACTGCTCTAACGTACACCATGTCATTCACAGCCTGCAAGGACCACGTCCATTTGTCCCCCACAAACAATTGTGGCAATCTGGAAAGGGTGTTCTCTGGGTGTAAGGATCCAAGAAGTTTCTAGACATGTAAAGTTAGATGAGGTACGCTAACAAGCTGCCCAACTGCCCATTAATGGGTTAACTCATTCACTTTTCCAAGATGCGTTGAACTCACAGTTACAGACTTAAAGCAAACATATGCCCCCATCTAACATATTGAGAAAAACAGACAAGCAAATTTTCCCTGAATGGCCTGGATGCCCGACGGAATTCTTCCTCAGGTGCAGACATGGCAGTTGCTGAGTTCTGTCTGCAAGAGAGCAACCATCTGGAACGTGCAGACATGGAAAAAATAACAGGGCCCAAAGTCCCACCACTTATCGGTACCTCTGAACCTCAGCTTTTGCTTCTCCAAAACTGGGGGATGATAAAACCTACCTGCAGGGCTGTTGGTCCAAACTGTACTTTGTGGCCCCCCAAGGGAAGTTTGTCTGTCGGCTTGGTGTCCAACCCATCTCTGGGACAGTCGAGAGAATGAAGAAATGAGAGGAATGAATGAGTTATCTCCTGAGAATACCACTTTCCTATGGCTGCCTTCATCTCAAGAGCCTGTTCTGTAACAGGTCCCTGGGAGGCAAGGTTGGGGTGGAGGTGAGGATGGGGGGGTGGGGGTGCGGTGTGCATGAAGCCACCTGGGGGATCCTGAGTCTGGCTCTCCATTCAGGAGTTATGAGAAAGGAAGGTGTATAGGTTGGGGCCGGGGGTTTCAAACTTTTACATGCGTCAGAATCCCCTGGGGGCTTATTAAAACACAGATGGCTGGGCACCACCCAAGAGTTTTCAGATTAAGGAAACCTAGGGTAGCATCTGAGAGTTTGCATCGCTAACATGTTCCCTGGAGATGCTGGTGTTGCTGGCCCAGGGGCCACACTTCGAGAACCATTGCGTTACAGTGATGCCAGATGTTGTAATAAACAAACTCCAAAACGTCCATGGCTTGTCGCCGTGAAAGTTCATATCCCACCGGGGAACTGTCCGATCCAGGTGTTCTTGGTTGGTGAGGCGGGAGGGGGGTGGGGGGTGGCTTCTCCACTCAGTCACACGCTGGAGGTTCTGTGTCGTCATCATTTCCTCTCAGACGTGCTTGGCAAGGACTTGTGGTCACCCCCGCCTTATGCAAAAGGACCCGGGAAATACAGTCCTTGGACGGGCAGGTGCTTTTCCTTAACAATCCACTCCTTCCCTGGCTGTGCAAGGACAGAACGAGCCAACGGCCCCTGCTGCACAGTAGCAAGTTCTCTCCCATCTCCAGCCCTGGCCTGGCCACTGGCAAGTGGGTGAACCCAGCCACAGCCCCAGAGCTGAAAGCCTCCCGGGCAGCAGGGCTACTGTGGCAGCAGAGGGACAGAGGAGCAGAGTCTACAGAGAGGTGGCTACCGGCCCTGCCCCTCTATGGGTCCCTTCCCAGTGACAGGGGCATGAGCTCACCGATGTCTCCACCCCCTGCCCTGTCCTCTCAGGGTGCAGAGTGATACAGCAGGACCACGGGCTTGTGGCCAGAAGGAAGAACCATCACTGACCACTGTACGACCTTGGGTCTCTCCAGTCCTGGCGTTCACCGAGCACCCAGCACCCCGGCCCCATGTAAACTTCGCCACTCCCAGTCACTTCGCATGTGGACGCCTGGCTCCCACGCTCAGCTGCACATCACAAACACCTGGAGAGCTTTAAAAACACGTAAAGCAAAAGTTGATTTTAAAATATTGCATTTCGGGGCGCCTGTGTGGCCCAGTGGTTAAGCATCCAGCTCTTGATTTCGGCTCAGGTCACGATCTGACAGTTTGTGGCACGGAGCCCCCAAGTCAGGATCCGCGCTGCCAGTGCAGAGCCCGCTTGGGATTCTCTCTCTCCTTCTCTCTCCGCCCTTCCCCAGCTAACTTGCCCTCTCTCACTCTCTCTCTCTCTAAATAAAATGCACATTTAAAAAAAATGTAATATTACATTTATCCTGAAGTTCTAAATCACTTGGCAACAAAGGAAGCCATCTCTGGGCCCAAAACTCCGCTAGGTGATTCAAACAAGAACAGATATTGGAAGCCAGTGATTTCATGGCTGGTGGCGGTGCTGTGGCAGATTTCCACCGAGTGAAATTTAGCTAAGCTGGGACTACATTTAACTCCTTCCTGCATAGTTTGGAGTCAGTTCAGGCCCCAGGAGACATCTTGCATGAGGTAAGTGACACAGTGACAGGCAGATCCCATTTACGCTCAGAAGGTCTGCAAGGGACCCGCGGGGCTGTAGGGCCTCAATGTCGTTGTTGGTCTGCAGGCTCACCTGGGAGATGTGAGGTAACCCCCAGACCATACCCCCTCCAGCCCCCAACCAGCTCTCCTCCCCCAGCTTCCCCAATTCTTTTTTTGTTAGTGTTTATTTATTTTTGAGAGAGAGAGAGAGAGCAGGGGAGGGAGCAGAGAGAGAGGGAGACACAGAATCCCAAGCAGGCTCCAGACTCCGAGCTGTCCGCACAGAGCCCGACGCGGGGCTCGAACCCATGAGCCGTGAGATCTTGACCTGAGCCGACGACGTCAGACGCTCAACCAACCGAGCCACCCAGGCACCCCCCAGCTCCCCCAATCCGTAGGCTCAGAGCTGGTGGAGATGTTGAGCTCTGGGACACAGGGCCTCAGCTTCTGCACGAGGTCACCTGCATCACTGAAGTTGGGGACCCACAAGTCCTTGTGTGTTCCAGCCTGGGTTCCATTTGCCCTTGCTCTCCGCTCACGTCTGTCTTTCCCTCTTGACTGCTTGCCCTATTGACTTCAAGCCCAAACACAGAGGCAACAATCTCCTGGAGGCTGTTTCCCCCTCCCCCGCCACCGGGTGGGACCAAATCCTCACACTCAATTCCTTGCTTCGCATCCCCCTCAACGGTTCTGCTTCTCTGCTTGAAACTTGCCAGGTGCTTTTCTTTCCATGTTCTCATTTAATTTCCACAACAACCCATAAGGAAGGTCTTGTTCCCATTTTAGAGAAGAGCAAAAGGAGGATGAGAGAGGCTAAGCCATTTGTCCAAGGTCCCACAGCCAGGGAGGGGGGAGGGGGATGGGACTTGAGCCTATGCCTCTCAAACTCCAAAGTGCTCTTCACCACTGTGCTATTTTGGGGCCCCACGAGATGGTCAACACTGGGTCCTAACCTACGTCTAGGCCAGGATCCCACCCCCATGGCGCTGGGGAAGGAGTCTTCTGGACCAGGGTCTGCTACCTGCAGAGAGCCAATGGCCACTGTCTTCCCTTCCCTCTTGCCCCTCCAGCTCTGGCCAGAGTTCTGGGTGGGTCGATGACACCATTTGATCATAAATCAATAGGAGATAGAAAAAGGCTTTTTTGGAAGATCCTAAACATAACTCAACGCCCAGGAGAGCACCTCCGCCAAAGCTGTTCTGCTGTCATGTGTGAGACGCATACCGATGAGGGATGGGGCCCCCGCGGGGAACAGGTGCAGAGGCCTGCCCCTGAGAGAAGAGCCAGAAGGTGGGCAGAAGGAGAGGCAGGAAGGCCACGGATCAGGCAGAGAGCATGACAGACAGGAAAGGAACAAAAACAGCAAAGACAAGAAACAAAGAGACGGGGAGGGAGAGAGAGGGATAAGGCGCAAGAGAAAACAGAGAAGGAGTCAGAGACAGTAGAAACAGAAAACAGAATAGAAGGGGAGCACTAGGCCCAGAGGAAGTGATAGAGCTGGAGGAAGGAAGGAAGCGAGAAGACAGGAGAGGAGACAGAGACAGAGAGATAAAGAGGGAGAGAGACAGAGGGACAGAGGGAGACATGCATGTCAGGATCCTGCCTAATAACACTTCCTCTTGGTTCCGAGTTCCTGGGGGGAGGCTGGGGGGTCTCCAAGCCACGGGGACGGGAGGGAGGGGCTGCGGGGTTCCAGGCCGGGTGCTCTGGACACTGGCTGCACTGGGCACGCCTCCCAAAGACAGCACCACTGAGTCAGCTTCTTTCTTCATAGCCCCACCTGCCCCACCTCTGGGGCTAATGTTCCAGGGATAATTACAGAAAGCCTGCCCGACTGGGGATTTATGAGCCCAGAGAGAGCCCGGCTGCTAGAGGGCTGGGCAGGCACGAGGGGGACCATGCTCACAGCCACCCACCGAGCTGGGCACTGAAAGTGTCTGGAATAGGCTTTCAAGCACCCACAGACAAAAAGGGTCTGAGGCCCCAAGAGATAAAGGGAGACCTGTCCAGACCGAAGCCTGGGTCACAAAGCCAACCCCCCCATCATTCAGACAATGGTCTGAACCTTCCACCAAGCCCTCCTTCTACCGACCCCTCCGTCTTTCCACTGAATCCCTCGCCCATCTGCCATATTTCCACCTCTTTGCCGATCCTTCCTCCCATCTGCCAGTAGGAGACTTCCTATCTGTCGTCTCCTCCACTGAGTCACCATCCTCCATTTACCTACCTCCACCCACCTGCCAAACCATCGATCCATCCGAAGCCCCATGATTCAGCCCATCCTCACCCATCCGCCAACTGCTCTACCCAACTGACGACCCTTCCTTCACACCCCCACCCTCCCTCATCGACCACCTTCTCCACCACTCCACCTATCGGTTTAGCCTCGCAAAACCTCCAGTCGCCATTTCTTCTACCAATCTGCCAACCCCTTCATCTTTGACTCAGTCCTTGTGTCTCCCAACCCATTCCCCATCTGATATTCCCTCCACCTACGTACCACTCTCCATTTACCTTCCGGACTCCTCCATCTACCCACCCACCACCCCTCCACCCATCTGCCAGCTTCTCCATACATTTGCCAACCCTCCCCCTTCCTCCACCTTCCCAACTACTAGCCCCTCTACCCCTTTCCAAATCTTCTCTCTCTCCCCGCAAATCTCCAACCTCTCTGTATGCTTACTACCCACTCTTATCTATACCTACACCCACACATCCATTCAGGCACTGTCCCTCCCTTCATCTACGTGTACAATTCCTTGTCCAACACCTACCCTCATCCACCATCCCAGCCAGCCAGGAAGCCATCAGCCCTTCTATTAATATGCCACTCTTCCTACGATGCTTACTCCTTCACCCACCAAGCCTGTAACACTTCAGCTACCTCTCAGTGCACCCACTAACTTCCCAAAGGCCCCAACCCAGCCCTCAGGGTGGCTCAGTGAAAAGAAAATGGTTCTGTGGAGCTGCACACCTGGGATATGATCTTGCTTTGGCACACGCTGGCAATGTGGCTCAGTCCAGGGCTCCCCCTGCCTGGTCACAGCCTTGGGAGAGTCCTCAAGGCCACTAAAGAAGCTGGATGGAGTAGAAAGGGGGGTGGGAGAAAGACCCTCTCACCGCTCTTCGTGATGCTGGTAAAGTTAATTACACCCATCGTCACACCCTCCCAGCTAACTGGACAGTACAGAGGAAGCCTCACCCCACCGATTTCTGCCCTGGCCTGTCCTGCCTGCCCTGATGGGACACATTCGGGCCACAGGCCCCTCCTCTGCCAGAGCTTGGGGCTCTGAACTGGGGCCAAAGACTCTGAATAGGAAAAGCCATGTTGGACCAAGGCCTAGGGTTATAGGTGGCCCCAGCAACGCAGTGAGCCACTTAGACCTATATGGTACCATCCACCCTCTTGAATATGAGCCAGTCTTTTGATGACTTATGGACTGGGTTAGACCCAACACAGATAGACTGCAGGTAACACAGAGGGAGTCAGCTACATCAAACCTAGATGCAGGCTAAGGAATCGGCAAGATGTGCATTTGTATCCTGGTTGCTCTTCCCAGCTGTGTGATACTCCCATATCACTTAACCTCTCTGAGCCACAGCCTCCTCATCTGTAGAATGAGGGTCAGAAAGTCCCTACCTACTGCATGGGATTGTGATTAAAGGTATGCACACATCGGGGAGCGCCTGACACATAGTAGGCACCCATCAAAGATAGGGTTGCCTCCCCCCCCCCCACTTGCACTGGCCCTGGGAGCTGAGGCCTGAGCTTCCAGGCACAGAAGGGAAAACAGGACACATTTCCACCCCCAGCCAAGCCTGTTTTGACCACAAAGCTAAACCTTCCTCCTAGAGCTTCCTGTATCATCATTTCCACTGAAAAACCTCTGTTTTCAGGGAATTTTAAATGCCTGGAAAATTTTTCTTTGGGATGAACCGTAGCCAGAGCCAGAAACAAATTTCTTTTGTAAATCCCCCCCCCCCCACACACACACACACATGCTTTTGGCATGTGGCAGCTCCTCGCCAAGATGCCAGCTGACAGGTCAGTATGTGAGTTTCTTTGACTTGAGTTTCCAAAGTGGAGTTCAGCAAGTGATCAGTCTAATTGCTTTTGATATCTAGAAAAGCTAATTAAGGTAATAATACTTGGCAGTTGTATAATAATAATAAATATAATGACCCTTTATATGTAAAGAGCGTCTTTCATCCAAGGATCACAAAGCCTTTACAAACATTAATTAATCCTCACAACTCACCTGTGAGGTAGGTATAATTAGCCCCATTTTATAGCTGGATGAATTGAGGCACAGATAGGGTAAGGGATGTGACCGAGATCACATACTGCATCTACTGCCAAGACTGGAATGGCTCTGAAGATTCCAGAAGCCACCCTGAGTTGCCCATGCTCTCTGATTGGATCCTTCCTCCTGCCTTTGGACTATCTTGGGGAGCTCCCCCAAGAGCCACAGGTTTCCCTTACCAATCGCTGAGAAAAGCAGAATACCAGGACCACCTCTAGCTGGGTGGCCTTGAGTTGGCCTCTTCCCTTCTCTGAGGCTCTATTTTTTTTTCCCCATAAGCCAAGAGGTTGGGCTCCCAGACCCAGTGTCCAGTCCCATGGCTTGTTATCTAATTTCTAGCTTCACTGGCAAGTTTTCCCAGCCTTGAAGTCACCAACAAAGAGCCAGGCTCAGCCTACATCCCACAGTAGTTGGGGAGCCAGATTTCACAAATAAAAATGCAAGACACTGAGTTAGAGTATGTCCCACACAATATTGGGACATACTTATATGAACACATGATTTCTCATTTATCTGAAATTCACATTCAACTGGGCATCCTGTATTGTATCCAGCAGCAACCCTGTTTATTGTCACTGTGTGCCAGGCACGGGGTGGATGTGTTCATATTGCCAATGTCATGTAACCCTTAGCCTAGCCCTGGGAGGCAGGCACTACTATTCCCTGGAGCCCCCCCTAGAGATTCCCCAGTACCCAGAAAACAAAGTGCAAAGCTCCTGATGGAAACCTTCCAGGCCCTGCAAATGTTGCCCTCAAAACCTCTCCAGCTTCATGCTGGCCGCAGGGGTCCCCATGGCACGGTCATCTAAACTCAGAATAATTAGCAGGGTCTTGCACTCAGCATCCACCTTTGTGCCTCTTGGGTCTCTGGCCTTTACCTCTGTCGCTCCCTCAACCTGACATGCCCTTCCTCTACCTTCTGGAAAATCTCTACACGTCTGCAAGACTCTGCTCTATATCACCATCTCAAGGGAAGCCTTCCCTCACCCAAAACCCCCTCTGTTATATCCATCTCTGGGCCCTCCCACAGTCCCCACTGTGTGTGTGTGTGTGTGTGTGTGTGGTAGGGGGAGACGGAATATTCTCTGAACTCCAACCACTCCAAACACCCCCATCACCAGCACACCCTTTGCTATTTCTTGGCCCCATGTCTCGGGACATGCTGTTCTCTCTGCCTGGAGTTCCAAAAATACCTTTCAAAATTGATCAGGTCATTCATTCATGTAACTAATATTTATTAAGCACTGGCTTTGCATCAGCCTTATAAGCCCCACCCTCATGAAATTAACAGTATAGTACAGAGGTCAGCAAACATTTTCTAAAAACGTTAAATAGTAAATATTTTACACTTTACAGGCCATCGGGTCTATGTCACAGCTATTCAGCTCTGCTGTTGTAGCACAGAAGCAGCCACAGAAAATATATAAACAAGTGGGTGTGGCTGTGTTCCAATAAAACTTTATTTACAAAATAAATGTGGGCCGCATTTGGCCCACAGGCCATAGTTTACCAGCTCTGGGTCTAGTGTTAGATATCACACAAATATATATCACACAGATCCCTAATAACTTTGTGATTTTTTTATGTTTGTTTATTTTTGAGAGAGAGAGACAGAGCGCAAGTGGGGGAGGAGCAGAGAGAGAGGGAGACACAGAACCCAAAGCAGGCTCCAGGCTCCGAGCTGTCAGCACAGAGCCCGACGCGGGGCTCAAACTCATGAACGGTGAGATCATGACCTGAGCAGAAGTCAGATGCTCGACCGACTGAGGCACCCAAGTGCCACAACAGATCCCTAGTAACTGTGACTAGCCAACTGTCTTCAATGTTGTAAAGGCAAAGATTCTTCTGGAGCTCCTCCTCTCCATGAGGCCTTATGTCAATGGCCCTTCTGTTCTGCTCCCCCAGCTCTGAGTTTAGAGCACATATCTGTGGTCGTTCAAGGCAGGGACCTACATTTTCAGCCCAGAGGTCTTGGACCCACGGTTGATGCTGTACCTAATCCTGCCTGAGATCGGCACTCGCTGGCAGCCGATAGGGCTGGGCTGCAGGTGGGGCTGGGCTGCGGGCTGCCTCACTGCCAGGCCCAGGTCTCTCCCTAGCAGAGGGGAAGCTCGACTCTCGCCTCACCCTTAAAAACCATCCTATTGTCACACCTTCCAACTGCCCACCTCTGATTAATAACCGAGGCTGGGTGGGACCAGGAATCTTATTTTTTTTTAAGTTTATTTTTTTATGGTGAGACAGAGAGAGAAGGAGCAGGGGAGCTGCAGAGACACAATCCCAAGCAGGCTCCACCCTGTCAGCACAGACGCCAACGTGGGGCTTGATATCACGAAATGTGAGATCGTGACCTGGGCTGAAATCGAGAGTCGGACGCTTAACCGACCGAGCCACCCAGGCGCCCCTAGGAATCTTATTTAATAGAGAGTACGAGTGTTCATATATTTGAGTGTAAAGTATCACATTTATCCGCCAAGAGAGGTGTATTTATAAGCACACACATGGACACACACGAATTCCTGCTTCACAAGTATGCCAAGAGCACTCACACCCAAACTTGGGCACAAACACAGGCACGGGTAGAGACACACAGACCCTGAATTCTTGCCTCACACCCACCCCCCCCACACATATGTGTGTGTACGTGACCCACTAACACGTGCGTGCAACTACACACATGTACACATACACGTGAACTATACACACGCTTGTGCACACATATGAATGCACTAGAGCATTGCACACACACACACACACACACACACACTACATCCGCATATACCGTGAAATCCAGCCCCAACATGTGCCTTGCAGGGGCAACTGGCCATGAAAATCATCGCTTTGGCATCTCCGGGCTGCCAGCTCTGTTTAGGTTCCTGCTGCCAGCCTCAGCTCTGAGGAGAGCCGCGGGAAGTTCCCCATTTCCCTGGCTGCCAGATCCCAGCCACCTCTGACCCCCGGAGGGACGGAAACTCCTCCAGCTTCCTGCAAGCCCCCACAGCGCTCTGCGCCCACCGCCACTAGCGGGCCTGGAGCGAGATGAAGCGCGGCTCGGTGTCCATGCTCCTGCCACCAAGGCAGCTTCCTTGGCCTCCCCTGGGTGTCAGGGCCTCGAGTGCCAGGGCCGACAGGGCCTCCAGGGAAGGACCTTGGGCTCAGCCCGAGGTCAGAACGTTCCCGTTATCTGAAGGACGCTGACAACCTTCCTGCCCTGCTTTTCCCAACACATCCAGCAGCCTTGAGGAACTCGCCGCACCCCCCCCCCCCCCCACCATGCCACACGCCCATGCGGCCAAACGCCTGCTGCCTCCTGAGCAACCCTCTTCCAGCCTCTGCCACCTGCCTGGCTGGGAGCTGGTGGCACGGAAGGCAGTGTTTAAGAAGTTGCTGAACTGACTCCCAGCCCCTCCGTTGAACCGGTCAGCAGGATTTGGGCCCCCGGTGGTGTTTTCACGTTGAACAATTCGCTCATTCGTTCATTCATTCATTCAAAGCACATGTGTTGAGGCTGTGCCTGGTGCTGGGCTTCATGGAGAATAGGTGAGCGTCATTGGTTTCATTGAAGGGATCGAAACCTGGTACCAAGGGAACCCACTAACATGGCCTGCTGCAGTCAAGAAGATTTCACAGGGGGGTGACATTGGACTTGAGTCTAAAAAGCCAAAGAGAATGTGTGTGGAAGAGCAAGTTAGACAAAGCCACCAGCAAGTGCAGAGGGCCTGGTGTATAATGGGTGCTCCAGAAAGGTCTGTTGGCTGAACGAATGCGTGAATGGCCACGGGAGGCGTTCACGTAGCAAAGTGACAGCAACTCTTCTCAATAAATCATACTTTTTACCGTTTCTGGGGACCCCCAGGACTCTGCCTCTCACAGGAGGGCCTCTGCCCAGGGTGGATGGGCCATCTCCCAGGGGTTCACTACCCCACGGACTCCCTGTGCCCTCTACCCACCACACCCCTAAGAGTGAACCCACGCGGGTCACGTGGCTGAAGAGGCACCTGTACACGTGGGCCCCCGACACACAGAGCTGTGCAACTGCGTGCGGTCTGTGTCCATGTCCTTTGTAGACACAAAGGGTGATAATAGCAAACGCTTTGATCACACATTTCCATGGGCCAGGAGACCGGGCACTTGTTCTACATTGTCTGCATTTATTAACTCAGCCCTAAGGTAGGAAGGGCTGTGGTCCCATTTTTCACAAAGTAAGTAAGGCACGGAGATGCAGGTCACTTGTTCAAAGTTCGCAAGCGGCAGGGGCTGCGATCTGAACTAAGCTATCTGATCCCAGGGCCCACGGTCTTAGCAAAGCAAAGTGGTCCTGACCGCCACCCCCAGCCTCCCTCCACCCCTACCCCTCCACACTCCACGCAGCCACGTGTTGGCGCAGCCACACTGAATCCATCCCCCGAACACCCGATTCCCTGTCACATTCATCTCTGTCGCACGTTCCCTCCTGCGAGCCTCCAGCGGTATGTGCCTCCTTTCGAGATCTGGTTTTATTATTTGTTTATCAGACATTTGCGAAGCGCAGATTATGGTCAGGGCTTAGTGCTAAACATTGTACATGCTTCCTCTTGTCCGATGCTCCCTGCAACCTCACGAAACTTCTATTATTACCTTCATTTTACCGGTGGCTAAAGTGAGGCACACGGCGGCAAGGTCATTCGCCCAAGGTCACAGATGGGCAGGGCTTGAAACAGACCCAAATTCTCTGGACTCACGAGCCTCAGCCGTTAATCTCATCTTGGGCTCCGTCCTGCTCAGTTTGCCTAAATGCAAGGCTCTTGGCCGTCACAAATCCTTGAGTGTGGGTAGAGCAGCCTTGCACGCTTGTTACATCTATTTTATGGTGAGAAGTTTGGAAATACTCAGAAATATAGAAAAGTGGAAAGAACTGTGCCACGAACACTCGTAAAGCCACCACGTAAGGCTGGCGATCAGCATTTCACTCGGCTGGCTTTACGGCCTATCTGTCCAACCTCCCGGCCGCTGATCCGCTTAAAACGGGGCCACACCTTGCAGACAAGGCTGAGCTCCCTTGGGAAAATCACTGCAGTGATTTGGGGTTTCTACTGCATCCAAGAGCCCTGCACAGTTCACCGGTATACACAGAGGTGTGCACAGATGCACCAGTGTGTCCACGTGTAAGTGCGAGCGTGCACACAGAAAGGACAAGGACTGGAAGCATAAGGAGAGCTCTGGGGCCACCTCAGTTGGTCACTTGGCCAGTTCCTTCCCACCCACCGTCCCCCATGGGGGACATCCAGGCCCACGTGGCCCCGTGGCCCCACCGAGGCTGCCAGGAGCCGCCGGAGCTGAGGCTGGGGGTAGGGTGTTTCCCTAATTGGCTCGTTCCCCCAGCAGAGGAAACAGCCGCTGGCTGCAGCCTCCAAATGACAGGAAACGCCACGGAGGGCTACTTGGGCAGTAATTACTACTTTGAGAAAGGAGGGAAAAAGCTGAGGGGGAAACGTTCCAACTCAAATAATCTGCTCATTGGGGGGATGGGAGGACATTTCAAGGAAAAGACATTTTGAAAAGCCTTCAATCAATCTGACAAGCAATTATCTGCTTAGCTGCTGGTACAAATCCCCCCCATGAGGGGGGGAGGAGGCTGGTGCCCCCCCACCGTGCCCCCCAGCAGCCGGGGCGGGTGTGTGGACACAGATCCTTCCCCAGGAAACCTCAGGCTCTGGGGGCAGCGAGTGGCTCGAGTGGCTCGAGTGGCTCGAGGGGAGTGGCCGCCTGTTTCCCTCCACCTTTCACACCCACGTGTAAACACACACACACACACACACACACACACACGCTCTACCCAGTGTGATGCATGCCCTGCCCCACGTGCTGTGGGATAAGCCTGATTCAGACGATACTTCCCTGGGGAAGCCATAAGCATTGTCACACTTCATTAATTCGTTCAACAAACTTTTTTCTTAGAAAGAAAATTCCCCAGGACATCCGATGAGAGGATGAGAGGAACCCATGGCCTTCAGAATACAGTTGGGGAAGAGAGTCATTGTCACCGCTTTGTGGCTCCTAACCCGGTTTGGGGGAAGCCGCAAGGGGGACTGGAGAGAGCCTGGCTGTGAGTGGGCAGGAGAGCTGAATTCAGACCAAAGTGTGCAGGCAGGCCTGCGCCACCCTCCCCAACGCCGTCTAGAGCCCTAGGAAGCCAGGCTGCTGTGGGGGCGAGGGGAGGGAGGAGGGTGGTGAGAAGGGGAGTGGGGGTGGGGTAGATCTCCTTTCTTTTCTGCCTGCCCCAGCCCCAGCCCCAGCCCTCCTCCTCCTCTGACTGCCCCCTGGCCCTCCCTCTTGCTCAGACAATCGTGGCACTTAGCTCTGGAACAAGCCATGCAAGATAGGGAGCAGCTGAGTTTGGCCACTGTCCTCCCAGGAAAGAGTCTTGCCCTTACCCTGCAGTCCTGAGCAGAGTCTAAGAATGGACCCCCAGAAGCATAGAGCCGGGGCCTGACAGGCTAATCCCCTTCCCCTCCACCCTTCATGCCTCCTCACTCACCTCCCCCCCAACCTTCCGTCTCCCTCCCTCTCTCTCTGTCTCTCCCTGTCTCTCTCCAACAGTGTGCTGGACATATGGTGCAAAAGCATACACAGGCTCTCCGTTAACCCCAGCCACCTGTGAGGTTCAAAGCCTGTGGCTACTCAGGTGAGGGGATGAAGCTCAGACAGGCGACATGCCCTGCCCATAGTCACCCGATTATTAGCAGAAGGGTCAGAATCTGAACCCAGGTGTTGCCAGCTCCCGTATCCATGCTGTGAACCACTTTGAAATACCAACAGCCTGAGTGAGATTCACATTGAACATGGAACCAACATCAACAGATTTTGGTCATATCTCTCATTGGGCACCTCAGAACCCAGAGAAGGTCACATTGGCAAAGCCGGGCGCCCTGACAGGATATACGTGGAAACGGGGCCCTGCGTTTTGTACTTGGACGTCAGGTACAGATCGGGAGCTGGGCTGAATGCCCAGCTGGTGGGGTCCATGAGACTTTACAGCAAACAACCCATTTCATTCCAGCCCCAGCCTTGGTGGGCCAGATCCGCCGGCCAGGCACTCTGGCCAGCGCTGGGCGGAGAGACAAAATGCTGACCCCAGCAGGCCCTGTCTGATCTTGCAGACCCAGGATGGGGGCTCCTACTTCCCTCCACTCTCTACTGCCTAGAAAAGAGGCCGAGCCCACCCCTCCCCCAGACACGTGGGCCCTTGCAGCACCCATCACACTCCCTAGCTGCTCCCTTACGCTCTGGGACATACGCAGGACATGTTATCTCCCAAGGCGTCACAGGGAGAGGAACGCATATGTATATGCAGCAAAATGATCCTGCTCGCCTCGTGCGGGAGGGAGGTGGCTGCTTGCTCTCCCAGGATGTGTCATTTTTCGCCTTCGGTGTCTGGCAGGACGGATCTGATGTACTGGCAGACACATTGCTCACTGTGTCCCCGATGAGGACACACCCTCGTGTTTTATGACCAGAACAACTCAAGTACAGGATCAGCTCCAAGTTAAGCCCAGCTCCCATCGCCCAACTGCACTGCACAAAAGTGGAAACTCCCTGCTTGCAACAGAGCTGGGGAGGACATCCAGCCATCCGTCCGTCCGTCTATCCATCCAGTCGGTCAGCATTTATTGATGCCTACCCGCACCCAGCCCTGTGCTAGACACTGGAGATGCAGGGGAAGGTAAGACGCTTTAGAACTTGACATCCAGACATGGAGACTGGGAACATGATGATGCCATTTGGAGGTATGGCCCTAGCGGAGTGGAAACTTCGGCAAAACACAGAACTGGTTTCAGATTCCGGCTCTGTCCTGTCGTGGCAATGTGACCTGAGCAAGTTACTGTCCTCAGCAAGGCCCAGCCTTCACCCAGTGGAGTGGGGGTCACGGGCACACCCACCTCCTCTTGTTGCCAGAACCATTCCATAGGAAACCACCCGTAAAATGCTGAGCACTGTCTGGGCACGCTGAGATGCTCCATTTGTCAGCTTGTGTCACGTGTTACTGCCTTCCGTGAAATGCATGTAACAACTCTCAGGCTAGCTGCCTTTACAGTGTTCATATCAAACAGGTAACATGTGGGGAGAATGTCTTGTAAATGGGAGAGTGCTTATCACTCACTCCTGCGGCAGATGTCCCTTGAGCGTCTATGATGTGTCCTGGCAGGTGCCAGGCATGGGTGAGAAGGCACAGATGTGGCCGCAGGTCCTGGCAGCTTCTGGGTAGGAGGGCCAACTTGTGAACAGGCGACCACGGGCCCGGTGTGACAAGAACAGCCATCAACGTCTCCACAAAGGCGGGCAAAGGAGGGGTCATTAGCTAACTGGAGAGGGCCAGCGGGCTTCCTGGGGGAGGGGGACCCAGCATGGGCGCCGCAGGGGTGAACGCGCATTGAGTCTGAGTGAGGTGCTCATCTTCTAGTTAGAGAGTCAGCATGCCTTGGGTGACACAAGAGGGGTGACGCACACGGGTTTTGCTTGTGACCCATCGAGTGCACGGGAGCTCTGAGGACAGCAATCTGAGAAGCTTTCGTTTGAACCAAGAGGAAGAAAACTGTCCAAGGGAAGACTTGTGAGTGTGAGTAAAGAGAGTGGTGCAGGTAAGGACAGTGAGGACACCAGCCTGGGAGGGACAAGCCCAGCTGGGAAGCAGAGGGGGCAGGACATGTTGCCTGGGTTCCTTGACGTCCCTCAGTCCACCGTGAACCTGGGTCTGGCTGTTCATATCTCTCTGTTTGTCGGGCCCAGGAGGGATGCTCGGTTCTGGGCTGGGCTATGGGACTCGGCCTGGGATGGCCAACCTGAGCACCAGTGACCCTGCCGCAAATCCTCCCGATGGACCGGTGTTCATGCATCTCATGCTGACTCCTCTCGCTGTGAAGTTCTTCCAGATCCGTCCTTTTCTGCTGGCTGTAGAAACCAGACTCCACCCACCCACTCCAAACTGCACCCCCCTCCCTAGCCCCACAAGCATCCTGTCACCTCCCCAAGTCCCCAAACCACTTACGGTGTCACTAGGACCCAATGCAAGTCACAGGGGAAGCCCTTGGCTGACATCCACCCCAGGAAGCCACATTAGCAATTTCATTAATCAGGGTCAGGTTTGCGTTTCTATTGTCTGCTGTAACCATTTGTTTATTTCAAGTTCGGCAGCCCCAGTTTATTACAATTATTACCGTCAGGCGTGGAAGACAATACGGGCACCTAGGAATGGCATTCTTGCATTTTGTAGCAAGAGACTCGTCTTACTCAATACACCAAAAATATCAGATAATATTGAAAAGAGAATGTAAACCCATGAAAACATATAACATATAGGTGCACATTTTTCATCCACAAGGAAACATGAATTAAAATAAAACATAAAGGAGTCACAATATATCTCCTAGCAAACAAAATCGTCAACCATAACACCTAATGCTGGTGAGGTTGCCGTGAAACTGCTAAACAGGCAAAGTAAATTAGAACAGGCTTTATGGAAAGTAAATTGGAAAATATGTATCACAAACCACAAAAATGTCCCTACCCTGAGACTTACTGATTCCACTTCGGGGAATGTATCCTAAGGAAATGAGACCAATAAAGAGAAACACTCTGTGGAAAAAGAAACCTGTTCATTAAAGCATTATTTAGCATAGAGAAAAATTGAAAGCAAAATTCAACATCAACTTCATGAAATAATAGGTGTCCACTGATATGATCATCTGTAAGGCCGGGAAGGCAGGCAAAGGTGCTTTGAGATGGGAGGTGAGAAAGCGGTGTTCACGTTTCCCGTTTCTTATCAAGACCCGCACGTACCCACTGTGGGTTAACATAGAAGTCATTGCACTTGGGATACTAGGCTGGTGACCTAATGGGAAGGATGGGGTTTTTTCCCCCTCGCTTTCTAAATTTTCAGTTGGGTCGTATATTGGTTTTATAGTTCCTTTTAACTGGAACTAACAAATGATCGTGCTTCACAAAAGAACAGAAACAGAGCTTAATTAGACAGCACACGGCTTTCACAAGACCCTCTGCCTGTCTGGGCCCCATTTCCGTCTTCCTTAAGATCATCTGCCCCATAAATGTCATGTGGGCAGTAGGCAGACCTGGGAAGGCTTTTTAAATCTTTGAATCAAGTGCTATGAGGAAAATACTGGGGAAGGATTGTCAAACACTTAATACCGATCCACAACCACCCCGCTAAGTGGATGGCATTATCCCCATTTTACAGATGGGATAACCGAGGCTCGGATGCCCTGGAGACCTAACCAAGAACAACACTGGCGGTGAGGAGTGGAGCAGGGACTCACATCCACGTCCCTTTGTTCCACAATCTCTGCTTTGTTATTGTCTTGTTTCCCAACCCATGTGGGTGACTTTTCTCAAGTGGATACATTTTAAAAGAAGCTGATTCTTTAAAAGAAGCCGGAAGTTGCAGCCTGAAGGGAACTCAAGGCGGCCCATTCAGTCTGCCAGGGAGGACTTGGAAGGAGGAAACAGGGTTGGCTGGTTCGCTTGAAAGAGGAGCAGCACAGCCAGTGGCTGCAAAACCCACTGGGTCCAAGCGTTCCGAAGGAAGGCAACCACGTTCCCAAAAACATACGTTGACAACCGCAGAGAGAGGCCCTAGAGGAGACAAAAGGGCAGGGGGAGCCCCAGCTGGCGCCCAGTGATGGCAGGCCCCCACCCAGAATGCCCGTAAGAGCGGCCTGCTCTGGAATAACTTTATGGGGACCCTGGTGTCTGCACCCTCTCTCCTTGGCAGCCAGGCCTGCGTGAGAGCTCCTGCTGGCCGGCACCCCACCCGCCCCCCTCACGTCCCCAGCCTCCCTGCCCTGGGCCTCTTGCAGCCTATAATTACCCGCAGGACTGGCTTTATGGGCTCCCGGAGATGGGGGACCAGACGGCAGGAGGAAGTTCCTTGAAAGGGACCCAGGAATCTTTTCAACGGGGCTCCTGTCCCAACCCCGCTGTTGGGGGCTCTAGAAAAGCAGAGCTGGCGGCCGGTGACGCCAGGCCCCCGCAGACCCTCTCCCGGCTCCCAGGCCCTCTAACTGGCCCCATCGGCACACATGCACCACCCCCCACACACCACAGGCCTATGGGCTGGTCCCCAGGGACAACATCCAAGTCTCTGTGTGGTCTGGGGTCGGCCTCACCTCTCCCTGCTCCCCTGCCCGCCTCGGCCATTCCTGGCACACCACGTGCCTGCCCCAAACCTCCCCAATGCCAGTGCCTCTGCCTGGAACACTCCTCCCCTCCTGCCTCCCTCCTTAGTTGCTTGTACATCTCTCTTCCTTCGGGGATCCTTTCTGGACCTCTGTCCCAGCTAGGCAAGGTGCCCCTCTCCTGGGCTGGCAGAGTCCCCCAGGTTTATGCCATCACTTAGTTATGGAAGTAGGGAGTGAGACCGGGGATGAAGGCAGCCGGGAAAGGGTGTGCACCCGGGACATTACCCCTGCCAGCGCTGAGGGTTCAGTCGGCAGCGTCCTGGACCATCTGCCTCCCCTGGGGGAAGGAGCCCGGTGTCCACCCACCAGGCCTGTTGTCGTTTGGGCCGCTCCCCCTTCCCGGCCCTTCCACCTGCCCAGCCATCGCCTCTTCCCTGCTGTCCTGTCTGCTTTGTGGCTGAATTCCCGAGCCCAGCACAGTACTGGGCAAGTCAAAGTTGTGTCCTGCTTAAGGAGAGTCCCCCAGCCCAGCAGTGGCTCAGGGGTCCTAGCAATTGAACAACTTTCGTTATTATCAGCATTGGCCGGAGACTGCAAGGGTCATTCCTGCCCCTGTCAGGTCCTGAGGCAAGGACAATAGTGAGCAGAGCCAGAGGCCTGGGTTCAAATCCCAGCTCTACCAACGACTGTGTGGCCTTGGGCTGGTTGCTTAACCTCTCTGCGCTTCAGTTCTCTCAACTGTAATAATCCCATGAGGTATGCACAAGGATTAGCACTGAGACCGGGTTCAAATGAAATGATTGATGTATGTGAGATGCTTGGTCATCATGAAAATAATTCCTACCTCCTTGGCAATTGAGGGGCTACCTGGATCCAAACAACAATTCTTTTTTTTTTTTTAATTTGAGAGAGAGAGAGAGAGAGAGAGAGAGAGAGAAACAGCATGCACACAAGTGGGGGGCAAGAAGGGGCAGAGGGAAAGAGAGAGAGAACCCCAAGCAGGCTCCACACTCAGCACGGAGCCAGATGCAGGGCTCGATCCCACGTCCCTGGGATCATGACCTGAGCCAAAATCAAGAAGCAGACACTCAAACCACTGAGCCACCCAGGCGCCCCTAAGCAATGATTCTTACTGAGCAACCAAGAGAGCTCTGATCCTGAACAGCCCCCCAGCGTGAGCACCTGCTCAATGCCAAGCACAGCGCTGGAGGTGCTATGCACACCAGACCACTCATCTGCTACAGACCTGCTCTCAGCAGCACTTCTAGCCCTGTGCAGTTTGAATACCCCCAGTGTCAAGAAGCTCACTACTTCACAGGGGAACCAGATCAGTTTCCAGACGGCTCCAACTGGCTAATATCAGGTCAAGTTCTGCCTCTCGGTGAGCATGGAGCTCTCTTTGGCCCCCAAGTTCCCCTCGGAGATTGAGGGAGTAATCTGCCTCATTGACCTCTGTCTCCCATAGAGTGCCCACCCCCATGCTTTAAGGTCCTATGTCTTCAAGGTCTTTCCCCTTCCCTCCCTTGGATGGACTCCGGCGAAACTCAGTGAGAACCACCGCTCCGAGGGATCTAATAGCCACGGAACACAAGGAGTCTCTGCCATGCTCAGGACACTTGGCTTCCGTTCATGCAGTCAGAGGCTGCATTAGCATTTCGGCAGCTCCGTGCCATGTGGCCCTGAACGAACCACTGTGTGGTTTCTGTAAGTCTCGGGGTCTATCTATAGAAGTGGCACAATACAGGGCCCTACCTCATAAAGCTATCGGTTAAGTGCTGCATGAACAACCTAGCACAGTACTGGAGAAGCAGTAGGTAGCATGGGAAGCCAGCTAAGAGATACGGCTGTGCCTTATTCACAGGGGATCTTCTTGAACTGGCTTTCTCCCATCTTTGGTCATTCCCAATGACGTCAGCAAGCTGTGGGACTCTGATGAAATGGGTGATCAATACGTGGACTGAGACAGGACCAAAGGAGACCTCTGCCGTGACCCAGGGTCCACGGGGCACCACGCTATGGGAGTGCTCTGCACCACCCCGCCCCCCATCTCCCCTAGGCCCTGGGTGTGGACATCCCAAGCTCTGTTGCGGTCATCTCTGTATCTCCAGATCCTTGTGGAGCGGTCCGAGAACAGAAGTTGAATTCACCCCTACGCGTGGATGGCAGGAAGCTTGTAAGGTATTATTCTTACTGTCATTTACATACAAAAGCATCCATGATACCAAAAGGTCGCCGTTGTTGACCACTGACCATGCATTAGACCCTCCTCTATTAGCTCACTAAATCCCTGCTGCAGCACCAGCCTGAGGAAGTGATGATACTCACCTCTGTGTTTCAGGTAGGAAAACTGAGACTCAGCCAAGTTAAGTGACAATACCAGGATTTGAACTCCGGCCTATGTAGGTACAAGCCTCTCCCCTCCTCTGCCCGGCAGAGTTCAAAGTGCTTCTCAGATGCGAAGTTTCGAGGGAGACATCACCGTCTGCTCGCCAGCCAAGTCCCCCAGATCTGCAATTGCACTGTGGTTTTATTTTTTTAATGTTTATTTATTTATTTTGAGGCGGGGGGAGAGGCAGAGAGAAAGGGAGAGAGAGAATCCCAAGCAGGTTCCATCAGCATGGAGCCCAATGTGGGGCTCGATCCCATGAACCGTGACATCATGACCTGAACCGAAATCAAGTGTCGGATGCTTAGCCGACTGAGCCACCCAGGTGCCCCAAGGTGTTGTGGTTTTAAAACACAGCCATAAATTCTCTGACACGACTCCCACTGAGATGTGGGGCCTGGGCTCCCTCCCCTTGGAACAGGGACTTGTGACCACTTTTGACCCAACAGAATATGGCAGAAGTGACACTATCTGACCTCCTAGGCTGTGTCATAACACTTTATTCAATTGCTCTGGGAGTCCTGCGACACCGCTAAGAAATCAGACTACCCTGCTCTCCAGAGACCACACTGCTAGAGGCCACAGGCAGGTGATGGTCCCAGCTGGGGTCCCAGCCTCCGGCCAGCCCAGCCCCAGCACCAGACACGGAGTGAAGAAGCCATGTTGGAAGTGGATACCATTCGAGTCATCCGGGCTGAGGCCCCAGACGTCATGGAGCAGAAGAGAGCTGTTCACCCTGTGCCTTTCCAGAATTCCTGGCCCACAGAACCTGTGAGCCCACCGGCAGGTTTTGTGAGGGTTTATTCTGCAGCAATAGATAATCAGAACACCTTCTGGCAATGGTTCCTCATTTCTCCGTGCTCTGAGCTTGTCGGTGGAAATGCACGGTCATTTTCAAAGTCGCAAGCTCCACACGGACCACGCACAAAGACATGTCTGACCCAGGCGTTTGGGTCCGGCCAGAGGCCAGGCCTGCTGGAGACCTGGACTCCGGCGTCCTGAGGATTTGGGGGGCTCCTCCATTCATCCTCGGTGGCTACTGCATCGCTGCATTGTGTCCGGCCCTGTGCTAGGGATGGGGCTACAGTGACAAACAGAACGAACACAGGTCCTGCTTTCAGGAGCTCACAGTCCAGGGCAGGAGACGGACCTCAGACAAGTAATTGTAGGTTAGAAACGGAGACACATAGCATCTAACCTTGTGTGGCAAAGGGAGCAGGGAACACCTACAAAGGTGACCATCTGGGGTCCAAGGCAGAGCCCATCTCAAGGAGAAGAGGAGGGGAAAGAGAGCTGCAGGTGGAAAAAACAGGAGACCGGGGTTGGGAGCAAGGGAGTGAGGGGGCATTCAAGGGTAACCCCCAAATTTTAAGAGAAACTGTATGAAGTCACAATACTTCTGAAGTCACAATACACGAGCATGTTTCACCTGAAAGAAACCCCAGCAACTTCAATAATTCAGCCTAATATGAGCCGATGTCTCTCTCAAGATACTTTGCACAAGGTGCAATCGGCAAATCGAGACTCCACACTCGTTACTCACTGGGGTTTGCAGTCTCAAGTAATCTTCCAAATACGAAGTTGTTTCACACTTTCGAATAAAATTCTATAATACGCACCTTCTGAATTCCACCTTGCCCCTCCAGTGACAGCTCCCAAGAGGGTGACACCCCGTCTCTCAGGGATGAGACTCACTGCTCTGTTTTGGAGCGGAAGTTCTCACTCCCGGCCCAAGCTTCTGACCCCACTTCTTCGAGGTGAGGGGCACGCATCCCGGGAGATCCCCCAGGTGCACAAGAAGCTCTGGAGGGGCCTGAGGAAGACAGCAGGCTGGGAAGGTTGGAACTCAAATGAGTTTGGGGGTGACCCCAAGAAAGGTGGGCAGAGATGAAATCTGAAAGAAACGCCCGTGTGTTCGTCTCCACCCCAAACACAAGAATTTGATTAAAGAATTAAGGGGCTAAAAAGACTCTAAGGTTTGCTCCTCCCGGCAGCCAGCCAGACCCTGGTACAGCCAGAGAAACTGAGGCCTAGAGGCAAGAAGGGATGTGCACCAGGTCTGGCCTTAAGGTTAGGGCTGGGGTGAGAACCCATGCATCCAGGCGCTCCGTCTGTCCCTCCACCCACGCAGAATGGGGGTAGGAGTCCTGAGTGGCCAGCTGGCCGTGTCCATACCTGAGGCCAAACGCTGCTCACATGCGCGGCTGTTTGCTCAAGGGGGCGGGCCGGTGGCCATCTGGCCACATGTCGGGCATCCAAGTGTGAATGGCCAGGCAGAGGCGCAGGGGTGGGGGTGGGAGGAGCTGCCCCCAGAGATTCTGAGAAATTGGGTGAAAGTGTACCACATCTTAGGCCGCAGCCACCACGGGGCAGAGACTGGGCACGCCCCGCCCCAGGGCAGCCCTGCGCCCTCCCAGATCGGGGAGTCCTGGATTTCTGGCACTCGTGCTCGTCCCTAGCACCAGCCTGCTCAGAGATGGAGAATGGCACTGGGCCTTGGAAGAGCCTGTGTGGTCAGGTCAGGCCAGCTCTGACCAGGTGTGTGTGTCAGAGAGAGCCACGGGGACAAGCACAAAGAGCCGCTCTGTCACCCTCAGTTTATTGTCGCCTTTCCTGTGCCCAAGGGAAGAGAGAGTAAATGGGAACCTCCTCTACGCCGAGAAGAAATTGACAGTCCAGTGAGGGAGCTGGGGCCTGGGCAACAGCTATAAGCACCGGCCGTGCACCGAGCGCCAAGATGAGACTTCTAGAAGAATCTGCCCAACAACACCCTGAGGGAGGGGGTATTTCCCATGTCCCAGCTAGGGAAACTGAGGCTCAGGAAGGCTAACCGACGTGTCTATAGGAAATCCTCCAGGAAGCAGCCGCCGGTCTGCCTTTGCTCACCATTCAATTCCCGGCAGTCGGCACATCAAATGCAGATGCCCAGTGAATCTTTGTTGAGTGGGTGAGGGAAGAGTCAACTCAAGATGAGAACCCAGGTGCCCAGGTTTGCCTCCTGCAAAGACCCAGGAGCTCTCTGACTTGCCAATGTGTCAAATGCTCTAAGTTAAGTCCGTGCAAAGGAGTATGGAAGTGTGGCTCCCAGGGGGACAGGGGTGGCGCAGAGAATGAGAGCATTTGACTGAGGTTTTGAAGTGTAGATAGGCATTGCCCAGGCTGACCATTCATTCATTCCTCAAATATTTAATGAGCACCTATTGTGTGCCTGGCATTTCCATCGATGAAGGTCAAGAGGATCAGAGAGAGAGGAAACCGGCGGCAGAAGGAACCACACAGGTAGAAGTGGGAAGGCATATCTTGGGGATGTAGAACATGGGGTTCACTGGGCGAGGTGGGTAGAACCGAGACTTGAGAAGACATGACTGGAGCCGTGGGCCCAGGGGCCCCAGAGCATTCT
This sequence comes from Neofelis nebulosa, assembly GCF_028018385.1. NCBI lineage: Eukaryota > Metazoa > Chordata > Mammalia > Carnivora > Felidae > Neofelis > Neofelis nebulosa. The sequence continues at coordinate 122,227,528 of NC_080790.1, forward strand.
GGGTGCCTGAGAGCAGACGGCGATGAGGGAAGGGTTTTTTTCAACTCAATGGCCTGGTGTCTTTGACTGTGTCATTGGTTACCTTTGTATTCTTAGTTCATGTGTTTTTCCCCTAATTCAAGCCACGGATACCACCATGGAAACTCTAGGGTTCCAGAAGTTTTTAGTGCCATTAAAGAAAAAAGAAATTATTTTTTGCCCATTATTCATCTTTTCATAGTTTATATTGATTTCTGTATTGAAAAATATTTACTTCCACATTTAAAGCTGGAATCTGTATGTCAGGTACCCAGACTCCAGCACGGGCAGTTACGTTGCTTATAAAATATGTGACATGTTTTAATTTCTTTGAATCAATCAATCAATCAATCATTCGTGATGTCTTTGGCAGCAATAAGATAAAAAACAGGCTTTTATTTTATTAGGAAGCTGAGCTTGTCAACATTTCAAATGGGAGGTTGCCTGACCTCCGTTTCTGCAGATTGTTGGGGAAGAGTGAACATAGACAACTCGGGGGCTGAATTTGAATGCGGCTCTACGGAGGAGGGCGGGCAGGGGGTCTCGGGTGCAGGTGGGACCCATGGGCTCACTGGGGTGGGGGGACAAAACTTGGGACAACTCCTTGGCAGGTAAGCAGAAACCCAGGAGCAGATAATCCACCTCCGCTGAGTTCAGGTTGGTCGAGCTGCGCGGTCAGATCACGAAAACAATTCCAAGGATCCAGTGGCAAACAGGGAAGTAGAGGAAATGGAAGGAAAAGTAGGCAGGAACCACCAGGGTCTCTGTAATCCAGGAATGAGGAGTGTGGTGAGGGGGTTACAGACATGGGTGGGGTAGGGACCAGGGTATTCAGAGGCCAAGGAGCAGGCAGGAGCCAAATAATCAGGGACCAGCACAGAGCCTAATCCATAGCAAGTGTTCAGCAAAAATCTATTAAATGAGTGATCTTGAATACCAGGCTGATGGCTTTATTTATTTTTTAAGCTTTGATAAGGTGGCTTTTTATGTGCTCAGAGGTAACCTAGCTAAAGGCCTTCATTCGTTCATTCATTCATTCATTCATTATCTCATTTTACAGATGAGGAAACTGAGGCTCAGTGACACTAAGTGGCTTAGCCAGGGCCCCAAAGCTGACAGGTGCGAGACTCAGGACTTAAACCAGTTCTGTGTGAGTCCAGAGAACCCAAGTTCTTTGTCTCCTGGGACTTTGTCCTGCAGGAGAAGAAAGTGAAAAGACAAGGCTACATCATGACTTTCGTGTGACCTAGGAACCTTTGCTTCAATAGGCTCCTACTTTCATAAAAATATACTAAAAATTATAATTTATGACTGTGTTGGCATAAAGGAAAATGTAATCCAGGCTGAATTATATGCATATTTTTCATCTGAGTTTAAAGAAATTAAAACACATCCATGGGGTTCCCAGGGGCACCTGGGTGGCTCAGTGGGTTAAGCCTCCGATTTTGGCTCAGGTCATGATCTCACGGTTCATGAGTTCAAGCCCTGCATCAGCACAGAGCCCACTTCAGATCCTCTGTCCCCCTCTCTGCATCTTGCCAGCTCATTCTCTCTCTCTCTCTCTCTCTCTCTCTCTCCCTCTCCCTCTCCCTCTTTCTCTCTCTCAATAAATAAATAAACTTAAAAAAAAAAACATTATCTGCCGTCCCTGCAGGGCAGGGAGCAAGGTCTGTACAAGGATGTCTCAGGGATGTGATCTCTGCGCCCAAGAAACTGGTCCGTTCCCTTTCAAACTAACCAAAGCCACTCTTTGGGGTGTAGACCTTGGAAGCTACCCAGAAGGTCAGAGGAATCCTCCCCTGGCACATGCCGGAGCCCTGCAGGGGTCTTCCCAGACCTTGAGACATGTTCACATCTTCAGCTGGACCGTTGAGACGGAAAAGCTCAGTCAATGGTGGGGGCGGGGGTGGGGGTGGGGGGGCTCAGACCACGCCAATTTTGTGCACACAGAGAAACAGAGGGAAAATCTAGGCTGCCCCAAGTCCCGGCCCTGCCCTTCCCCCAGCACTGCAGGTGGGGAGATGCTTGGGCTGCCCTCTGCCCTCCACCCTTGCCTGGCTTCCTGGAACTGCTTCCCTGGGAGGAGCTACAGGCCCATGGGTGACCTTCGGCATCTCTGACCTCTGTCTTCTGTCACTAGCCCCACCCCTATTCCTTAGAGCTCCTGGGCAAGAACAGGGGGCATGGTGGGGAGGGGGATCCCAGAGCCTGCCCAACCCCCTCTCAACGTCCCCCTCAGTCTCCTCAGCCTCTGTACTTCTCTTCTAGAAATCAAAGCCACCCTTCCTGGGGCTTCCTGACAACTCCCCACCTCCCTACCAGCCCCAGTCCTTAGCTTTCTGAAAGAAAATGTGAATGATTTTCAATTTAATCTATGCCGGGCTCTGTGCTGAACACTATACTTCCTCAATGCCCCGAACAACTCCACAAAATAGGCAGTTATCATTGCCGCACAAGGGAGTCCTATGGGTTAGGGGACTTGCTCAGGGTCACACAGCAGTAAGTGGCCTGGTCAGGGTTCAGACCCCCATGGCTGGCTCCAGAGTCCTGGGTGCTTCTTCAGCGTCTCCTTGGTCCCAATTCCCTAGCCTGACTCTCATGCCTGTCCTTACCTGGCCTTTGTCAAGCCCTATAAAGGCGCCCCACCACAGCCCCCACCCCCACCATCAGGCACACTCCCAACATTCAGAGCCACCAATGATTCTTCAAACTCCCTCCCGTGTCAATTCATCCTCCTGTGCCTTTGGGCCCACTGTTCCCCCAGCCTGGGACACACTTCCAGACAGAGGAAGTTCTCCAGTGGATTGAACATGACGTTTTGACAGTCTGGCCTAAGTCTGAATCCCACCTCTGCCCCTGGGTCCAACATGTGTGACTTTGGGGGAGTCACCTTCCCTCTCTAAACACTGATTTCCTTTAACTGTAAAATCGGAGCCACAAGGCCGCCTCGTACTGTTTGCGTGAGAATTCACTGAGAAAGGATAGGTAGAGGTATAGGCACAGAGTGGGGATTCCAGGGACATTCTCTAGGCAACCACCCCTCACCACCACCTGCCCCCATCACCGTGACTACCTCCTACCCTTTAGATCTCAGCTCGCACATCACCTCCTCTGAGACGCCTTTGGGGAGTCCTGCAGACAGTGGCAGTGGATTGCTCTTTGGGCTGTGAGCTCTGGGAGGATGAGTCTCCTTTGGACCCCAGCCCAAAATGTGGGGCTGGCTGTGTGTGTTGTGATGTTTGTTGGAAGGAGGGAATTGTTGGAATGAGGAGACAGAGAAAGGAGGGAGGGAGGGAGGGAAGGAAGGAAGGGAGGAAAAAGGGATGGAATAAAGAAAGAAGAGACAGGGAGGAGGGAGGGAGAAAGGAGAGAAAGAAGGAGGGGATGGAGGGGGAAGGAAGAAGGAAGGAAGGAAGGAAGGAAGGAAGGAAGGAAGGAGTAAGGGAGGAGGGAGGGAAGGAAGGAAGAAGGAGGAGGGAGGGAGGGAGGGAGGAGGGATGAAAGAAGGAAGAAGGAAGGAAGGAAGGAAGGAAGGAAGGAAGGAAGGAAGAAGGAAGGAGTAAGGGAGGAGGGAAGGAAGGAAGCATGGAAGGAGAGAGGGAGGGAGGGAGGGAGGAGGGAAGGAAGAAGTAAGGAAGGAAGGAAGGAAGCATGGAAGGAAAGAGGGAGGAAGGAGGGAAGGAAGGGAGGAATGAGGGAGGGAGGGAGGAAGGAGGAAGGAAGAAGAAGAAGGAAGGAAGGAGGATAAGAGAGGAGGCAAGGAGGGAAGGAGGGAGGGAGAAGGAGGGGGAAGGGAGGACAAAGAATGAAATGCATCAGAAGAGGGAAGTTTGGGGTTGGTAATAGGTCCGGACATGGAGATTAATAGTAGAAACATGACTTGAGCCTTAATTATTTTGCTAATTAGGCCCAAAGTGTCTGGGGGCAGGAAGAAGGCAAGTGCACTTAACCTGATTACCCAATAGCCACCGGCCCCACTGCTGCTCAGGATCCCCACTGAGTGGACCCCGAGTCCCCTTCACCCAAGGCGCCTCAGACTTGGAGCTCCCAACACCCCTCACTGGACCGAGGGGTGGCCTCAGGAAGCAGAGCTGGGCTCCAACCCCTGCCTGGTGGGCTCCCTGGGATGTGGGGGATTCTCGAAGTGGCCTTCCCCCTCGTGACAGACCAGACCCCGTGCTGAACCAGGGAACAAGATTTAATCCTTCTCCTGGGACTAGAGGTGGGGGAGGGGTGGGAAATGGGGAAACCTGCAGGCCAGGTCACAAGTGAGCCCAGGCAGAGCCCTGGCCCTCCTCCCCCTCCTCCTCCCCACCCTCCTCCTCTGCATCCCCAGCCCCAATCCCCCATCTCCCCCACTGCTCCCCATCCCCCATCCCTGTCCAGCCCTCCCCCTCTCCCCTCCAGCTCTCCATCCCTTCCCAGGGAGCCCTGGTAATAACAGCCTCCAAACCAGCCAGACAAGTTCTGGGGGACCCAGCCCAGCCCCAGAGGCAGGTAAGGAGGTAGAGCGGTGATCCCCCCACCCCCCCCCCACCCCCAGCTGCCGGCTGCCTGAAAACACCAATTATCTCTGCAGTCCGCTGGCCTGCTCTGCCGGCCCAGCTCCGTGGCCTGGGGTGGGTGGGGGCGGGGTAGAGAGGAGGACACCCTGGACGCAGGCTCTGTGCTTCCAGACCCCGCGGTCCCCGAACCCGCCAACCACGGATGCAGCTTCAGAGAGCTCTCTTCTGAGACCCGACAGTCTGCGGAGTTCTGCCCGGCCAGACACATTGACTCACATTTAATTACACATGGAACCAATCATCTGGTTGAAATGAGTGAAGTCTCAGAAAGGAGGTGTGAAATTGGGGGGGGGGGGGATGTGGGGATTAGCAACTTTTTTTCTTACAAATACCTTGTTTGAAGCTTGGACATGAAAACAACCCGTGAAAATCCCTTTGATAGCCAGGGTTCCCAGACTCGATTGTCTCCACCTCATGCCCCTTGGCCAGTGATAGGAGAGGAGGAAAGGAGAAAGGTCAGAGCAGTGGCAAGTCAGTGTGTATTTTGAGTGGGAATGCGACAGACGTGTGTGTGAGCATATAAACGTAAGCCACGTAGCCTGGGTTCAAATCCCACCTGCACCTCTTCTTAGCTGTGTGACCCTGGGCAAGTTAATGACCTCTCTGTGTCTCGGCTTCCCCATCTGTAAAATGGGCAAACGAAGTGTTACCTGTCTCCTGGAGTTGTCATGGGAACCGAAGGAATTCATAAATGCACTTGGCAGAGGACCCATGGTGGGCCTCATTTCAGTGCTTCCTGTCACTACTCCCATTGGTATCATCAACCAGGCATGTTTGTGTGTGTGTGTGTGTGTGTGTGTGTGTGTGTGTGTGTGATATGACCAAGGAAGGACCCCGCAGATGAATAAATGGATCTTCATGGACAAATGGAGAGTGGATATGACAGCTTTAATTACCACTCTATAGATTGCAAGTTTGACGCTAAAATCAAGCTGTGGGCAGGAGGCTCTAGGAGAGAATCTATCTCCTTACCTTTTCCAGCTGGTGGAGGCTCCCTGCACTCTTCCTCCCCTTCCCAAGCCTGCTTCCCTACTCATACCTCTTCTCTCTGCTCCTGGCCACAAAGGTCCTCCACCTTTAAGAACCGTTGTGATGACATTTGCCCCACCCAGGGAACGAAAGATAATCTCCCCAATCTCAAGGTCATTACCTCTCATCACATCTGCAAAGTCCTGTCTTCCATGGTAAGGTAACATGTTTACAGGTTTTGGGGATTTGGATGCGGACATGGTAGAGAGGCCATTATTCTGCCCCCCGCCCACAGGAAAAGCACCCCACCCCACCCCCACCGCCTGCCGCTCTAAATGTGTCTAAATGTGTTGAATCACACTGTAAGCATCTGTCTGTCTTCTGGAGCTCTGGGCACTGCCAGAGGCTGGAGGTAGGCAGACTGGCAATGGCCAGGCCACCATCCCCTACAGTTCTCGGGTCATCTGGCCAGGTTGGGGCAACTCTGAAAGTGCGGCGAGGTACGGATGGGGCTCTGCCCTCACACTGCCCTGTGTGTCTGTCGGGACAACGCTCCCTGTCTGAGCCTCCAATTTCCTCCTCTGGAAAGCATTCTGAGGACCGCGCACAATGACACATGACATTCCTGGGACAGTGTTGGGCATAGAACAAAAACTCAATTGGTGTTTCATTACACCCGTTCCACACCCCTGGGACGTGAAGGTCGGGCTCACATTTACGACAGCCGTTGGAGTGTGAGACAGGGTTGTGTGTGTCTCTGTGTGTGTGTGTGTGTGTGTGTGGAGGAAAGCGTGTGAACGTGTGAGCGTGAAGGTGTATAAGAGAACGCTCCCCTGCACGGAAAACTTAGCCCTGTGCTCTCTCCTCCGGGCCAAGGCCTCCCGCCAAGTCGGAAGGCCCAAGCAGGCGTACCCACAGACCCCATCCTTCTGGGAGCCTGACCACCGTGAGATGCCCCGGGCAGGACACTTCTTTGAAGTTTCCTGTCGCACACATTCTGCTCCACATATCATCCACTGCTGCTCTGTGATAAAGAACAACGTTTCAAGCGGCAGCTCTTTGGAACACTATACAACTGTTAAAAAGGTAAGCCAGACTTTGTACAGGTGAGATGTCGAAACCCTATGAAGCAAAAGGAAAAAGGGAGTTTCATAACCCTGGGTATAGGTTGGACCCATTTGGGTTTTAAAAAAGAAGTGCCCCTCTTGCCAAGTGTCAGAAACGCAAATGCTTTCAAGGTACGAGGCAGAAAGTGGGCGGATAGAAGACTCCAGCGGGGGGAGTCAGACCAAGTCGTGGGGGGCAGGGGGCCTCCACATCAAACATTCAAATGCCAGCTCTCAAGGTGGACAGTCAGCTTTTGGCCTCTGGAGTCTGTAGAAGGGTGTGTGTGTGTGTGTCTGTGTGTGTGTGTGTGTATGTGTGTGTGTCTGGGAGGGGTATAGAAATGACGGTTTTACAGTGGGAATGTCGGGTTTCAGTGCCTCTAGCCTTTCCTTTTCTGTTTACACTTTGCCTTTCCTTAATCTTTTGAAACAAGCTTACACAGGTATCACAAAAGTCTCAGTACGGTTTTGAGCTTAAAAACCAATATTTCTCTAATCATAAAAAATGAAGACACAGAGGTAAATACACACTCAAATATTTGTGAAAAGCTGGTGCACACCAGGAAACCCGATGATGCCGACGCGGCGAGGGCACCTGACGGGGACACCGACCCAGGCTGGGCAGGAATCTGGGCTGCCTCCTCCAGCCTCAGGGGCGGCTGGGCCCTGCCCAGGCAGTCACCGTCCGGGCCTCGGGGAAGGTCAGCAGGGTCTGGAGCTGAGATGCGAGTGTCCCGGGGCCTGCGCACTCCAGTGAGCTCACGCTCACACACCCATGTGCCGCTCCGCAAACAAACACCCTGTGTGATGCGAACGTTCCGTCCTCGGCGGGCACCGGTCTAAGAGACGACAGATCAGGCGTCTGTGGCTGACTCTGCCCTTTGCCTACTGAGACGTGCCATTTTCACTCTCTGACCTTTGATTTCTCCATCTGCCAAATGAGGATAAAAGATGATGCATGAAAAATGCCCAGCGCAGTAGCTGCCCAGTCAACAGGGTTTCTAAAGAAGCAAGGTCCTAGCCTCTCCCCGGGCCCTGGCCTCCAGCCAGGTAGGAGTTCGTCATCAGAAGTAGGCGGGCTGCCAAGAGAGAGCAGAGTCCGCTGGTCTTATCAGGCCAGCCTGATCCGGCCCCACAGAGAGCTGGCCTCTGCCCTCTGACTACCTACATCTGAATAGTTCTGGGACGTGTACCACATGATCTCGTGGCCCTAAGGCTGAGGGTCTTCCCTGCCTGCCTGGAGGAAAGCAAGATATCCCCATTTTGTAGATGGGAGCTCAGAGAGGCTCTGTAACGTCTACTCATACATCTGTCTTCATTCATTCATTCATTTGGTGTTTAAATGAGATACTAATAAGGACCAGGCACTGTGTTAGGCCCAGGGCAGGAGGAAGAAGCAGTAAACCGCACCTACAATGTCCTTGCCATCACAGGATCAGGACCAGCTTCATGGGCATGGGACCTGTGCAGTCACAGGGGGCCTTGCAGCTAGAAGGGGCAATGCTCACTCTGTCGCCATCTTAAACTCCTTCATAATTGTGAAAGAGCCCCCCCCACCCCCCGATCCTCATTTTGCACGGGGCCCTGAAAATCATGTAAGTGATGGAGTCAAGAGGTCACAAAACTGAATAACCAGTCCCCAGGAGATAAAATGTACAGGGAAAGGAACCTGAGCAAACCTTGGAGAGGTTGGGGGGGGGGGATGGTAATGGGTGGGGGATGCTTGAGCTGCGCTGTGACTTTCCTAAGAGAGCATCTTTCTGGCTGAGCCTGACAAATGAGTCAAAACTGACCTGGTAAAGACGTAGAAAGATAAGATGAATTATAGTTTTCTTAACTCCAAAAAAGAGTCCTGGTCTTATAGGACCTTACAGTACGGACCATTACAAGGTTTCGTTCAATTCATTCATTCATTCCACTCGTTCATTCATTCATGCATTCGGCCGATATATTTCAAGCACTCACTCCGCAGCAAGTACTGAGCAGGCCAGCAGAACAGTACAGGACAAAACAGACCAGACCTTATGACACATGTGTCCTAGCAGGGAAATGGCCGTTAACACAACTTATTGTGCAGAATTATGTATCTATTCCTGGGGTTTGTGTGAGGAAGATGTACAGGATACTAAGGAGCACATGATGGGGACTGAGCTGTGTTGGGGGACACTTCCTGCCCCACCCGGGGCCAGGCACAGGGGAGACCCTGGGAGAACGTGGGCTTGGGGGGTCCTGTCTCTGAATTCTGTTCCACTGCGGACATCGGCTGGGCCCTGCTGACTCCAGGAGGCACCATGCCAGCAACCACCTGGCCGTTCCCTGGTCCCAGGGGCAGTGGGTGGACCTGGGGAGGAGCTAGCCCCTGGCCGGGAGAGGGCAGGAGAGCAATAAAAAGTGTAATTAAAGGGAGACAGCTTTCAGAAGGAGGGTGAGAGAGAGGCTGGGCCTTCTGACCAACAACAGTATGTCTGGGACTTCTGTCACAAATGTCAAGCCACCTTCAGAGCCCTCTAAGCAGGTGCCCCATGTTACAGTAGAAGAAACGAAGTCTCGGACAGGCTAAGCAACCACCTAAGGTCACAGTGAAATTGGCAGCAGCATCCAGTCTCTGACTCCCAGAGCAAGATGCTGCCTCCACTCACCTCCTCCCTGACCAGAATCTCTCCAGGTACGTGGCAGTCCTCCAGGGAGATTTCCCTCCAGCCCCAGAACCAGCAATGCCTACATTTCTCCTGAGCAGTGGGTTTCTTTGTGTTTCTTTAAGGAGCACTGTAGGGTCTCAAAGTCGATCTTTTTTCCCTCTTCCCATTGGCCGCCAGGAAGCCCAGAGTCCACATGGGGGCCCATCACAACACAACTTTATATTGGATGGGAACCGTAACGTCACTCCTGTTCAACCTCACTCTTCTACGCTGCTTTTAATTTTCTATTTTTTACTAATTTGTGATATGGTTTGGCTCCCCCTGCTACCCCCAGCCACATTAAGCTGCCTTCAACCTTTTCAGCATTCTCTACGTGACTGCTTCCTCCCCGCCTGTCTGCAGAGAGCCTTCTCTGACTCCTCCCGCACGAGGCCCAGGTGATGTCGCCTGACTCCCTATCCTCACCCTTTCTCCCCGTTCGAGTTCCCACCACACCCTGACCGGCAACCCAGCACCCAAATTCTAATTTCCGGGGAAGCACACGCTTCTTGGCCCAGCTTGGGTCAGGTGTCCACTCGCAGTTCAAGCAGCCGCGTCCGCGTGCTGGACACGTCGGGGGGGGGGGGGGGGGGTGGACTGCGTGTCCCAGAAGCAACATGGCAGCTAACACCCTAACTCGTCATCATAGTCAACCCCTTAGGACCTGCGTGCAGCCTCCTCTTTCCAATCCTCGCCATCTTCCTGCACCTCCCTCTCCAGCCAAATAGGGCACCTGGATAATCCAATTGCTGTTCCAGAAACTTCCTCCGCTGCCGCCTGTGGGATTTCACCCAGGCTGACTCCTCTCCCAGGGCAGCCCCTTCCTCCAGCTCCGTCTGTCTGTCCCGGTGGATCACCAACCCAAATGCTGCCTCCTCCCTTTCCTAAGCCTGCTTGGTCCGGTCCAGGAGTTCTGATCCTCCCCCTGCTCCCATTCGGTGCCAACTGTCCCCCCTGTGCTGTGTCTATTTCCACCCTGCACCACGAGTTCCCACAAGGCTCTGACAGACTTCTCAGGATGCTGGACTGCCAGACGGCAGGGACTCCAAAGCAGGAGGCAAAGCCACGTCCCTTGGGGACAGACGGACCTCAGTTCAAATCCTGACTCAGCCACTTCGCAGGAGGACTTGGGCACACCCCTGCTGGCTGGGAAGGAGCCAAGTGTCATCACCGGGAGGCAGACTCTGGGGCACAGGGCCTGTTGCTCACCCACTACCCCGAGTGCCTTGAGAGGGACAGGCCAAAGCTGACAGTGCTTTGTGAACAGAGGGGCCAAGGCAGGGGTCGTTGGGGCAGGACTTGAATTCGGAGCCATGTTACCTTGGGTGATGCCTGGAGACTTCACCGGACGTTTCTCGAAGGTCTGAGCTTGGGGTGCCTTAGAAATCTCCTAACCAGCCAATTTTCCTCTGGAAAAGTAAGTGGGTACCGAAAATGGCGGACAAGGTAAGGATCACGAGAGTGAAGACGGAGACGATGATGGCGGCCATGAGCTAACACACAGAGCACTACGTATCCACGGTTGTAAGCACCTTCTGACACAACCCTGTGAGGCGGGGGCAAATATTACCACCCCATTTTACAGACGAAGACACTAAGACGGGGAGCAGTGAAGTAACTGGTCCAGAATCACACAGCCAGAGCATGTTGGAACGGGCACTCTGGTTACAGAGTCTGCACCCCTACCTGTAATATGACTAACTAGATTTACACTACAGTGAAAATAGCTATCGCTATTTATCAAGCCCCTACTATGGCCGGGAACCGAGCTAAGCACTCTCTGCAGGCACAAAAGAGATTCAACTCTGACAGGATCAGAGTTCCCGTTCAGCTGATAGAAAATCTGAAACCTCCAGGTGAAAGCAGCCTTTCCACAGGGCCAGTAAGTTCAGACGTGGCCGTCATACCCAGCCAGCCTGACTCTGGGCCCCCCATCTTACCCACAGACACGCTGTGGTTCTGCAGCTGTGTATACGTGTGCACACACGCTCTTGCATAAGTCCACGTGCACATGCACACATGTGTACCAGGCCACGCTTGCCCCACGCAGACTGATGGAAACACAGCTTCCAAAACGCAACGGTGCTGTCACCACGTGAGGGACCCCAGCCCTTGGCCTGAAGACTCAAGATGTTCTCTCCAAAAAGTGGCTCCCTAAGTGGGAGGCAAGTTTGCATAGCGACCATGCCAGAAAATGCTGGCAAGCCCTGTCAGTCAAGGCTCCCTGGGCTCTGAGCATCTGGAAAAAGCCGGTGGGGGTGAGAATATTCGCACTCGGGGCTGAAACTCCAGCTTCTTTCCCACAGTACGTTCACAGCTGTAAATCCTACTTCCCAGGAGCTCCTGCTGGGGTTTGCACACCGCCTTCCAGGGGCCTTCCCTGCCAATCAATTTCGGTGTGAATTCAGCCAGAGATCCCGGCCAGCAGAACCGGTTAGACCTGCCTGACAGTCTCCGTGTTGCAATGCAGGAGTCTGGGCTTGCGGCTAAGTCTATCCTTCCAGATTGCTTCTGGGAGCATTTCCTGAAGTCCCACCTCCTTCCCAGCCCTCTCCCGAGCTCGCATCTTCCTGGGGTGACCCCTGACCAGACCAGCCCTGCCTGCGGTAAGCACAGCACCCACCAGCCACCAGACATCTCCGCACATCCTTCCTGCAGCCGGAAGAAGAGGGCAACATATTCTCCACTTTACCAAGAGGCAACGGAGGCTCAGAGAGGTGAACTGAATTCCCCAGGTCCCCAGAGCCAGGGAGAGGAGGTGCTGGGTTTACACCCAGGTCTGTCTGGCTCCACAACCCGAATTTCTTCTAGCCGCCACCCCCACCCCCCACCCGCTTCAGCTCCAGTGAGGGTTTCAGAAACCAGACAAGGTCTTCTTTTTGGCATCTGTGACCCAGAAGTGATTGAGAAGGAGATGACCTAGAGAGGGGTGGATTAGGGGTGGCAGAGAACTTCATGGAGGAACAGGTCAGGTCAAGGGGCAGAGAGGCTGGAGAAGCCAAGGCAGGTGCTGGGGTCAGTGTGGCCAGAGCTCAGGATGTCGAGTGAAGAAGAGAGGGGCAAAGGCTCACAACGCAGGGCCCTGAAGGCCAGGCCATAGGATCTGGAATAGGTCCTGGATGTGATGGAGAGCCATAGATGGTTTCTGAGCAGGACTAGTTGCCAGCATCTCAGAAAAATTCATGTGAAAGCAATGTCTCTCCTCATCCCAAGAAAAGAAAACTATACCTACGTACCACGACAGATGTTAACTAGACTTACTATGGTGATCGTTTTGCAATATATACAAATATTGAATCATTATGTTGCACACCTGAAACTAATATAAAGTTACGTGTTAATTATACCTCAATAAAAAGAATTTTGTAAAAAAAGCAATGTCCCTAGTGGAGCACAGGTGGCTCAAAAGGATGCTGGAGGGTGGTCTGGAGGGATGGGAGGTGCTCTCTTCTCAGAGTCAAGTTTTCACTGAATAAAACCCCAGAAGCATTTTTCACCCAGTTACAAACTCTACCTCACCTATCATCCAACCCCCAGGCTTAAGAGCATAATAGTTAAAAGCACAGACTCTGGATAAGAGCCTGCATTTGAATCCCAGCACTGCCACTTACTAGCGGTGCCTCCTTGGGCAAGTTGTTTAGCCTCATCCAGCAAAGGGCGACTATCTCCCTGCCTCCTAGAGTTAGTATAAGGGTTACGTGAGCTAATAGCTGCAAAGCACTTCACTGCCAGGCGTACGGAAAGCGTTTGGAAGATAGGGACCTTTGGGGCCACAGCCCCTGGTCTGCCCCTCAGAGGTGGAGACAGGCTGAGCCTGACATGGAGCCTGACCCGGGTCCTGTTCACCACCGAGTGCTTTGCTACCCACATACCATCACTTTAACAAGTCCTGGCAGAATCCCAGGAACCAAAGCCAGGCTCACAGGTCTGCAATCTGCAGAATGAATCCAGTACATGGCAACAATTTCATCGGATTCAACCTAATGTTTCCACTTTTTGAGAGCAGGATTTCTGGAGCCCTCTTAGTCTGGTGCATTCTCCTCCCACAGGCAAATGGAGCAAGGAAGGCAGGCCATCCAGGAAAACCCAACGGAATCAACCTTTTTGGCCATCTCGAGCAAAAGAAAAGTGTTTTAGATATATGAAGCCTGATTTCCAACTGATACGTGACTTCCCTACTATATAAAAGTATACAACCCAGAGAGCGGTCACTCCCTGCTGACTCTGAAAGAGACAGAAGCTGGATGGGCAGGCAAATATGGGTTCCCTTTGAGGTTTTCATCTGAGGGTCAGGACAGACTCTTCCCAGGGGCCTCTGTGCTTTGCTCCTGCCCTTTGACCTTCCCCAATTCGCCCCAGAATCTGGCTCAGCGTCTTGGACTGCCAGAGCTACGGTGTAGGTGAAACTGAAATTTGAAGCATTGCTCTCTTCCGGGACAAGGACAAACTAGTGGGGCTGTTGCTTTTGCAAACAAGACAGTGACGAGACCAGAGGTAAGTTTTTGGAAGAGGACCCTGGCAGTCTGCGAGGGGCCAGTCCAGGGTGGGGCCTGGAAAGCAAGTTTATGAGACTCTGGGAACTGACCCAGAACGAAGTGGGGACATTCCAAGCTGAGGTGCGGTGGTGGAAAAAGCCAGAAGCGTGCATCACAGAGGGGATATGAAAGCAGGTCTGCCCCCAAGAAACTGGCTTATTTCTCAAGAACTAGGACAGCACGAACTTGGAAAGGCTCACTTGCCAGTGGTCTTAGCCGTCACCTGGAGACACACTCTCTCCCAGCTCTGCTCGGAAACAGGAGTCCCCTGACTCTATTTACCTAGCTATGAAATGGCTCTGATGCCTGATCCTTTCCAGGATGAGGTAAAGAGCCAAAAGTCCTAAAGAATGCAAGAGGGTGGGGTGGAGCCCGGGGCTGCTCACAGATGTGTATCAATTTCCCAGCCCCAATTATCCAAAAGAAATGTCCTCTGGAATCATGTCAACCTCTCTTCCTCTATATTCCGCTTTTATCTGTTTTTTTGTTTTTTTTTTAAGGTTCATTTACTTTGAGAGAGAGTGAGCATGAGCGGGGAAGGAGCAGAGGGAGAGGGAGAGAGAGAATCTTAAGCAGCCTCCATGCTCAGCACAGAGCCCAGTCCAGGCCTCGATCTCATGACCACGAGATCATGACCTGAGCCGAAATCAAGAGTCTGACACCTAACCAAACTGGAGCACCCAGGCCCCCCTGCCTTCCACTTTTAGAAAGCCTCTTCCTGCATCAATGAAACACAAAGCAAGAGCTTGGGGGAGGTTGATTTTGACTTGAGGACACTGAATACAATCTTTTCTGGATGTTTACAAAGTGTTTACCAAGCAGCCGGCTCTCCAAACCCTAGCAATTGCTTAAAACAAGAAAGCTGTTGATTTGCGCAGGGTTTTCTTTAAAAAAAAAAATCATCACAAATGTTAGATTTAGAGACATTATTTCTTTTTAAAAATAACTTGTCAAGGGTACAAAGTATTTAGGAGGTTTTCTTCTCAGCTCAGAAAGCAACAGGGAAAGGAGCCTTTTTTTCTGCATGAGATTAAAAGCGGGGGTGGGGGGGGTGGGGGGGGGTAGGGAGGGGTAGATAAATTGGAGAAGGGAGGGGGATCAGAAACAAGAGTGAGGCTGGTTAGTTCCCTGCCCTCTGAATCCCAACAAGATTCATCTCTGATCCACCCACCCCTGCCTTTTTCTCTTCAAAGACCCACCAAGAATCTAGAGGGAACAACCAGACTGAGTTCTGTTCTGCACCCCCTCCCAGCCTTCCCTCCCTCCTGTCCCCCCACCACCGCCCAGTGCTCCCTGACCTGCCTCTCATATCAGATGTCAGCCTCTCTCTTCACACACAGATACCAGAATGTGTCCCAAAGGGTACCACTGAGGGATGCAAGATTTTAGTGGATGATACACAAACAATGTTGTTGTTGTTTTTTAATTAGCAGTATGTATTTTAAGGAGTATCAAAAAACTAGATACTGATAGATGATAGATAGATAGATAGATAGATAGATGATAGATAGCTAGGACCTCAAAGCCATGCTTTCACAGACATTACCCCTTTCCTTTTTAAGTACATTTTATTCAACACATATTCATTCAACCAATTACTGGGTTATTGGGGTCTTACTGAGTGCCAGACACCACTCATAGTGCTTAGGGACATGGGTGAACAAAAGTCATCAGACATTGACCTCACAGAGCTTATGTGCTGGCAGGAAAAAGCAGAAAATAAGCCATAGATGAATAAATAATCCAGTGTTCCAAGGTGATTAGCATTAGGTGGGGAGGAGTGAGAAGAAAAGGGACAGTAGAGCAGAATAAGGCAGGTCTGGAGCGCCCAGGGAGGCGGGAGGGAGCAGGTTGCCAGATCAGGTAGGGTGGTCAGGATAAACCTCATCAGGAAGGGGAGACAGATCTGAGCAAGGAAGTGAAGGGGGTGAGGGAGCTGGCCACAGCTCTCTCTGAAATAAGATGGTGCAGGCAGAGGGAGTACCAAGCACATGTCCTGAGCAAGGAGAAAGAAATTTCCCATTCCAGAAAGAAATTTAGACCTAAAATGTTCTTCCCTTACCCATCGGACTTGGATAATGCTTATCCAGGCTTCATATCCTAGCTCAAATATCACCCCCTCCAGGAAGCCCTCCCTGATCACTCTCCCCAGGCTAGGTCAGCTTCACTTCAGTACAGATGCTCTCAGAGATCTGGGTTGCTTTCTCCCCTTGAAACTCTACACCGATTCCTGTTACATCTAACTGCTCGCACGCTCTCTCTTTCCTGCTAGACTGTAAACTCCACGAGGATTGTTTGCTGGGATTATTTCTGGTTTTGTTCATTGTTGTATTGCCAACACCTAGCACAATGCCTGGCATATGGAAGACACACAACAAATGTTTGTTCAGCGATTGAATGGATAGTCTTAGGTGGCAGGCCCGGAAGCAGATTATTCGCTGAACGCAGGATTGTAGCAGTTGTGGAGAACTGGGACAGTAGGCTCCTTTGGGACCCAAAGTTTTGGTGGGCCAGAGCAGCTCCAGAAGCTGGAGCCCCTGCCATAGCAAACCTGGATCAGCCCAGGAGCCCCACCTCTCTCTCACACCCACCTGTTCACAAGCCGCCCCCCACAGGCCGTCTTGCCAGGATAGCTTGCCTTCACTGGAGAAGCCAAGTCTCAGATATTCAAGAAGCTTTTGCTCCCGCTTCAACTCTGCACCTGCAGCAGCGATGTTGAAAGGCTTCCTTTTGAAGCATTCAGGAGAATCCTAGGAGTGGCGACCAACCTGGCACATCTGCTGGGCTGCCTGGCCAGGCACGGAGTGGGCCCTGTGCACCAGCATAAAAGTGACCCTCACGGTGGTCATACTGTACAATCATATCGTATGGCTTGGCTGTGACAGGTAACAGGCAGCGGTACATGATTGACAGGGGCTTGTGGGGCGAGCTTTCCTCTCTTGCTTCCAGAGCTTTCCTCTCTTGCTTCCAGATCTCCAGTGCTTCATATAAATATTTATGGGAGTCTGGGCCTCCATTAACCCCACCACTGCCACATTTCACTTTTTACACGGTGCTTGGGGGGGGGGGGCGGGGGGCGGTGTGAAGGCCAGTGCCCGATACACAAAGCACGTATGTCTGTGGATGAGAACATGTAAAGACGATCATGGACCCAAATGCATTTTGTCAGGGTGTTTACACGTATGTAATCCTTGGCTTTCAATGCAAGCATAAATCCATACAGGTATATGCACAATCGTGTGCCTTTCGTGCACACGGTGTGAGAGTGCAGATACAGCAGATAAGCGCATGGGGATTTAACCGTGTGGACATACATGCCTGCCTGCCTCTGAATTTAAGTGCGAGCTGCATACGTGTTTATGCGTGTGCCTGCCTTAAGAGTGTAAGCACATCTGTGTGCAGGTTCGAAGTTTCCATACTGCACCAGAAACAGCTTTGGTTAAACTAAGGATGATGATTCCATCAAAACTGCCTCACCTAGAGGCTGCTGCTTTTATAGACACTTGCTCTGCTAATTATGATCCATTTGCTGGAAAGTTCAACTGAGAACAGACGAAAGGTGAGGGGTCTGTTGATTATGAAAAGCATCAATGTCCCAAGCTAGCAATGCCCAAGTGGGCTCCCCCCCCACACACACACGCACACACACACACACACACACACACACACACACACGTACACCCCAGGACCACCATAAGCTGCTGGCTTCTCCGTGAGAGACTGATGCTGTAGTTTCCCTCTGATCCCCTTATGTTTGTCCTGCTGTATCTCCAGGAGCCCATCGTCCATCTGTGTGTCTGGGCAGGGAGACTTGTGGGTGGAAAATGGTAATTATACCCCCAGGAAAGAGACTACCCTGTGCAAAGGGAATTAGAAAGGAAACTCTCCTCCACAAGGGCTATTTGCCACCCCTCCATATTTTCCCCCACGCTCTTCACCACCACCACCCCCCTCAGGTGTTTCAGATAAGGGATGTGAACTTGTGGAATTTGATGCCAAAAATACAAATTTTGGTATCGGGGGGGACTCAAGGTTTACATCTTCTGCTGGGCAAGAGGTGCCTGGTCTGGGCCTACTTCTCCGTCTTCATGGACAATAGTAGCCCACACTTCAGAGAATTAAGTGAACCATTTTAACAGGACTAACCTCATGATCTGGCCACACCTCTTGTGCCCCATGACCTCGTGAACTCGCTGCCCCTTGTCCGTGCAAAGGGACATGTGTACCGGGCTCCAGCTCCCAGGACACCGAGGAGGGCCGATGCCGAGCCTTGCATTGGGAGATGCAGCCCTTTGCGGCCCACTCAGGGAAAGCAGAGCTGAGTCCCCAAGACCAATCCAAGCCCAGGGCCTCGCCTGAGTAGGAAACAGGTGCATGTAACCCTGGCAGGGTCAAGGCAGTGAAAGTGACATGAGAAGAAACAAGGGGACTTGAGAGTGAGCTCCTGATTCCCGATGGAGTCACAGGCCAGGCTCAATGCCTGCCTTGCTCTCTCCAGCTCTGAAATGAGCACCCCTAAGCTTCCCACCCCCCTGCCTGTTTACTGAAAGAAGTGTAAGCCCCTGTAAAACGCACAGAGCCCCACAGGGAAGGCACGGCGATAGAAGTTTTGAATTTGTGGACTTCTGCCCCTTTCTCACACCAAAACTGGCTTCTTCCAGAAAGTATCAGGCCTCTTCCCATTGCTTCTGCGGCTGCCCCTCCAGCCTGAGGACAGGATCCCCTTTTTTGATACAAATAAAAAGGAATGTGTAACAAGCGGCTGCTACTTTACAGGAAAATAACTTCACAGGCAAAGAATGCAGAAAGGCATTCTAAATTTTGCCTCGGAACAAACCCTTATTAATAATTTAGGTGGTTTTCCAAATTGGAGCGGCAACTTATACATTTAATTTCTTGCAGGTGAGAACAGTCAGCTCTGATCTTCTTATCTAAATTCATCTTTTAAGGTAATTTGTGTCGCACGATGGAAAAGGGGACTTTAGATACTGGAGAGACATAAGGTGTGGAAAGTGCATGGGGAACACGGCGAAGGCGTGCAAAGCACAGAGAATGCGTGCTCCCCAGCTGAGAGGAATGCTCTCCGTGGTCTGGATGCCTGCTCCTAGGGGCAGACACAGAAGAAGGGACAAAATTCTAGCAGCAGCCTTCTCCAACAGAAAGCTAGTCCTCTGAGCCAGGTAAGCGCCAGCCTGGGAAGCCTTACGGTGACTTCCTCCGACAAGCCGGTCCACCCTGGATCAGGGACTCTCCCTTCGCTGCAAGCTGGCAAGTCTCCTCAGAGGATTGCGCTGGGCCCAAGCTTGGGAGCAGCTCTAGGAACCAGACTGACTTCATCTAGGAGGGCTGCTGTTGGAAAAGACTGTGTCTGCAAAAGGCGCCTTTTGAGGACTTTTATTTTGGTGGGGGGAGGAGGAGCAGAGTAAACCTCTAATCCTCCCTTCCTTACATAACAAATCCAAACACTGCTATCTCTGGGATGGAAGGCCAGGCCAGCAGACAGCAGGCTGTACAGGGAAGGGTTACGCAAGAAGCCACTTCTGGGTTTTCCTTTCTGAAAACAGAGGGGCAACGAAGCAGGGTTTGCATCTGCAAACCTGCAAGGGCCCCGCTGGAATCTCCCAAGCCAGCTGTTTCCAGGGCCCTACCGAGACCGAACTTGAGTAGGGGTGGGTGGCAGAGGGAGTGCAGGGTTTGCCTGGTGGCATGGCAAAAGCTGTGACTCTAGTCACAGAAAAAGCCCAATAAATGACCACACTGGTGTGGTTCCTGGCACGCCCACGCTAGGCCTAAGAGGACAGGCGCGCCAGGAGAGTGGGTGGCATGGAGGTGGGCACCTCTGCCCGGGACTGGGATTGGCCCTGCCACAACAGTGCCCAGAGACCCTGGATCTAAGGAAGGCAGGCTGGGACCAATAGAGGGATGTGGGTCTAGGGCCCAGCCCCAGCTGCGCCGGCTTCTGCCACGGAGGGCCGGCTTGGCCGGCGGGGATCCTGCAAGAGGTCGATCCCCACCAGCCGGGCTGTGGGCGGACGACGCGAGGGAAGGCTGGGGAGTTGAAGCCGTCCAGGCGGGAGAGCCCAGAGCCACTGGCTTGGCCCGGTGCCCCACGGAGGCTCGGGGACCCCGGAGCCCGACTCCACCCCCTCGCCGCCGCTGCCCGCACTTACCCGACACCGCGGCCCCGGCTGCCTTAGCCCTTCCTCGCCTGGCGGAGTCTGAAGGCAGAAGGGACGTGGGGCCAAAACGCAGGGAGAAAGTTTTCTGCAGTGAAGAGTTCGCCAAGGAAGGGCTGAAGGAAAGGGAAATGGCAAAGAGTAGGGCCGCGGGAGACCCCACCGAGCGGGGCTGCAGCCGCCACCCCTGCGCGCGGGCCGGGACCCCAGGCTGCAGGTCCGCCGCGCCGAGCGCCAACCCGACCCCTCGCGGAAGGTGGCGGCGGCCGATCCCGCCCACACGGCCTCCCGCACTTTTATGCCACCGGGGGGGGGGGGGGGGAGCGTGGGGGCTTCGCTCCCGCGACCCGACGGGGGCCGCCCCAGCCAGGGATTCGGCCCGGAGCGAGCCACCGTCCCGGGGCCGTGTGCGTCTCACTCGGCGTGCGTCCCCGGCTGCAGGCGCCAGCCTGTCTACGTGGGACCAGTGCGGGCAGGGACGAGTCCCGGCGCAGGGAGATGTGGCCCCCGGGGTCGTGGAGGAGCGCGAGGACCCCGCGAGCAGGGCGCAGCGGCGGGAACCGAAGAGGAGCCGCGGGGCCGGGCCGGGTCGGGCCGGAGGGCCTCGGGACCCAGTTCGCTCTTCCTGCGCTCGCGGGCGCCGGCTCCGCGGCGTAGTGGCGGGTCGGGACGGCGGGCTGCGGGCTGAGACACGGCCAGGGCCTGCCCGCCGCGGAGTCTCTCGAGGTCCCGGCCCCCTCCGGTGCGCCGCCCGCTCTGCCCGGCTCTCGCCCGCGTGCGTCCCGGGGCCGATTGGTGCCCAAACAGCGGGTGGGTGCTGGGACTGACAGCGACCGCCCGCGAGGGCGTCGGTGTGGGTGCTGTGTGTGTGTGTGTGTGTGTGTGTGTGTGTAGGAGTGCGAGGTGTGGTTGTAGGCTTCTCAGAGATGCAATTGGTCACTCTGAAACTGCCTGACCCACCATGTCATTCTAGATGCTGGTCGCTCACTGGGTTGGTGTCTGTGTTTCCGTGCTCTGGGGAAGGGAAACCAACGCCTTGGAGTCTGTGACCCTCCCCAGCCCAGAGGCTTTTTCAAGCAGAGTCCAGGTGGCTCTAGAAGTGGAAGAAGCCAGTCCGTTTGGGATTATTCTAAAGGGAGTCAAACCTCCGCCAAATGGAACCCAGGTGACCCCCTTGGTCTCCAGGTTCGTACAGCGGGGTTTCTTCAAGCACTCAGCCTGGCCAAAACCGCTTTCGCCCCACAGGGGATACACTTGTACATTTGGCCGTGCTCTTATCAGATTTGTGAACGTGCCCTTGAACACACAATTACCCAACTAATCATACCCCCTTGCTCCTTCATCCATGTGCACTCAGGTAGAGCGACTTCACAGGCAGACTCGGCCACCATCCCTCTCCCCGACCACAGCCAAAGCCTTCTGTGCCAGCAGTATCTTTGGGTTGGTGAAATGACCTGGGCCTTGGAACTTAATTCAAGCTAGAATTCTACTAAACAACACCAAAACGCTATTAAATGCAAATCACTGCTGGTAGTATTTGCATCCTTACTTTCCGGATTTTTTTCCCTGGTCTGTCCTTACCAGACCGGGACCACCACGCCCAGGATTCCGGGAATCCCAGGCCAAAATCTATTCCCTGCTAGTTTCAGCCTTCCCTTCCTTCTCCCTGGCTCTTCCCAGCTCTAGTTCCAAGATCTGCTGCTGGGGTTTCTGACCTCTCCCCATTCAGGTCCTGAAGTTCCATGTTAGGAACTCTGGGCCACAGAACCCCAGGGCTGGAAGGCTGAGTCTCTTGGACTATAGATATTGGGTCTGAAGATACCAGAAGCCCGTTGGACCCAGTCACTGCCAAAGGAGCAGAGAAGCTTTCTGGATTTGGGGGCAGGGGGTGGGTAATCCCACTCCAACTCTCAGAAATATCTGAGGCCAACTCTGAATTATAGACAGGACTGCAAGAAGGCTGAGAGGGGTTTTGGGTAACCTAGACGGGAGATCTTGACTCTTCTGAGCGTCTGGAAAAGGGAAGGTCTGGGCCCACCTCCCAGTCAAGGATGTCCAGTTTGCAGGGTGGCTACACCAGAATGGTGCCCCAAGCCCCCTCTACCTCCCAGTTTGGCAAGTTACTGAAATCCTGGTCAGGACATGCAGTGCCCTTCTGTGGGTCTGAGGGCTCCAGGCCTGAGTGGCATGTGTGCCCACGGCACGCCACCCCCCAGAGAATAGGTCCACAGGAAGGGCTTTCTGTCTGAAGAGCCTTACCCTGAAAGCCCTGGTGCTGGGTTCCACCTGCTTCTCCAAGTCCTGGGGAAGGAGGCACAGGCCTCCACTCAGGGCAGGCAGGCGTTCTCACTCTGGGCAGCAAGATATGCTGGGCAGGAGAAAGTTGAGAGCCTTGCAGCCCAGGGAGGAAGGCCAGAGTGGCAGGGCCAACTGAGCCTGATTGCCAAAAAGACCCCTGTTTCCCCATCAGGAAGCTCCGGCTTCTGGGCTTCTTGGGATGGGCCGATCTGTACCTCAGAGCCCGCAGGCTAGCAGGCCAGTCCTGATCCTCAAGCCTGAAAGCCTCCCCAAAATGTGTCCCCTCTCAGCTCACAAACCCGCTCCCAAATGAGGTCTCTACCTAGAGTGAGAAGCAGGAACATATTTGGGGCTCATGTACATACACACTCACAAGCAAGGGAGAGAGTTGCCCAGACCTGGTCTGTTTCTCCATTGGCCAGGGAGGGTGAGTGTCCCCAAAGTGATTCGACTCTTAAAAAGGCAAGAGAAGAAAGTCAAAGTCAGGCGCACGCAGAATCCTCTAAATAAACACCATTTCCATGGGTTTAATAAGCAAAATAGGAAACCATTTTAATAACCAAAAAACAGAAACCAGTCTGAATAAAACTACAATAGACTAGGTTTTAATATTTTCATATCATAAGCAGGGTTTGAAATTGATCCCTTATTTTACATGAAATAAAAACAAATTTCTGTTGCAGCAAATTTGATTTCAACACAGTTGAATCCGTAAAAACCGAAGCTCGTTTCTGATGCAGGACGAATATCCACAATATTTAAAACTGCAAGCACCATGCGGTTCATACAATCTTGTTATTACTGTTAATTTATCAACTAATACAAACTCAAAAATGCATCCGGCCAGCAGCGCCAGCAATCTCAAATGGGAACTAAAAAATACGCTTTCGTTTTGGTATTTTTGTCAGTGCAACTTAAATCCTTTTACTGACCTGCAGGAAAAAAAAAGGTAATAAAGAAAAACACCCAGATTTTCCCTATAACTACTATACAACTGAAGGGGGGGGGGGGAACTCACCTGCTAGCTCAAAAGCAGGGAAAGAAACACACAGAACGTGTTGGTCTAAAGGACGCGCTTGAAAGTTGCAAAATTACTTGCCAATGGTTGGGTTTCGGTAGGTTCAGCACACGTTTGGGTCACCATTGGGCAGTGTCCGGGCTGGTGAAGCCACTCACCCTAAGAGCACCGCAGCCACAGCAATTAGTGTGGATGGACCTGGAGGGCTGTGAAGGGACCCTGGGGTGATTCCGACTGCATTAAAAAGCACATAAGATCTGTTTTCCTTTCCGTTCTTGTTAAGGGTGTCAGTTTGGGACACCCAAATTAGCAAGGTAGGAGTGAAGACGTTCCTGGGCCGTGCTCCTCCCGGGTGCAGAACTGGGCAGCTACCCTGTCCTGATATTCAGGAACTGGGACCCGGGTCCTCTTTCTGTCGACACCCACAAAACTGAAAACTGAAGCGGAAGGGACAAGAGGACCGAATGGAGACGGGGAGAGGGGAGAAAACATGCAACTTCCAAGGGTGCCCCAAGACAAAGTTGTTTTCTGGTGCAAAATGCCCAGAACTTTTTTTTTTTTACTTACAAAAAAATAATGCCATAATAATAAACCCAAACGAAGACACTCAGCTTGCTGCCACGTTCTCTAAGCTGTTTGGCGGGGCGGTATTTACAAGCCGACAGCCGGGACTGAACCCCGGCAAGCAGCCGCCGGAGTTTCTGAACTGCCATCCCTTCTCACTCAAAGAAACAAGGGGGTTATGATCCATGATCAACAACATGCTAAAAGTTAAACAAGAAAATGGTACAAAATAGAAATTATTACCATACATGTCCAGCATGCAGGATTAATATTTTTAATGCAGATTTTCGTATTTTTTCTATATAATGGAGCAGGCAATAAAACTGATGAGAATTGCGCGCAGAACGTCCTAACTGAGGCCCGCGTCTCGGGGCTGAGAGCCAGTGTTCTCCGGACCCTGGACAGACAGGTCCGTCTGTCCTTCCTTCCTTCCTTCGCTCAGCCTCGCCTCGCGCCTGCCGGACGCCAGGGTCCCTCTCCTCTCCTCTCCTCTCCTCGCTGCTCTCTTCCTGGGTTGGACTGCGCTCCGGGCCGCGACGCAGCGGCCCCGGCTTAACGCGCAAAGTTCAGAAAGCCAGGAGTCTCCAGACGGCCTTGGCGACTCCTCGGGACTATGCCTCGCCGCCCTCCAGCCTGGAGGAAAGTTGCTCCGGGACTTCCCACCCCCTCGTCTGGCTCTGGCTCTGCTCGAGTCTAGGAGGCGGCGCTGGCGCGCGCCGCTCTCCTCTTGGCCAAGGTCCCCTGCCTGCCCGCGCGCCCTCCCGTCGCCCGCGTCCCGCGCGCCCTTCCTCCCTCTCCCTCAAGTCAAACAGGTCAAGGCTGGGGCCGTGGCAGGGACAGGGTCCGGGGGGAGTCCGGGGCGGGGGACACGGGACGGGGAGTCCGGGCCCGGGGCATAGGGCGGGGGCCGGGACCGGCCACGACTCACAGAAAGAACTCGGGAGAGGAGGGGCTGTCGCTGGTGGAGCCCGCCTCCCTGAAGCCGGAGTTGGCGAGTTTCTCGCACTTGACCTTGTAGGCGTCTCTTTCGCGGGCCAGCCGGGACACCTCCTGCTTAAGCTGCTCCACCTGCTGAATGAGCTGCGTCTTCTCGTTCTCCAGGTGGTGTTTCTGCTGGACGCGTTTATACCTGCACGACTGGGCGTAGCCCCGGTTCTTCAGGGTCCGCCGCTTCTGCTTCAGGCGGATCACCTCGTCCTTGGTGAAGCCCCGCAGGTGGCGGTTCAGCTCGCGCACGGACATGGACACAAGCTGGTCGTCGGAGAAGCGGTCCTCCACGCTGCCGCTACCACCAGCCGCCGTCGCCGCGGCGGCCGCGTGCGGCCCGGGCCCGGGGTGGCTGGTGGGCAGCTGCTGCGCTGGGCTGGCTGCGCTGGACGGCGGCGGCGACGCTTGGTGATGGTGGTGATGGTGCGGGTGCGCGTGCGGGCCCAGCTCGTCGTGGGGCACGCCGGCGCCCGGGTATGCGTGGTGCGGGTGTGGGTGGTGGTGGTGGTGATGGTGGTGCGCGCCGCGGAAGCCGTCGAAGCTCTGCAACGGCTGTGGCACCGGGTGCGAGCCGATGAGCGCCTCCACCGCATCCTCAGGCGTCAGGTTGAGCGCCTCGGGGTTCATCTGCTGGTAGTTGCTCGCCATCCAGTACAGGTCCTCGAGGTGAGTCTTCTGTTCGGTCGGGCTGAAGCTGGGCGACGAGGGCACCGAGCTACACGGCGTGCTGAGTGGTGTGGATGACACCGAGCCGGCTGGCTGCAGGCGCGTGCAGGGCCGGCCCGGGCGCTCCGCGCGCCCCAGCGGCTCCTTCTTTACGTCGAACTTGAGCAGGTCGAAGTCGTTGACGTACTCCATGGCCAGCGGGCTGGTGGGCAGCTCGGGCCCCATGCTCAGCTCCGCGGCCATCGCTGACGCGAGGCGCAGCCGCCGCTGCCGCCCGGGAAACTTTGCGGCCGGCCGGGGCGCGCCGAGCCGAGAGCGGGGGCGAAGAGCCGCGAGCCCGGGAGGCGGGGAGCCGAGGGCGCAGCGGGCCGGGGCCGCCGGCCAAGCCTTTGTCTGGGGACGCGGCGGCGCGCCGGAGAGTCCCGAGGCTGCCTGCGCCGCCCCAGAGCTCGGGGCTGTGGCCGCGCCGGGGCCGGGCCGAGTCGGGAGGGGCGGAGAAGCAAGCGGGGCGCGCGGCTAGGCGGAGGGGAGGCGCCGGGCAAGCGCCCGCCGCTCGCTCTCTAGCTCTCCTGCTCTTGGGCTCTCTCGGTCGCAGCCGCTCGCAGCCCGGCGGCGCAGCTGTGCTGGATCCGGCGCCGCCGCCGCCTTTTATCGCCTTCCTGATGTCACCGGGGCGCGGGGGCCAGGGCGGCCCAGAGCTCTGGCCAATGGCTGCACGGCCCCCGCGGCCCGGCGGCGCAGGGCGGGGCGCGCCTGACAGCTCCTCCGCCCCCCGCGTCAGCTGACTGGCGGCCCGAGCCGCCGGAGAGCCGCGGAGGCCTGGCCGAGGGCTGGAGCCCAGTGGGACGGCGGGCCCCGGCCCAGCCCCCAACACCCTCCAGGTCCCGGTCCCCGCCCGCTTGCCTTTGGGGCGCGCCCCCCCCCCTCCGTGGGCCTGGCCGCCGCTTCCACCCCCTTCGCGTGCTCCCCTCGCTCTTTACCCCTCGCTCCCCACCCCCAGCCCCTGTCACCCCCAAGGAGGCTCAAAAGGAACGCCGGGACGACACCTCTCGGGCCCTTTGTTCCCCAGCGTCCCCCGCCCAGTGGGGGACGTTCCGTGCGCCGCGCGGCTGCGGGGCCGTGCGAGTGTGTGCCGTGCGTGGCTGCCTGTGTTTCCGCAGGTCTGCGCGTAATTTGTGTGCTGGGGGTGGGTTTGCGGCTCCAAGAGTTGTGTTCAAATCCAACTCTTAGCCTCAGGGGACCCTCGGGCTAAGCAGGGGCAGTTCCCCTCCTGGCGGCTGCAGGGGCCGAGACCCGAGATGGGACTCCCTTGCCCAGCCGCTCCCCGCGCTCGCCCCACGCACAAAAGCACAGGATGAAGGAAGCGGGGGAAGAATCGGCCGTAAGGCTCTGGTTTCCTTTCCCCAGCCCGACGCACGGAGCCCTGAGCTCCGGAGGGTTGGGGCTGAGGCTAGCTCAGGACGGTGCTCCGGGTGGCTCTCGGCTGCTGGGGAACCGACCCTGTTTTTGTTTGAACGTTTTGTAACGATTTAGCAGATCTCGGCGTCAGCGGGCCGCGAGAGGCTCAAACAGGCATAAAGTGCGACCCCAAGTGGCCACTGTGCGCAAAGGCGCGTGGAACAGCCCGGCCCGCGACTGGAAGGCTTGGACGACGCTTCGGACCCAGCTGGGTCTTCCTAACCAGTCCAACCCGGGCCAGCCCAGAACGGAGGCTGTATGTGCACCGGGGCCCAGGACAGGTTCCCCTAGAGCCACTCACGGTCCCCGGGTCCCGTCCTGGGACTCAGCCGCGAGTTCGGCGCGGATCACGGCGCTTGAAACTCCAAGCCCCAGCTCAGGGCGCGGGGGAGAGGGGCTGGGGGTGCTGGGATCCCCCTCGGCAGCCCCCTGCGCGGGACGGTCCTGGGCCGAGTTAAGTCTGTGGCTGAAAGCGGAAACGCCACAGCGAGGGGGCCCAGGGCTGTCCATGAGAAACCTCAGAGCGCAGACGGGGAGCCCACAGCGCACCGCACTGGGGATCCAGGCAGGGCTCGGGCGCCGTGCACCCTCCCAACTCGGACTCAGTCTGGCCCGAAATAAGAGCCTCTTCCCCGAGACTCGGCCCGGGCGCAGAAACCGGATAAATCGCAGATTCGCTGTACCCGGAGACCCGACCCGCCTCCCGCGTCGCCTTCTGCTCTTCAGCTTTGGGCGCGCGCAGCGAAAGGCAGGAGAAGCGTGCAATGGGTGAGTGTGTCCCAGCCGCTGCCTGTGCAGAGCCAGCACGACTGACGGCGCGTGTAGGGGCCAGGTGAGCCACACCAGTGCGGAGACAGCCAGGTTTTTTTTCAGTGTTAGAAGGTAAAATAGTTTGCCTCCAGCTAATCTGAAAACTCTCTTCTTTTGCGCCCTCGGTCAGGCTGGGGTGGGGTGTGGTCTTGAGCCGCCCAATTTTTAGTAAAATGAATATATTTGAACCAAAACTTGGACTGAAAGGTTTGGATCAGCAACTGTTATTCTGGAAGAGCCCGTCTTCAACCCTTTGCGAGAAGCGTGCTCTCCGCAGAAACGATTCGGCGATCTCTGGGGAGAGTTTGGGCCCTGCGGCTGCTGCGCCCCTGCCCAAAGCTGGGCTCCAGGGACGCGCACCCTCCCTGGCCCGGTAGTGTTTGGACGCGGTGAGAGGACACTCGCACCGCGGCTCAGCGGGGGAACGTTTCCAGGCCGTCTGGGGTCTGCACAGACTAGGGCTCCGGCTTGAGGCGGACAGGGCGTGACAAACGCCACTAGGCTCTCTCGGTGCCGACTGACCCCCAGCCGTCGGCGAGCTCCTTCTGGGCACTAAAGAAACCCGGTGGCGCAGAGGAAACGCCTGACGCTGTGGACTTCTGCGTGCGCACCGCGGCGGCCGGGCCAGGGTCACCCCCGGTCTGCCTGACCTTGGCTGTCGAGGACAGAAACCGGAATCTCAGCAGTGTGGCCAACTAGGCCCTAAGGGTTCCTTCGGCCCGGGCTCCGCGGTTCCAAAGTTCCCCGTCTCCTGGGGCGTCCCGCCGCCGTCTCAGGGTCTCTAGAACTCGGGCTTTGTCTGGGCAGATGCTGTCCTCTTTGTCCTGTGCCTCCGTCTCCGTTGCGGTCAGTCCCCTCCCCTGGGCTCGGACTGCGATATCTCCGTCCAGCCCTAGGTCCACCGTCCCGCCAAACGCGGTTTTGTGCTGCTGTCCCAGCCAAACCAGTCCTTCCTCTCTCACCCCACCCCCAACCATCTCCAAAAAATGTTGGAACTGAGGGAGTAAATGAGGCACGAAGATTGCTCTGGAGTGAAGGCCGCTGCAGGACAGCCGACCCCACTTCTCAGTGAGACCCCAGGCCGGCACCTGCTACCTCTGCCGCGGAATCTCGGCGCCCCAAACCCTATGGCCTCCCGCTCCCGACAGCCGCTGCCCGCCGCCACCTCCCTGCGCCTGGGGCGTGCGGGGCTTCCGGTCAATCGGTCTACGGGCAGTTCCTGGAGGCTGCACTCCTTGCCTAAAAGACTAGCTGGGAGAGAGGCGGGGGGGGGGGGGGGGGGAGGGGGGGGAGGGGGAATGGAAAGAAAAGAAAAGGGATGGTGGGAGAAGTGGAGAGTGGAGGAGGAGCGGCAAAGGGAAGGAGGCCAAAGACACAGGAGTAGCGCGCGGAGCCCCAAGCCTCTTTTGAATTGGAGCCGAGGACTATCGGCGGCGCCCAGAGCCCTCTACCGAACAGTTTGTTGTCTTTTGCCCCCAAAACTCCAACCTGAAGTTTTCACCCTGACGCGATCTCCTCCCGCTACCCACCCCAAGTTGGGCCAGAGGGGATGCGTCCTGTGCGCACCACCTGGGAATTCTTCAGCTACAGTTAATGAGCCAGGAGGCTCTGCGCGGCCCGTGCCACTGCGCGACCTTGGGGTGCTCCGGGTGGGGGTGTGCGAAGAAGTTATTCCTCAAGGGAGCACGGGGTCCACCGCCAGCCGCCGGGTTCGAGGTGCTGTTCCCACCCTTCCTGTTCAACCATCCCGCTAACCGGAGAGTGGCCCCGCGGCACGTTCAGCTGTGTGCATCCAGCCCAGCGCGGCGCTCCCGGCCGGCCGCGGGCAGCCCGGTTCAGCCCCAAGATGCACTGTACACCCGTCGTTCCCTGAGAGCGGCAGGGTTTTGGTGCGTGAGTGGGCGTCTCTGTGCGTGCAAGGGTGAGGTGGGAGGTGTGCAGGAGGTGTGTGTGTGTGTGTGTGTGTGTGTGTGTGTGTGTGCGCGCGCGTGAGTCGAGTGGGGAAATAAGGCATGCTTCGAACCGAAGAGCCCGGAAGCCCCTGACCTAAGCACCAATTGTACTATCCGGGGTCTCCAAAGAGGCCCATGTTCCCAAACGCCTCAGGATGCTAGCTCCCTGCTTCGGGCATCACCCAGGAGGCCGAACACTAGTCTCCTCCAAGGAGCCCTGAGGCCTCTACCCCCTTCTTCCAGGCCTGGTGGAAGGGAATTCTGTTGCCCTCACTCCAGGATTCCCAAGGCCCAGGGCTTCCGAGAAAAGGAAGGAACGTTTTCTCCCTCCTCTTCCTTTTTCCCAAAGGCACTTGTCATTTCCACTGCCCCCTGCCCCACACAATGCCCATCAGATTCCAACCCAGTGCTTCCAAAAAGGTATTCTTGGGCTTCTGGATCCTGGTAGCCTTGAGCACCCAAAGGACTCAGTGAGTCTCAGTAGGGGGCCAGAGATTCCCCCCCCCCTCCTCTGCAGAGCCCTTTTCCCACTCCCTCCCTTGGAAACCAGAGACACCCCCCCCCCCACACACACACACACACTTGGGAGTGGAAATTTTTTATTAAAATTATTTCACCTGCTTCTTTTTACTTTGTTTTAACATAAATACTAGAAGTTTTTTTTTTTTAATTATATTTGTGCCTTACATTCTATTCCTATTGGACAGCAATGTGTTAGACACCCCCGGGCAGTATTGCCTCCAATAGAGATGAAGTGTTTGATCATAATATTCACTCCTATCTCTATGGGGACTTGCAAAGCCTGTATCATTCACTTTTTCCTTTAATTCTCACAACTCTATAAGGTAGCAACTATTGTTATCCTTATTTTACAGAAATGTGTAGACAGGTAGGTAGGTAAATACAGATACATAGCAGTGTACTAAGAGTATCAACTCATTCTGTCCTCGCCACCGCACTTTCAGGTGGGGAGGATTATCCCCACCTACACAAAGGAAGCTCAGAGAGGTTAAGTGATTTCTTTAGTTGCACAGCAGCAATATTAGCCAGAGCTTCTGGCCCCAAGGCCAGTATTCTGAATACTATGTAGTACATGGTCCATGTCTGGACCCGGTGGCATCCTGGGGACCCAGGTGTCAGCACATTTCCCCAGCTGCTCTCTGGGTCAGGATTCCCAGCTCTCCAGACTCCACGGTGGTTCCATTCAGGTCACATCAGAGCCTCTGCTCAGTGCCAAGTCTTTGCTGAGAGCTGAGCTAGAAGGGCAGGGATGAACTTGCCTTCTTGTCAAAGGCAGTCAAGCATCCTTGGGCTTCTTTGCCTTCTATGTCCTCTTCCCTGGCTGTGCAGGGCTGGAGGGTCAGGATGGGAGAGAAACCAAGGCTGCATGCAAGCCAAAGGAGAGAAATCTTGCAGAGTCCTCTTACCCTGTCCTTTACCCTTGGCCTCAGCATGACCTTCAATCTTGGCCTTGATCCTTGGTCCTACCTCTCTCTGGTCTGAGTTTGACCTTCAGCCTGTTTGACCTTCAGCTTCCATTCATTCATCTCTTAAGTGTCAGAAGAGAGAGAGATGGCCCAATGCTGATGAAGTTCACTACCACTCAGAGCTGGTGAGGATGGCCTTCCCACCACTACCTGCCCAGGACCCCAGGACCAGCATTGGAGATCCTGAAACCTCATCATTGTTCTTCAGGGCCAAGGCTTTCACCTCCCGTAGCCCAACCATCACCTATCTGCCCATCCCTCTACCTCAAGATCTGTTTCTCCATCTCTTGCCTTTACCCTCAGCTTTTGCTTCAATGACTACAGAGCCCTTGGCTCAGACTTCCTTCTTCTCCACAGTGTCATGGAGCCAGTTTTCATGTTATATGAATCTGATCACCTTCACCCCTGCCCCCTGGCTTACCTACAAATTCCTTCAGTACTTAGAAAAAAACCCAAATGCTTTAGCATGGCCTTCAGGCCTTGAATGACCTGCTCCTGCTCACGTATCCCACCTCATCTCTCCCTGAATTTCCCCTCACAGTGTGCCAAGCACACTGCTTTCTGTACGTTCTTCCACAGCCCAAGCAATATTCTTCCACAGGGCCTTTGCACATGCCATCCTCCCTGCCTAGAATGAGGCAGTCTCTTTGTCCGGAAAGACTTAGAAGAGGTGGTCTGTGGCTCTTGCCAGGCCTCAGAGGGACCTCGCTGGGAACAGAGGTGGGGAGAAGAGTCCAGGAGCCAGAGCAAGGTTCCAGTCACTCTAGGGAAATCTCACATATTGAGGTCTTAGGCAGAGCTCTTACCTCTATCCCTTCCCTCTCCAAGCTACATCAAGCAGACCTTAGCTTTGGGAGAGGACTTAGAAGATAACACGGGTCAAGGAGAGGCTTCGGCCAGTTAGTCCTAATGCTTTCCACTCGAGAAAATGTGTTTAAGACACAGATTCCTGAACCACAGTCTGACTCTATCGGTCAAAGGAGAGCCCAGGAACTTGCATTTTAATAAGTTCCCGAGGTAACTCTGATGGTTGGGGTCCAAGAAATACACTTTGAGAAACTAGATGGAACTTGACCATGAGCTCCTGGAGGGAGACACAGTGATGGAGTTGTCTATGTGTCCCCAGTGGCCATTGCAATGCCCATCCCAGGAGGAACTCAGTTACAGTTGTGGAAGAATGAATGAATGAATGAATGAATGAATGAAGGCAAACACCAATGCTTCCTTGCAGTATGACCGTCTCAGAACCCTCAGGTCTTTTCTGCATGTCCTCCTGTCCTCTCCTCTCCCCTAGTTAACAGTCATTCCTGAACCAGTCCTGCCTCCTTCCTCCTCAGACTGAGGAACAACTCAGAGGACATCTGTATGATGAGTGACCCTGCCCTGCTGGCCTTCCCTCTTTTCTCCCCCTCTATCTGAAAGTTTTTCGGGGCCTCAGGGGTCTAGCTTCCCACCGAATGCTCATCACAGCTTGGGGAGCAAGCCTTTGGGAACAGGGGCGTGGGTGACACTGTCCCACCACTGGGACCTGCCGCCTGGGGCTGATGGAAAGAATAACGCTGTTTGGCTGTGCCTGAGCCCAGGCTCATTTCAGCCCAGAGCTGCTGTGGTCATTCAATCTCTTTCTTACCTTTCGTCTTTTGAAAATGAATTATACAAGACGTACAAGCCTCCTTTCTCATTGTAAAAAATGCAACAATGTAGTTTTAACATCTCTGTCTAGAGCTACAGCTTGCTTTTTATTTTTACTCAGCAACTTCTGCGTCAATACACAGAGATCTTCTTTCTTTTTAACTAATGCATGGCAATTTGTCCAGTGGATGCTCTGTATTTGTTGGTTGTTTTTTTTTTTTAGCCAGTCTTGTATTTATGGACATTTAAGCTATTTCTGATATTTCACTACTGCAAACAATCCTGCAACGAATAGCTTTGTACATGCTCCTTTTTGCATGTGGGCAAGTATTTCTCTAGAAGAGATAGCAAGAAATAAAATTTCCAGATTGAAAGATGAACACAATTTGTAATGTTCATGCTGTCAAATTATCCTCTAAGAAGGCTGTATCTACTTAATTTCCCATCCAAAATATGTGAAAGTAAACTGTTTCCCCACAGCCACACCAACAATGGATTTTGTCAATATTTTTCACTTTTGTGCCAATTCTGTTTACGTCCCTTCAATGACCAGACTGGGAGATGAGAGCACGGGAATGGGCATGGCTTCGTTCTTCCCTTCCAGGGAATTGCAAACCTTCCCGCTGTAGCTGGAGTGGTGGTGTAATGGAGAGACATCCATAATGCTGGTGGATCCCCAGCAAATGAGCCCTTGGTTCAGTGGGGGGCGGGGAAAGGAGTTGGCTGGTCTGGGTTGCAAAGCAGAGGAAACACTTAACTAAGGCTTTGAAGGCCAAGCAGAAATTTGTCAGAGAAATGCAAGAAGGCCCGGTGGTAGGCTCAACCCAAAGGCACAGAGCAGAGGCAACGTCTCAGGCACTTAGGGAGCTATTTCTGAGAGGCTACAGATAGACCTTCATGCTTCCACAGGAACCAGTGTTTAAAGGACCTTGAATGTCATGTCAAAGAGTAAGACCCCTATCTTTTTTTTTTAATTTTTAATGTTTATTTATTTTTGAGAGACAGAGACAGAGAGCAAGTAGGGGAGGAACAGAGAGAGAGAGAGACAGAGAGAGAGAGAATCTGAAGCAGGCTCCAGGCTCCAAGCCTGACGTGGGGCTTGAACTCTCAAACCGCGAGATCATGACCTGAGCCGAAGTCGGACACTTAACGGACTGAGCCGCCTGGGTGCCCCAAGTCAGACCCCCGTCTGAAGGGCTGGAAGATCCTTTCCACATGGGCAGGCATCCTTTCTGGTTTACTATCTGTCACATACTAGGTGCTCAATAAATATTCGTAGAAATGAGAAGGAGCATCCCAAAGGCATTTAAGCAACATGTTAACTGGCTTTCATTTCCCTCGGAGACATGCTGTGCTTAGTGCCAGGGACTGTAAGTCTGGCCGAGTTCTGCATGCCAGAGGTATGGCATAAACAAGCTGGGCTTGGGAATCCATTCCTGGGCCTGAGCCCCCCATCCCAGCCTGGTGCCAGGTCCCTTTCACCTCTGCCTGTTAGAGATTGCTTTTGGTTTCTGTGTTGACAAGCCCTGTTTCTGTGTTTGGAGCGGCTGTTCAGTGCCATTTCCTGATTTAATATCAGAGCCAGCACAGAGCAAGGATGCACAGTTAGCACTTTTTGCTCCAAGTATTTTTCAAGTTCCTTTTTGATGTAAGGGTTGGGTTTGCAGCTTCCCTGATCTTGCTGAGCAGGGAGGGAGAGATGGGGGAGAAGCTGGGAGCCGGAGGGGAGAAGGGAGGGGAGAGGGCCCAGAAAAGATTCATCCAGTAGAGCAGAGCTGAGAGAGACGCTAAGCTCCTTTCTAGAGAGGGGATGGCAGAGGGCTCAGCAGAGACAGAGAGGCAGACTGTAAGGTCTGCTGGCCGGGGCAGCCTCCGTGAAGCCAGGCTGCTGTTTCTCCTCTGGGTGGGCATAAAGACGTATACATACGTTTATATGTATGTCTCTGTCACACACACAAAGGACTAAAAAGCTTAAATAAGCCAACGATGCAATTCAAAATACCAGAAAATGAAGACGAAATTTGTTCAAAGGAAAATTTAAGATAGACACAGGTCCCAGGCACTCAGGTATTGTGACTGAACATCTTCCATGCGTGAGGCCTTCTGCAGGACCATGGTCTGGGAACAGACTGAGGAGCTCATCTTCTTCTGGTGGAAACAGATTTTTTCACTGCACCATAGTCAATGCAGGGATGGAAACGTGCACGGGGCGAAGCGGGGGCTGTCCACACACACACACACACACACACACACACACACACACACATGCATACACACACACGTGTGTGAGCACACACGCACTTCAGGACAAGACCTGGGGAGAGACTGGAGTCTTTGAAGGCCTTGATCCACCCACCCCCATCTACAGAGAGGCACCTGTGTGGCCTGGTATTGGGTCTCACTTCTTTTTTTTATGTCTATTTATTTGTTTTGAGAGAGTGTGTGTGGGTGTAAGAGCAGGGGAGGGGCAGAGAGAGCAGGAGAGAGAGAATCCCAAGCAGGCTCTGCACCATAAGTACAGAGCCCAATGCAGGGCTCGAACTCATGTACCATGAGATCATATAACCTGAGCTGAAATCAAGAGTCAGGCACTCAACCAACCGAGCTACCCAAGCACCCCTCTCGTTTCTACCTCCGCTGCCACTCACCTCTCAGACTCTGCCTCTGACCCTCTGTGTCATTTTGGGTCTACTGAGAAGCAAATGCCAAAATGAGATCTGACATGCAAGAGGTTTACTGGGGATGGGGCGCCTGGGTGGCGCAGTCGGTTAAGCGTCCGACTTCAGCCAGGTCACGATCTCGCGGTCCGTGAGTTCGAGCCCCGCGTCAGGCTCTGGGCTGATGGCTCGGAGCCTGGAGCCTGTTTCCAATTCTGTGTCTCCCTCTCTCTCTGCCCCTCCCCCGTTCATGCTCTGTCTCTCTCTGTCCCAAAATAAATAAAAAATGTTGAAAAAAAAAAATTTAAAAAAATAAAAATAAAAAAAAAAAAAGAGGTTTACTGGGGAAACACCTGTGAAGGATAAAGTGCTGGGCGCAGGGGGAGGCAGGGAGAGCCTTCGGACCAAGACCAGGCCTGACATCTGTGGGAGGGGTTGGGGAAGAAGGCGGCTTGGGAGGGAAGCCCGTCAGGCTTCAGGCTTGTCTCAGAAAGTGTCAGCCAGGCTCATGGGACAGTCCTGGGCCAAAGTCACCTCCTGAGAACCCCACATCTTGTGGGAACGGGCCAGCACAAACACCGCCCTCCCACCACGTGCTCAGTCACTGGCTGGGAGCACCTGGGAGGAAGTGCACAGTGGGGGAGTGTCCATCAGCGGTGCTCCCCACAGCAGTTTCCCTTGAAAGAGACCTACACAGGGTATTTCCCTGACCATCATATGCTCTCTTGTCCACCCAGTCTTTGCAGACTTTCCAGGTAGTGAAATCATAGCAGCAAGCATCTTAGGGAGCATTTTCTACACCTGAGGGCCTGTGCTATCGAGGGCTAGCATCATCTCACTTCAGCCTCCAATATGACCTTATAAGATAGGAGCTATTGTCATTATCATCCCCCATTTTACAGACAAGAAGGCTGAGGCTCAACTAAACGAAATCACTTCCTAGAGGCCACACCTCACAAATGGCAGAGAGGAAGCAGGCTCTAGACTGTTTTGGCCAGGAGGAGGCTTAGAAAGGGTAAATGGGAGGCTCATTCCTCTCTGTGTATCTGTCTCACCTGCTGCTGATTCCTGTGATGTGTTAACAAGACAGCCTCCAAGAAGACCCCTCAGGTCTTATCTGGGGTCAATGCCAACCCATTCCAAGCTGGCCTTAGGATACCAACCATCTGCCAGCCAGCTCCAAACAAAAGGCCCAGAATGCTCACCTGAGGTAGGCACTCTCCAGCAGCCATATAGCTATCTGCCTTTTTCTCACGCATCGCCTCCTCCAGAAAGCCTTCCCTGACTGGCTCGTGTTTCCACGGCACCTTATGCTGAACTCCATCAGTGCATCTATCAGACTGTGCCCAGAATGGCTGTTCAATCTGTTTCCACTACCAAATCGGGCCCCTCCAGGACCCAAATCAGGTGTGAGTCATGTTGGCATACCTAGTACTCAGCACGTAGGGCCCCGGGACTAGACAGGTGTCAATGCATGGAAGGGAAACTCTGGCAAGTGAAGACTAGTCCAGGCCACCAAGAAGACAGCCTTGGAGGGCATGGGCCCCTTGTGACAACGAGACCCTGGCCTTCAGAAGAGGAGTCTGCATTCCCCAGCCTGGCCGCCCAGGGGCCTCGTCAACCCCCAGGCAGTGTTAACACTGGTCCTTGCTTCTTGGCAATAAATCCATGCCTCCCACCCCACCCCAGCATCTCTGTGGGGGGCCCAGGCCCAGGCCGTCCAAGACCTGGGCATCTGCTCAGCCGCCAGTGGCCCAGTGGGTAGCCCCAGCCGAGGAGGAGAGTTATTTTTATTTATTTCTTCTTAATCGTGAACTTAATTTAGCCGCTAATCAGGTTACCATGGTGACTTGCGCTGGGTTTACAGCAGTTTCCTAAAGCGCCTTTTCCGCACTCTTTGGGTAAATGAATAAAATTTGGGCGATGAGCGAAGCGCCTAAGTATTGGGTGTCCTAGAAAAAGGTCAGATGCTTCCGTTTTGTATTGCTGATTCCCCTGCCTACTGTGCTTACGGAAGAGCCATGACTCTGGGCTGACTCCAGTTTCCTGTCTTCTGCCCTCCCTTTGAAACCTTCAATGGATCCCTATTGCCAACTGGGTAAAGTCTGAGATTTTTGCATTTCTCCTCTAGCTTCACCTCCCTAATGCCCCATCTTCCCTTTCCCCTGGGTTGCTCCCTGTGTGTTTGTGCCTCAGGGCCTCTGTCTGTGCTGTGCCCTGGGCCTGGAAAGCCAGTTGGTCTCGGGCGTGGCCCAAAGGGTTAAGTTCTCTCCCCTCTGTCTTAGGAGTAAAGGAAACCTGGCTTGTCCTGGGACCACACTGTGCCCCGATGTGGTATCTGAGGACATCTTTGAGTACTGTTCCTGGGTCCACTATCACGGGGGCAGTGGTGGAAAATAACAGCTAGCCAGCCCACGATTGTAGGGCAGAGGAGCAGCAGGGAGGAGAAATGAGGAGCCAGGATTGTGACAACTTTCTGTATTTTACGGTCTGGGAGGCTCATTTACTTTTCCGCCCTGTTGTTGGGGGGCACACTGTTTATTTCCCCTCACCCGGTGAGCTCAGAGGCACTCCTGCCTGGGGGCAACCAGAAGCCCCCCTGTGGCTCCCAGAAGGGAAAGTGTCTCCAGGCTGGAGGCCACAGTTTCCAGGTTTCCCCTGAGGGCCTTGAGGCTGGCGGCCAATCAGACCCGGGATCAGCCACAGTCCATTAGCGAGTGCCCAGGGCTCAGGGCGCCAATGGAGCCACCAGGCGTTGGTGCCAGATCCTGCCCAGGGAACCCAAAGCCATCTTTAATTATCGTCTTGTCCTTCGTAAGCAGACAAACTGCACCTACAGACTGTAGGCTGGCTCACTGGGCTCAGAAAGCCCCCCAGCCACCAGCCCCAGTACCCTGAGTTCACTGGACACCCTCTGGGTCTTGATATCTGCCAACAGGGACCACTCTGTACACCTCCAGGGCTGTGGGAAGAACAGCCAGCCCAGGCTGCAGCCCAACTGCAGGCAAGGCTGTGTGAGTTCACCGCGAGACCACCCCTCTCTGGGCCTCACTTCCCCCATCTAGAAGATGGCAGGCGTGCTGGCCTCACTTCTGGCCCTGAGGAACTGGGAGTCAGAAGAACTGGGTTCAAATCCTGGCTCAGCAGGGTTGGATTTTGCTTTAAGACTGAGGCCAAGGGAGAGGACAGGTCAGTTCCAGAACGCCTTTGGGAGGGTGAGGTCAACAGGCAGAGACACGTACAGTGGCGACCAAGAGAGGGATGTCTGTGATGTACCAGAAAAGACCGAAACAGCTACAGTGACTTCGGCAGGCATGTTTGTCCATTTTCACCCCCAGAGAGTTCTGCCCACATGACTCAGGGAGCGTGGGAGAGCCCTGGCTACACAGGCATGGGAGGACCTGGAGATCCAGACACAATAGCCCAGGGTTTGAGAGATCCTAGCTCAGTGGCAAATTTACTACGTGGCCTCAGGCAAGTCGCTTAACCTTTCAGGGCGTCAGAAGAGTTTTCCTCTGGGTGGCTCAGTTGGTTGAGCGTCCGGCTCTTGATTTCAGTTCAGATCATGATCCTAGGGTCGTGGGATCGAGCCCCGCGTCAGGCTCCATGCTCACTGCTTAAGAGTCTCTCTCTCTTCCTCTGCCCCTCTCCCCAACTCAGGCAGTCTCTCTCATCAATAAACAAACAAATAAATAAATGTGTTTGTTTGGTTTTTTTCAAAAAGGAAGAGTTTTTCTGGGAAGATAAAATCCTACCAAACTGAAGGGGGACCTTACATCTCCAGACCGCTCTCCAGCACGTGAGTTTGTCAAGCTGGTTCTGGCCCATCTCAAAGTGGTGAAACAACAGAAATTATGACTTTGTAAAGCTCAAAGAGCAAACCTCCTTTGGCCACTGGGGGTACCTTAGTTCACCCGCATACACACCTTAGCATAGAAACCATTCCCTGCAATGACCGGACAAGCATCTAGCAAGGGAGAAAGCAGGGAACCTCCCGCCAACTCGGTGGGCATTATACAGCATTGCATTGAAGAACACGGGCTCTGGAGCCCACTGCCCGGGTTCACATCCCAGCTCTGCCACTTACAAGCTATGCTGCCCTTGGGCAAGTTACCCAACCATTGTGTCTCCCCCACCCACACATGTGTAATGGGGCTAATGGCGCATACACCCCATGGGACTGTTAGAAACATTAAATGAGCTAATACACAGGAAGCACTCAGTTCTGGGCGTCAACAGCTAGGTACCAAACATTTCCTCCATGTGTTGGCTCTCACAACTGCTACTATTAGTCCCATTTCACAGTCAAGGAAACTGAGGGGCAAATAAATTAAACGTCTTATCTGGAACTGAGACTTTAAATCAGGGTATTTGCCACCAGACCTTGCCTCTCCCACAGCTGCTCGATACCATCAATGTTCTCGACTTACTTTTCTGCAAAACAAGGTCATATAGCAGCGGAAACAGAGATGGGAGCAAGAGTTCATTGGGAAGGCGGGTGAGCCGCTGATCAATCCTAACATCTTTAAAGAACATATGGTTAGGACAATGGGAGTGCAGAGTGCTCTCCCCGACAGCTTCTAGCCGAAGTCAGATGTGACTCCTGGCTTCCAGGAAACACAAGGGACAGAGGAGCATGCTAGATGACACCATGAGGAGGCCCTCAGCTGGCACGGGGGACAGTATGCAGGATACATGACTCAGACTTACCAAGAAATAAATGTTATTTTAAAAAAGAAAGAAGGGTTCCTGGGTGGTTCAGTGGCTTAAGCATCCAACTCTTGCTTTCGACTCAGGTCACGATCTCACAGTTTGTGAGTTCGAGCCTAGTGTCGGGTTCTGTGCTGTCAGCACAAACCAACTTGGGATTCTCTGTCTCCCTCTCTCTGCCCCTTCCCCACTCTCTCTCTCTCTCTGTCTCTGTCTCTCTGTCTCTCTGTCTCTCTCTCTCTCTGTCTCTCAAAATAAATAAATAAAATAAACATTTTTTTAAAAAGAAAGAAGGGCACCTGGGTGGCTCAGAGAGATTAGCCTCTGACTTCAGCTCAGGTCGTGACCTCGAGCTTGGTGAGTTCGAGCCCCGCATCGCACTCTGTGCTGACAGCTCCGAGCCTGGAGCCTGGTTTGGATTCTGTGTCTCCCTCTCTCTCTGTGCCCCTCCCCTGCTCACGCTCTGTCTCTCTCTGCCTCTCTCAAAAATAAATAAAACATTAAAAAAATTAAAATAAGAAAAGAAAGAGAGGGTGACATTTTAAAATGTGGGGACTGTTATAGATTAAAAGAAAGTTAAGAGATGTATTAACCAAATGCAGGGTTTATGGCCTGATTTGAATAACCTAAATGTTAAAAAGACATTTTTGAGACGGTGGAGAATATTTGAATAATGACCAAATAGTTGATATTAAAGGAACAAGGTTTTAAAAATTATTTTTTTGCGGTGTGGTAATAGTATTGTGGTCATGAAAAAAATTTTAAGTCATTATTCATTAGCAATGTCCCCCTAAAATATTTATGTATGAAGTGAGATGGTGTTTGGGATTTATTTTGAATACTCCAGGGAGGAAGGGTGGGGGTAAGGAGTGCACAAGGCTTGATTATAATTCTCTCTACTTTTGTGCTTATTTGGAAATGTTCACAATAAACAGTTTAAAGGGAAGAGAAGGGCAGAAAATGGAACAGGCCACTATATAGGAAGAGCTCCATGCACAGGTCTCAGCAACCTTGGTTTTGAGTGAGATTTGGTCCCCCTGGAGATGAGAGGGACGGGGGAGACTCCCTTTCCCCCTGGCTCAAGATGGGAAAAACAGGTCTTTGCACACGACCCTAAAAATCATTCATTCATTGACTCACTCATTCATTCTACAAGCCATTCATTCATGTGCTCACTCATCTACTCTCCAATTCATCCATCCATCTGTCCATTCATTCATCCACCTGTTGAGAGCCTACGATGTGCCAGACACTAAGAGAGGCACTGGAACAAAGGTGACCACCTCTGTCCTGGAGACACTGACAGTCAGGAATGGGGAAGGGGTTCAACTTGTAAAATCACACCAATATATCTGCAGAGACCATTGCATACTAGCCGGGAGCATAATGTGGAGGGATGCGGTTTGTTCCGGGGTGGGGGATGGTCAGGGAACGCCATCAGTAACATTCTAGCTGAGACTTGAACAATGAGGAGACGACCATGTGAAGAGCCCAGGGAGGGGCGTTCAGGCCAACAGGACAGCACGAGCACATGTCCTGGGGCAGGAGGGAGTCTCAGGACTGTTAAGTCTGGGAGCGTTGGCAGGAGCAGACAGCAGGAGCAAGGAGACAGGTGTGAGATGATAGGGAAAGTCTGGGAGTGTCGACAGCTTCTCCTGAACCGAGAGAAACTTCTCCCCCATAAACAGAACATGCCATGTAGAGACGTAGCCTTGGGCCAGCTGACAAATGCAAGTTATTGACACAAGCTCTGGGAAAGCTGGTGTAAGTGCCATCTAGTGAAAATGCTCTACTTACTTAGAGAGTGTTAATCCAGGAGCCTGGTGGAGAGGAAGGGAGGGAGCCCGCCCTGGGGCGGAGAGGAGGCCACTACAAAGGGAACCACTGGAATCGCTGAGTAAGGAAGACTCCCAATTAGAGTTTTAAAAACCCAGGGTGAAAAGCAGCCCTGTGCCCCACTCAGCCCCCCCTTCCGTCCGCCAGCCCCGCCGGGGGAAGGAAGTCCCGGCCAACTGTGGAGACAGTTGTCCAGTGATTTATGGCCCCGAGACAAAGCCTCCCAGGAAAGGCCCCAGGAAGCGTACACGTGTTGTTGGAACAGAGCCCATCCATCTGCCGACGTCAGCACCGTATCCGGAAAACGGGCCCAGTCTTCCCGTGGACTTTCCATGTGGTCGACGGGCACAGAAGCCTGGGAGCTCAGGGCGACACGTCCCGCTTTTCAGATGAGGAAAATGACACTTGGAACAGTGACTTGTTCAAGGTCACTGGGCAGGAGATTCAAACTCGCGTCCCTTTTGCGTTCCTGAGTTCTGACGCCACACTCTTCTTGTCATATCTGGCTGCCTCCCCAGCTGCTTCTGCAGCTGCCTGGGATGGCTGGTCCCGTGCGGGCCACAGGGCCTTTCCTCCAGTTTTCCGAGACTGGGCTGCTGTTGCCCATGCAGGAAAACTTGGCTCCCGGCTTCCAGTCCACCCTAAAAACCAAGCTGAGCCGTCCAAAGCCATCAGCAGCCTTCTCTCCTGTGGAAGCAGGGACCTCACTTCCTCCTTTGAAACTATGATTCTGCAGGGACCTTGGAGGGGTCATGAGGGACAGGCCTCCGCCTCCAAGCCATCTGCAGAGCTCTGGGCCATCGTGAGAAGTGAAGTGGTTCCCTGCAGGGCACACGCACATCCCTGTGAGTGGATGCCAGCCCCTCCCCATCGCAAGTGCTGTGTCTGATTCAGCTCCGAGAACCCAGCACAGGCCCTGGCCCAGAGGAGGCACGTAGCAAGCATTTGCTGAATAAAGAAATGCGCCTTTGGCATCGGAGGTGTTACAACAGACCCAACTGAGAAAGGAAAATGAGGATGGCTATTACATTGAAGAAGAGGTGGGGGGACACGCTTACAGTATGGTGTCCACTGTAAGAAGCAGAATGCAAAACCGAAGACCCCAAAAAGCCCATGGAACCCATGGAACTCCGGTCTGATTGGAATTGTGTCAAACAGCATGCATGTGTGCAAAGAACTCCTAGAGGAGAAGGCAGATCAAAATACTAACGGTCGTATCACTGTGCAGTTGGCTTCTGCGGAGTTTTACCGGCTTCCCTCATTTTTCTCCAGAATGTACTAACAGAGCGTATGCAACTTCCCAAAGAATAAAGAAAGGCCGTACCTAATTATTTTTTAGTAACATAGTTTTAGATGAAGTTTAGGGCACCGTCTGCCTCTCTGAACCCAGAGCCAGCTGC
The DNA here is from genome assembly GCF_028018385.1 of Neofelis nebulosa. Taxonomy (NCBI): domain Eukaryota; kingdom Metazoa; phylum Chordata; class Mammalia; order Carnivora; family Felidae; genus Neofelis; species Neofelis nebulosa. Next base: position 122,271,050 of record NC_080790.1, read on the forward strand.
TGGGTGCCAGACAAGGCTTCGATGTCCTGCGGGCTTGAGGACAGCCGCCCAGGGCCTGCAGGACGCACACCGTGGCACCAGGAACTGCCTGTCACCTGTCCAGGGCCCTCGGGCCAAGAGTGTGGATGCCGGGCCTGACAGCCATCTGCCAAATCCTCACCACAACCAGGCACGTTTCCACAACTCCTTTCCCCTCCGGCAAGTCAGTAAATCAAACCGTGTCTCGAACGCAAGGTGGGCCCTTTCTGGTAAAACACAAAAAAACTTAATCTTTGGTCCAGAAGCAGTAGATTGTGGCGGTAAGTCAGCAGCCAAAACCATTAATCTTTGCCGCGTTCCCCAACCGGCCCGAGTAGTAAAGAAGATAATACCCCAGCAGAATCAGTGACCCACTACAAATTGGTCCTGAAAGGTCCACCAGCATAAATAGACTTTTGCTGATCCAACACTTGTTAGGAACCCCAACAAAGAGACTATTGGCTCATCTGATGAGCCGCTTGCGATGGGCCCTTGCAATGGCTGGTGATGGATGACCACCCTCCCTTGGAGGGGAAGATGCAGCTCCTGGTATGGGGCCCTTTCTCATCTTAAATTTGTCCTCAATAAATCACAGGTGCAGAGGAGCCGGCATCAGTTTCATTACACCTACATGCTCCAGTATCAATCATGCCACCATGGCAGCCTGTCTGGGCGCAGTTCATTTCAAGTGGCTTTTTCTGTCCTGATTCCGTTTCCACCACGATCCAAGGGGCTAGGGGCCCTGAGGGCGGGAGGAAGAAGCTTCTCTCTGAAGGTCTGTGCTTCCCTGGGCTCAGCTCCTAATTCCCTCCTCCTTCTCCATTAACCATTTCCCAGACGGGAGCCATTTGAGCTCTGAGGACACAGCCGCGGTGCAGACTTTGAGTCAGAAAGACTGGTTTGGGGACAACGGCTCTGACACAGGCAGACCGGGAACGGGAACATGTGGCCTTACTTTACTGAGGTTCGGTTTCCTCCTCTGGAAAATGGGGCTAATAACAAGGACCTGCTGAGACTGAACAGAGTAATGTGTACCAGGAGCCTAGCAAAATGCTGGGCACAAAGGGGACCCCCAGCTGATCTTAATCCCATGCTCACCCCTGGCTTGGATGGTGGCTCAAGAGAAAATACTGCAGGGTGGCTGGTCCCGCTTTCCCTTCGGTACCCAGGCCCGTGAGAAAATAGAAACCTCACTGTTCCTTTCGCTGTGTCCACCTGCCTGGACCATTGCCGGTGCCAGCCAAGGTGTGTCAGTCACAGCTCAGAATTTATGAAGATGCCACCACAGCTCATTTTTTGTCTTGTCCCTTTCATTGTAGGCAGTTAAAATACACTTAAAACTAAGGACACCAGACAGCTCTCAGACCTCTTCTTAATGCAATAATCAAATACTTTGATGTCATTAAATGCATGTGCAAGGCTCGTCATAAAAGCCGTGAACTTCTTTTTTAAAGAATCATAAATGAGAATAGATGGTTTCTTTTTAGGCAGGCCCTAAGCCGGTCTGCCTACCGCCACCAGAGGCAGGGCCGACACACCCCGCCAAGACGGCTCTCTGCCTCCTCCGAAGGGCACAGCCCAGCTGCCTCTGCTCTGGGGTGGGGCACTCAAGGCCCAGGGGGCAGCCCTGTAAATCTTTAACCACATGAGCAAATCTCTGAGCGGAAGAGAGGAGAGTGCAAAGGACCCTGCTCCTGAGCTGGTCAGGAATGTCAGACAGAACAAGCTCTTCAAAAAGACACTTCCATTCACTCTAAACCTACAGGAGAGCTGGAGTGACAGGGCCATTTATTTGCAGAAGAATTGGGGAGGGGGTGGAAAGGAGAGGCAGAAGAGGAGGAGAAAAGTAGGGACAGGAGAGGGAGGAGGCAGGGAGAGAAGGCGGAGGCTCCGAGAGCAGGTAGGGAGAGACAGAGATGGGAAGGGAAATGGAACCGACTTTCCCCAGCACCTGGCGTCTCACCAGCACGGCACGCTGGCTCGGTCTGGAGCCGCATATACACGCAACACACGCCAGAGAGGAGGCTCGCAACGACAACTATGGCGATGGTGATACGGAGAACTTACTGTGTGTCCCGAGTTGTGTCGAAGTCCTTTCCAGGTACTTGGTTCAATCCTCCCAGAACCCTGTAAGGTGGCCACCACAGCTCATCGGTTCTAAGATGGACACTTCCTTTTTCCCATTTTCACATCCCTGAAGCCGAGATGCTTTTTGCAATCACTGTCAGCCGGGCAGCAGCCTCAATGTCATTGTCACTTCTGGTAACACACATCAAAACTTGCAGAACGGGTATCTGCGGCTTAAAGTCCCGAGGAAAACAGAGGAGCGGTTTTTAAAGAAACCCCCCTGCTAACACTTGCGACACTACAGAAGAGAAACGTGTAGGAGCCAATTCTAAGTCCATCTCTGAACATGAAGAGGTTTTAGTAATACCTTAAATTACTTCACTTGTATTTTCCTTTTTGTGTATGTACAAAGGACTCATGATAAAAATCTATGTCTAAATAAGGTAATTTCCATAACTGTAAAATTAAAATTCTAAGGGGTAAGAAAGTATTGTATCATAGTTTAGTTGGCAATGATTCCATTTTTCTTAGTGTGACAAAAAACAATGGTGCAACATATCATCATTGGCTTCTCAGACTAAGAGATATAGTACTGTCCCATCTTACAGATGAGCAGACTGAGGTTTGGATGCCTTTATTACTTGCCCGAAGCCACACAGAGAGTCAAAACCCCAGATCTTTCTGATTCCAGAGCCATGTTCTCAGCCATAATTGCCATTCCTCTTCAACATCTCTGGAGCCAAATCAACACAGGCACAGGCTCAAATTCCAGCTTGGCCACCTACTGGCTTTATGACCGAGAAAGGGACTTCTAGTCTCTGAGCCTTAAGCTGAGATGCTAATGAAATCCGCTTCTCAAAGTTGGGTGGGGGGGATCCTCATGGGAAAAGGTACAGCACTGTGCCTGGCCCTGAGGAGACACCCACAATGTGGGGTTTGAGTGAGTGTCTCCATAGAGGTCCATGGTGCACTTGAAGAGTGTTCCCTTCCCCTTTGCCTCTGCGGCACCTGCCTGGAGAGGCAGATAGCACCAGGAGGCTGGGTCTAGCACTGGGACACTTTCATTGCTTATTGTTTTAAGTCCCATCTCAGGACCCGCCAGTCTATGCACACTTCTCGCTGCCTATGGGATACTCGGTCTTCCTTCCTACTAACTAAACAACAGCCACATCCTTACCGTCTCACTATCATTATCACCGTTCACGTTTATTGAGTGCCGATACTGTGCCAACACTGTTCGAGGGTCTTTACACCTATTTTGTGCTCACAGTAACCCCAGGAGTGGGCATGTTACAGATGATGAGCAGACTCAGAGAGCTGAAGGACACACAGCTTGCTTTCAGGTGTCCCGGGGCTGTGCAGGGAGCAATGCACCCAGTGTCTTGGGTTCATGCGGTACTCTAATGTGGGGCCAGTGATTCACCCCCATTAGGCAGGAAATTTAAGTTGTGAAGTTGACGTTTAAAAGTCATAAAGGAGGAGCGCCTGGGTGGCTCAGTTGCTTAAGCATCCAACTCTTGATTTCTGCCCAAGTCACGATCTCATGGTTAGTGGGATCAAGCCCTGTGTCAGGCTCTGCACTGACAGCATAGAACCTGCTTGGGATTCTCTCTCTCCCTCCCTCTCTGCCTCTCCCCTGCTCATGCTCTCTCATGCATTCTCATTTTCTCTCTCTCTCTCTCTCTCTCTCTCAAAATAAATAAACACAAAAACAACAACAACAAGGGGCGCCTGGGTGGCTCAGTCAGTTGAACATCCGACTTCGGCTCAGGTCATGATCTCACAGCTTGTGGGTTCGAGCCCCGTGTCGGGCTCTGGGCTGACAGCTTAGATCCTGGAACCTGCTTCAGATTCCATGTCTCCCTCTCTCTCTCTGCCCCTCTCCCACTCGCTCTCTCTCTCTAAAATATAAATAAAAAAATTTTTAAAAATTTAAAAAAACAACAACAAGAGAGTCATAAGGATGTTTCCTGCCTCCAATTAGAAGCCAAACATGTTGACTGTAGAAAATTTCAAAAATACTTTATGACAGAAAGCTATGACTACTCAGAATCCCATTACAAAGAGAATGCCCCCTGGTTCACGTTTTACATTTCTTTCCATTCTGATTTCTCTCCATATTTTATGTGATTGACATTATTCATGCAATTTTATAATCCCGCTTTTTCCCCCAGGATAGGTATTTCTCCATGGTATTGGAAACCCTTTGACAACATCATTTTAGTTTGTTTTTTTTTAAATATTTCACTAAATGGGTTGACCATAATCCACTTAACCATTCCCCTAATGTGGAGGATTTAACCATTTTCCTGTGCTATAGCACAGCTGTGTGCCTAAAGGTTTGTTTATATTTTTATTTCCTTGGGATAAATTACTTATCGTGGCGTTACCGGGTCAAGTGACTTGTACATTTGTTAAGGCTCTTGCTAGAGATTGTCAAATTGCAATTCCTATGCAAGAATGTCTGTTGCAACCCATCCTCGCCAGCATTGAATATGAACATTTTTAAAATTCTCTATTAATTTGATAAATGCAATTTTTCTCTGTTTTAGCATATTTGTGTTTTCTGGTGAACATGAACTTATTTTTCAACTTCATCATCTGATTATATCTGTGAATTCGTGGGATTACAGCAGACTAGTTAAGTGCACCTGCTACATCAAGATGCCTGACCTCGAATCCTGGCTCCCTGCTTCCAATCTGTATGTAACTTTTAAAGCTTTATTTTTCTTCATCTTTCTATAGGGGTGAGAATAGTAACCCCTGCCTCCTCCAGTCTCTGGAAAGAATGAATAAAGCGATCCCATGCAAATTATACCTGGTACATAGATGTTTAATAAATATTAGATACTTCAATTTCTTTTGTAAATTCTTTTTCACACACTTTTCTCATCTTTCTCTTGGACTCTTGATATCTTTCCCATCGATTTGAAAGAGCTCTTTTTATATGAAAGATACTTGTTAGCCCTTTGTGACATTTGTGGTGAATATATTTGAATGGGCTTTTAAAGGTGTCTTCCTTCTGCCTTGATGGTCTAAATCAAATCATTTTAGTGCCATACGTATCTAGTGTGCCTGCATCTAGGAGTTATTTCTATTAAGAAAAGATGTAGAGAAAGGAAGGGGGGTTGGTGTGCCTCAGAAGACGTGACTTTAGTTCACAAGGCTGCATTTCTCACAGACGGGGTAGGACTTGATGGGATTTCTCATACCCACAAACGCAGCCTGAGCACCAGGACCCAGAGAGAATGCTGCCACGGCTCGGACACGGTGATGCCTGAACCCTGCACCTGGCACTTCATGCCGGGGAAGGAAATAATGGAGCTTTCTGGGGCCCAGTCCTTCTCATCCTCAGTTCTGAAGCTGTCCTTGTGTTCACAAGGAAATTTTGACACACGCACACACACAGGATCTCCACTGTACGTACATCACCACTTCCGTGCACTCAGTATTTTTCTGTCAACGAGGGTTCGGAGGAGTGAGAAAGCCCCTGTTTTCATTTTTTATGTCTATTAAAAATAAACATGCTGAGAAGCTGCCTTTTAGTCTCTTTATCAAGCCCCAAACGACGTGTAGCCCTTGTCAACTCGGCGTTGACGAAAGCAACCGGCACGATTTATAAGACGTCAGGAACAAACTTTGTTAAGGGCGGGTTTCCCCTCCATTGATCAAAACGGGTTTTAGCCCAATGATGGGCAACCGGTCCCTCGACGCAGCTCCGGCAGTCGGGCAGTCAGGACGCTGTCCCCAGCCCACCGGCCTGGGCACAGCTCACGGGACTCTTGGCAAGCTCTTGGGCCAGGAAAGCTGGGAAGCCACCTCTTTATGGGTCAGCACAAACGAGATCCATTTCATGCTGAGTCAATTTAATCAATACACTTCTTGCTTTGGAAACTCAGGGCATTTAGAGAGAGCAAAGCCATGATACAGTAAAGCAGCTTTAAAGTCTAATGAGCTTCTCTGTGCTAATTAGTGACTTTGCTAACTGGAAGCTTTCTTTGTTAGAAAACACACCCTTGCCTTGGAGTGACACGAAATGCCAGCTCTTCTACTCCCAAACGTACCTCCCTTTAGCTTTCATCAAGCCACAAAAGGAAGCCCTCGGTTCCTCTCACCCTGTTAGAATTAATACTTGTTGTTGTTGTTCTTGTTTTAATTTAAGCAACTACATTGCATTTTGCCTTGTAAAACCTAGAAAGGGCAAGAAGTCAATTTCTCTTAAATTCCACCTGCCACCCTCCCAGCAGGAACCAGTCAGTGATCTCTGGAGAGTAAACACAGTACCCAGCCCAGGCGCTTCTGGAAGAGACACCATTGTATGCCCCTCCCGCCGCCTCCCATTTCACGGTGAGATTTGGTAATTTGCAAATTGAGCAGCCTTCATTATTTTCCGAGGCACAAGCAGGGTCTCCACTCCTTGCTAGGAGAATGTGACCCAATCATTTGTCACAGCAACGCCCGGATTCTAGAGCACTTGAGAATTCTTAGCCATAAAGCTGATTACTAACACAGGAGTGGTGGGGAGTGGGGCGGGGGTGAATCTTTTAATCTGGGAAGGAGGGGAGGACGGAGGCAAAATGGGAAAGACATAGAGCCCGCTGGTGTGGTTACAGCTCCAAGAGGAGCTTTTGGAGAATCAGAATTACAACTTGGATGTGTGAGTGAAATTTCCCTCCTTCTCGCCTTTCTGCCTCGTTTTCGTTGCCGTCTGGGTCTCTCTGTCACTGTCTCCATCTCTGCTCTTCTGTCCTTCCTGAGCACTTGCTGAAGATACCCTGCCTGGAAATAATTGCATTCAGACCCCTGAGTCCCACTTAAAAGTCTTTAGGACTGATCGAGATAAACTCAATCAGGCTTCTGTTTCCACCCAGAGTGCCCCCATCATTTATTAGACGAATTAAAGTATCAATTTCTGTTTAAACATTAACAGGGTGATGCCAAATATTAGTCAGTTCCTAATAATTTTGAGGGATTAAAAAGATAATAAAAGTAATAGTCCATTACATTACCTACTTCAGCAAGATTGTAATGAACGTAATAAATTCTGGATCAGGGTTATAACAACTTCCATCTATTTAAAATGAATTTGTAGGGTTACTTTCATTAACTATGTATATGGGGGAAAATGATCTGACATATTACTTTAAAAGAGCTGTAAAACCGATTAGGAGAAAATATGCTTTCCAGACAGGGATGCCGGCCACCGGGGACACCCGCATCCTTGGGAAGAGGGGGTCTAGCTGCCGAAACAGCCCGATTCTGGGTTTCTCATCCTGTGCCCTTGCTGCTGGGGAGAAATGAGGACAGAATCAACGCCAGAATGAGGGGAAAGGAGGCTTTTTTCCCCCATCTCTCTCCTTTTTTTTTTTTTTTTTTTTTTTTTTTTTACTCCCCAGGTATATTCTCGCTAATGAACCAGGGCTTGCCATGGGAAGTTCTGCAAGGAAATAAACCCGGAGGCCTGCCCGCCGCCCAGCCTGGCCTCTGGGCCCCCAGGGGAAAGCTGCCGTATTAAAGGGGCCCATGCCCTCATCGCTGGAGGAGACAAGGGAGCGAGCACTTGGCTGCACCACAGAAATTACTGCTGTACCTCGAATGCCCGCTTCATTTATCAATTTCATAGCAGAAAAACCCATATGACTGCCTTGTTCACTCGTACGCTAAATCTCGACACGAAAGCTCCCCACCGCCAGTCAAGTGTGTTATGTGTGGGTCTGGATAAAGTAACTTGAAATACCACTAATGATTTATACTTAATTGAACCTCTAAGTGATTAAAGTGGCAGTAATGAATGAATAACACCCTCCCTGTTCCCTCGCCCGCCGGGCCCAGCGTCTCCAGGCAGAGTGGGCCTCGCCTGGGGACATCAGCTCGGACAGCCAGCCTGAGCCATTCCCTAGGCTTCCCCCCCAAGCTGCTCGTCTGGGTCCGGGCTAAATTGCTCTCGCCTGCAGTAAATGACTCCATAAGCACCGTATCAGACCATTGATCCTTTTTATTAGATTACCCAATTGTAAGGTTAATGCATTTGCATTTGGCAAACGGAGTGGGTCGGCCTGAGTCCCACGCGGGGATCGGTGTTTAAACGGACACACAGGAGAGTGGCTCTATCAACATATTGATTTGTTGGTAGCAGTAACCAGATGCTGATGCCCTTCCCCCACCCAACCCGCCAAAGAAAGTGCCAGGAGAACACAGTTCCAGGGCTGTGTCTTCCTTCCAGAAGCCCTTCTGACAGCCAGGAGACCAACTCTAGTGCCGACCCCCGATACTTGTGTTTCTAGAAGAAGGAAGGGTCCTGCAAAGGCTTTCAATCACCTCAGACAGGGATAAATGTGGGCCCCTCACCTCGGACCAGGAACGCAGCTGATTTCTCTAAATGAGGGAGAGCCAGGACTTAAATCAGTGACAAGGACACAGCTTCAGAAGCCAAAAATTCTTCTTTTCTGAAACTCATAGAGTCAGACCAGGGCAGCCATTTCTACCTCGGTTACTATACTCGACATGAACTTTTTCTTGGATTTTCTAAACACATTAACCAAATACCATTAAAATGGTCCACCATTGTTAAGGCTTTTCTAGTAAGTAAATTTCTAAGTTGGAAGAACATACTTTGTTAATCTAACATGAGTTCTACAATGAAGATAGTTTTCTGCAACTAGAAGCTACCCAGAGAAATCACTCCAGAAAACCGTGTTCCTTTATAGATGGGGAAACTGAGGCCCAGTGAGAGAATGAATCTTACCTGAGGCCCCCCAGTGAGTTCATGGAAAAAGTCCCCAGTCTTCCGCCTTCCAGATCAGCCTCCGGTAAGAAGGCAAGACTCCTACAAGAGGTGGCTTTGAAGCTGTGACACTGAAGAAATAGTCTTTTTATACAAATGTCTTAAGACACGAGCCATATTTCATATTCAGCTGCATGAACTAGGTCTTTGTCTGAATCGTCCTGCGGAGTAAGATTCGCTGTGAGTAGTGCTTACAGGATGGATTTGTTCAGCATCCTGCATCTGAGGACAAGGAAGGCAGTTTCCTCAGTACAATTCAGTTCCCTTTTTCCCCTCTCCACCTTCCAAAGAGAGCCAGGAGCCTGGGGAGGAGCCTGTCCTGTGAAGTCAGACATAGAGAGTTCAAGTCGCGGCTCAGTCACTTGGGGGTCAGATCATCTTTCTGAGCCTCAGCCTCCTGATTTGTAATAATCCTTCCCTTGCCAGATTGTTTTGAGATGCAGTGGGTTTATATGGGTAAAAATGACTGGCTTGGATGCAGCCCTCGTCCAAGTAGGGCTTCTTATCTGTCGGTTCCCTCCCTCCTGGTTTCTAGGACAATGGTGATCCCCTGGTCCCTACAGGCAGTAACTAGTAGATGACAGGGAGCTGGGGACAGCTCACACTAGTGAAGAGAGCTGCTTACCTACCCGGCTCTCTCCTACAGACCCTGTCCTGGCCCGAGTGTCAGAGGACCTAAGAAGCCACAAGGAAGAGGGTAAGGCCATTGTTAAAACAATAATCTTATTCACTTACGTTTTTAGAGCACTCTGTCATTTATCAAGGGCTTATTACATGCATTTAACCTTGTCTAATGCTCCCAACAACACTGTAAGGTTCAGATGGTTATGCCCACTTTACAGAAGCAGAAATTGAGGCTTGTGAAGGCCAACTGACTGTCCGAAGTGACAAACCTAGGAAGATCCAGGGCTGGGATTTATACCCAAGCACATCAGCCCCCAGGATCTGTGTTCTGTCACTGTGCCTACCCCACTCCCCACTCCCCTCCCAGGACTGGAGGTAACTTTGCAGCAGGGGACAAACCAACATTCAGAGACCCTGCTTCTCCTTCCCTTTCCCGCCTGCTCTTCCATTAATCAACAGCCCTAGTGGCAGGCAAGGGACAGGAAGGCATTTGTCCAGAGCTTCAGATGTGAAGGGGAAAAAAAAAAATCACTGAGTGAGCAACAGTTGGCCTTGATGAGTTATTGAGAAAGTGCTGAGGTGGCAGGTGAGGTGGTGACAGGTCCCTGGGGGCCCACGGGAAGCAGGGTATCTGATAGGGAGTGTGATGCGGGTAGATGCCATCTGGAGATAGTCGAGGCTGGTCTCTCTGGGAAAGAGGACAAAGAGAGGCCCAGCTAGAAGAGGCTATTTATCCAAAAATTTCTCAACGTTAGAGCTTGGTACCCAATACGCTTTGGCCTGAGCAGGCCAAACTCCCAATTCCCATAGGCCAATCAGTCAGCTACCGCTTCTGTTCTAGGGAGGATGCTCAGAATATCAGGGTAGGGGAGCTGGATAACCTGGAAAAAAGTGGCCTGTATAGACATGGACAGACTTTTTGTCTCCAGGTAGGCCTGTGTTCATCTGCAGGGATGTGCGTGCAGGTGTGTGTGTGTGTGTGTGTGTGTGTGTGTGTGTGTGTGCACGTGCAGCACATGACACTGATCGTGATATGTGGGACAGTGTCTCTTCATGTAGTTGTGTCTCCAGGAGAGGAGGAGGAGGGTGGTGGGCATGTGTCTTAGTGACTGTAACTACTCAGACTGCCTGTCTGCATATCTGTGGACACGTGAAGCTATTATGCCTCCATGAGAGGTTTAATGGCCACAGCCCAGCAGAGGTGAAGGACAGTGGGGGAACTTGGCCCTCTCAATAATAGGAATGTGACCACTCAGAGAATTCTGTGCCGCAGGGTCAAGGAGGGAGGGTCTGCTCTATCTTGAAGAGTCAGGGAGGGATGTCTGGGGGAGGGGCATTTGTTGATTGCAACTTCTTCCCGAGTCCCTGATGGGACAGACTTGAGCCTGAATTTGTGGAAATTTCTATTGCCAACCAACGTCATATTTGCTCTATTGTTACCAGAGCAGACTGAAATGGGGACACCGCCCAGGCCACACAGTATGATGAGCTAAGGCAGTTAACCAGCTGTCTCCCCGGAAGTGTAACATGTGCTTCCCACCAGGCCCCATGCACATGGGAGGAGACAAGAGGAACCAGGACAGATCCCTGGCCGCCCGGCCACCTGGACTCCTGGACCTGGGGCTTCTGAGTACTTTCTCGTGGGTGGGTGTTTCGAAGTCTGAGCTGAAAGACTCAGAAAGACACCACAACACAGAAAGACAGAACCCTACCCAGAGCTGGACACTGGCCTGGATGCAGTGGTACCTGAATACCCCTTCTGGCACCACCTCTCATGCTACGTGCCCTTTCAGCGACGCGAGCCTCAGTTTCTTCATCTGCCCAATGGGGTGATTATTCCTCCCATGGAATTTATGCACATGGGGGCTAGAGTCCTGACCCTTAGCAGCTACACAACCTCAAACAAATCACGAAGCCCTCTGAGGCTCTGGCTGCTCATCTGTGAAACAGGGATAATAGCAGCAAATGAGATAATGTGGAGGAAAGCACTTTAAAAATTTTTTTTAAATAACATCTGAGAGAAGTCACCTGTGAGATGGAAAATCTCAGCTGGATTCTCAGCTCTTGGCCTGGTCTGCATTGCTGGCTGGGCATTTCTTAGAGAATTTGGCCCTCTTGGTGTTGCCTTCAGGGGGTGAGGAAACCCGCAGAAGGGGGTCCAGGACCCCAAGGACAGGAAGGCCCAGGGACAGAGTCTGCCAGCCAGAAGGCACTGGCCCGTGGCTCCCTGGAGCTGCACAGCAATGATTCAGGAAAAGGCTGACAAGGATATTAGCAGTGTGGGTTTTTTTTTTTTTTTTTTAATCCTGAGCCCAGAGAAAATGCACGGTCAGGAAGAAAGGCGCCCAAGAGAGCAAGGAGAAAGAGAAATAATCAGAATTAGCCAGCGGGCAGGCAGCATGAGCAGGGGCAACTGAGCCCCACAGAGGGCCGGGAGCCCCCGCAGGACCCCCGGCTGGGGAGGCGGCCAGGAAGTGGGCAGGCCTGGCCAGGCACACGAGGGGTGCTACTCCTGCAGCCGGGACCTGGGCCACTGGAGCCCAACAAGCAGGCGCAGTGAAAGACAAAGAAGCCATCGTCAGGTGAGTCCAGCAACCCCTGGGGCTGCCATGTAACCCCTGGGACCCCTCCAGCCACAAGGTATGGAAAGGGTCCCAGCAGAGGGTTTGAGTTCTCTGTTCCCCATTGTTCACGGGGCTCTGGATGTCAGCGCTGGGGTTGGGGCCGGCCAAGAGTCTGCTCAGACACTGCAGAATGTCTGCAAAGCCTCTGCAGACAGGAGACCTCCGTGCCCCCTCCCTCAAGGCTGCAATGAGACAACATGACAGAGACCATGGCCCAAGAAAGCCACTGGGGTGCTTTTCCTGACAGGTGGAACGGGTGTATCAAGGTATTCCAGAAGGTGGTTCCCAGTGCCTACTTTAAGAGCGGAGAGGAATGGATTTTGATGAGCTGGGGCTGAGAAATCCACTTACATGGGCAAGGGAACTGACATCCTTCCTAACTGAAACCTGCTTTTCACAAGTCATGTTAGACTATCGGATTGCTTAAGGGAAAAAAACTGTCCCGAGAGAAACACAACACACACACACACACACACACACACACACACACACACAGCGGGTAGAGGGGGGGGAGAGGGAGAGAGGGAGAGAGACGGGGCAGAGCAGAATTAACGCATCAGCCCCTGATTCCACTCCAGATTCCAAATTAATGGAGTATAAATTAATGACAAACGTGTGTGATATCCTGGAAGTCAGATGCTTCTCTACACCCCCTTGCTGTCCTCAGGCAAAATGCTTCCCTTCCCCGAGCTGCTTTTCTGAGAACATGATTACAGGGAAGGGGGGTTGTATACCCCCAAGTCACCCAGGCCATGGTGGGAACCCATTCGGCCCAGCCTTTATTCTACGAAGGGCATTAAATTAAGATTTGACAGTGTCTGTGTGAACAGAGCCGTTATACAGAGTTAAATTTTGCCCGTGTTAAAAGCATCATTTCCTGAATGCTACACTTACTACACCAAAATTTTGGTAACACCACCGTGGCCTTTTGCCCCCAGTATTTTACTGTTCCAGTGAATCTCGATAAATGGAAGCACTGGTGCCCGTGTCACCCTCTGATCTCTGAACCCCATCTCCAGCTCCTGTAACGTAGGCTCCCTTCCCTCGTGATGTGAGGTAAATTGGGATCTTATCATTCAGATGAAGTATAGAAGGAAGAGAGGGTGTGCTTTCCCCACAGCCTTGCTGACTGTCCAAACCTCTCTGTGCAAAGCTCTAAATTACACTTGCTCACGCAGAGAGCCCAGCAGACGTTCCCGAGAACCGCCTCGAGCTCCGGATGGAGCTGTCTCCCACCAGAGCTGCTCTGGCTCACCGCAACCAGCTTTTGTGTTCCTCTCTGGGGCGCCAGGTCAATGCAAGGGTCATCCGGACCCTCACCTTCCCAGCCCACTCTCTATGGGTCACCTAGGTGAACATCGAGCCCAAACAACAGCCCCCCAAATTTAATTTATTTCTACCTAAACAAGTTCTTTTATCATAAAGCAATAAATTTGTCTTGGTGCTAGCAATTTGTTGCGGGTGACATAACATTGCAAATTGATTAATCGCTACCGTACGGGGCAAAATGAGAAAAGCAAGGAATTATTATGAATAGCGTCCGTCTTTTACGGGAGGGATTCATTATTCAAAAGTGCTCACTGGTGCTTACATGTGCCCTCGGTGCAGATTACATCCATTTGCAGACTTCCCACATCATGCTTACACAAATCAACAAACGTGCATTTATTAAGACATAGAATGAAGGCTATTTAAAAGTGAAAAATGGCCTTGTGCCGTTACTTTTCTTCAAGGAAGGCAAATCTGCGTGGGATGTTCCTGGGAAGTGACACTGTAGCTGTCACACGAGCGTCTCTGGGTTCTGTGCATGCGGGCTCATGCAGGCGCTACCAAAGCAGCCAGTTCTGCCACTGACAGCCCCAGGGTCTGAAACACCCCACCGGTGGTTCTGGAAGCCTTGCTCTGGCTCAGGAGACTTCAGCGATGGGCTGTCACCACCTGCTGGGTGAGGACCAGCAAGTAGGAGTCAAGTCTCTGAGAAGGAGCCTCCTAACCACCCCCCATTCTGGGATGGGAAAGGAAACAAATATTCACTGAGCACCTACTCTGTATCAGACACCAGGCTGAATGCTTTATTTGCATTGAATAAGTAAGGCAAGCCCTTCTACTTTTCTGAATTTCACAGGGTGGTTGCAAAGACCAACTGAAATCATACAGGCACATAGTCAATGCTCAACACATGTTAGCTGTCATTGCTATTCTAATTACCATCAATCATGCTCCAGGTGTTATTATCACCATTTTCAGATGGGGAAACAAAGGCTTAGAAAGGTTGCAAGACTTGTCGAATGGCGCAGTGAGTACGTGAGCAGGATCGAGCTTCATTTGAGGATATGGCTCCAAAAAGTCATGCTCTTTTTCACTAAACCGCCGCCACAGCTCGACGCTCGGAACAGGGCGCAATTGCTGCCTCTGCTCAAGCAAGGGAGGCCACACAACACCCATGATGCCGCCCCCCACTCTTGGCCTTCAGGAACCAGACGGGACGTGGAGAGGGTCTGGAGGTTTCATGACCTTCCCCATCTCTTCTCCTAACTGTTCCCCACATCCGCAGACCCCCATCTGCCCCTGACAAGTCCGCTCCTTCTCCTCCCACTTGTCCCTCATCGAGGACTCATCCTGAAGGAAAGCTCGTGGCTTGCCACAGCCCCACTATTGATTATTTCTGCTGAACCCATGCTTTGTTTAAAAATAGACCAAGAGCTCAACTTTCATATTCTAATTAGATTTCAAAGCAACTTTTATAAAATGAGAATACCTCCGTTATTTCTCTGCTGCTTATGGTGCCCTTAACCACTCCTGGCCAGGGTTAAGGCCCTTCTCATCCCTATCACCCATCAGATGACAGTAGTTACTCATCCTGTCCTGACAAACCTGTACGGAACCACAGACCTGTCTCCAGGTACCCAGAAGCCAGGCAGGGTCAGGTGATAAGCCATGAGCACATCTCACAAGACAATGTCTCTCAAAGGGTGCCCTCAAACTACAACTCTGGGGCTTGTAAAATATGCGAGTTCTGGGCCTCCCCCAGGCCTGCCACAGAATCAGCCAGGGGTACGGCCTGACAGCCTGAATTTTTTATAAGATCCCTGTATAATTTTGTGTGCGTGCACCAAAATTCATGACCTATTGTCCCAAATACTTCCCGGACTCCCCGCGCAACTTTTGATGCTATCAGATTGAATCTTGATTACGGTCAATTCTCGTCGCCTCACTGACAACGAGAGAAGGAGAGAAGACACAACCTAAGAAGGTGTTCACTATCTTGAGGCCCAGGTGGGTCCCTTCTTTTTAACTGCCCCCATCCTAGGGGCACCTGGGTGACTCAGTCGGTTGAGTGTCCGACTTCGACTCAGGTCATGATCTCGCGGTTCGTGAGTTCGAGCCCCGCGTCGGGCTCTGTGCTGACAGCTCGGAGCCTGGAGCCTGCTTCGGGTTCTGTGTCTCCCTCTCTCTCTGCCCCTCCTCCGCTCATGCTCTGTCTCTCTCTCAAAAATAAACAAACACTTAAAAAAGAAAGAAAATGTTTAACTGCCCCCATCCCAGATCTCTCAGGGCATCCCTGGGTATTCAGCAGAACGAGTGTGCTCAGGCTGAGCTAGGTGATAGTCACTTGCTGGATACTCCATTATGCTGCTCAGTCTAGGGACAAGGAGAGAGCAGACTTCCACACAAGATGGAAGTGAGATGGGCATTTCTGTGCAATCCTGGGTTCTGTTTACAAGGCCCAGAACCTTCAAGTTATCAGAGACCTCCGTCCCTGGCTCTTGCAAAAACAGTCTGTCATTGTTTTACGTGCCCTCCAGTATAGTTCTCAAAACTTAGCCTGCATCTGAATCACCATGACGGCTTGCTAAGACAAGACTGCTGGGCTTTCTGACTCAGTAGGTCTGGAGTGGGGCCTGAGAATTTGCATTTCTATCAAGTTCTCAGGTAATACTCTGATCCAAGGAGCAGATTCGGAGACTAGATTCCAAGCTCTGCATAACCTCCCCAGAGTCCACATAGTAGGTGCACAGTTTCTGGTCAAAGAATGAATAATTGATTAAATTACATGAGCTGTCTTCCTGAGCCCTCTAACTGAGGCTCCTCGTTCCACAACATCTGTGAGACATCTGTAAGAGCACCCAGGAGGAATACGTGTGGTGGAACCGGGCTGAGGGCTCTCCAGCTGCAAGACTGGGTTTGTGGCTGCTCACATCCACGGGAACAGGCCTAGCTCACCCAGGAGGTTGGCGAGCTATGGAGGGAGAGAGGCAACCCATTACAGCCTTGATGAGCGTGATGGCGAGTCTTCCCACCTCAAAAAGTGGCCAGTCACTTCCTGGCCAGACATTCACCTCTGTGAAGTCCGGCATTGATCCTTATCTCCAGGGTAACTGTGAGGGTTCGCTGGGGCTGCACATGCAAAGGGCCCAGCAGTGTCCGATGGGTTCAGACAGCAGGTGTCTGTTCCCCGGCTCACTCACCACAATCCCTAACCCCTGTGAAATGAGTCCCAGAGATGTTTCAGGGAGTAATGAATTCCCTCATTTCAGCTAAACCACCCGTGATCCTGGTTTTGCGAAGACGTACGGCAGAACATGATAAATTATTGTTTTAAGGAGAAGCTTCATTCAAATATCCATTTCCCTGTCAAGTTAATTTTGTTTCAACGTATTTTCTAGTGGGTTCTGACTGGGAGCATAGATCGTACATAAACAGAAGAACATTATGTCTTTGGCCCATTCCCTGAGTAATGGGGAGCATGACATGGGGGTGGGAAGGTCCAGGGATTGTGATGGACCAGAACCCACATTCCCTAGTCTCCATGAATTGGTGACAGCTCTGAGGATTTATTCTAGGCTGCTTACATTTGTCCACAGGGCACAGAGGCACCAGTCGAAAGGCTGAGTTTTTCCAGCCAGGGGCATATTTCCGGGAAACACCCAAGAAAGCAGCCTCGTATCCAGTCTCTAGTTGTGTCCGGAGCCATGGCCTCTGATGCATTATCTCACTTCCCTCTTAACCCCTAAAGACTTTAGGGTGTGCTTCCTAAGAACAAGGACATTCTCTTACATAATCAGAGTACAATGGCCAAGATCAGGAAATCAACACAGATGCAATACTCTTATGTAGTTCATGGTCCATATTCAAACTTTGCCAGTTCTCCCATTCACGCTCAAGTTGACTTATTTTCCTAGTTGAGAGTCTGGTCCAGGATCACATATTGCCTTGCTTGTCACGTCTCTCCAGACTCCCTCTGTTTAGGACAGTTCACCTCTCACTGTCTTTCATGACCTTGAAATTTTTGGAGGAGTTCAGACCTGTTATTTTGCAGAAGGTCCATCAGCTTGTTGGCTTGATTAGACCCGCGTTATGAATCTTGGGCTGAAGTAACAGAAGTGATGTGTCTTTCTCAGTGCGTCTTATCTGCCCCATTATTGGTGATGTTGACTTCGGTCACTTGGTTAATGGGAGGACCTCAGGTTCCTCCACTGTAAAAGGTATTGTTTTCCCTTTGTTATCTGTAAGTAATTTGTGGAGAGATATATAACTATCCTTGCACTCACACGTTTTATTGTCTGTTGATGACTCTTGCCTGAATCGGTTATTACTGTAATGGTGGCAACATGGTGATTTTTCTAAATTTGTCATGTATTCTACATTTCCCAGCAACATTCTACTGTAAGAATACCATAAGAACTTTCCCTTTTCCCCATCCATTTATGTGAATATATAATACATGAGTCTATTTCTTTCTAACTCTATGGACTCAGAAGTTCTTCTTTTATTCAATGTGTCCTAATCCACTGCTATCATTACTTGATGCTTGAATCACACGACCTCATTTAATCCTATGACAACTGGGTGATATTATCAGCGACCTCCAGATTATCCTCTTAGGTTTTCAGCTACATCCGCAGGACTCTGCTTCCTGACTCCCAGCCCCAGGCTCTGTCCTTGTAGCTAGATGTCCTTGCTGGGGAGACAGGAGGCTACACATTGCTTCACCCATCTCTTATATTCTGACCTCGTTTCTAAGTCCCATGTGAATGGGCCTACAGGGTGGAGGGAAGCCTGACTTCCCCAGCACTCTTTTTCTCTATCTGACACAGATCAGTCTGGAGGCAAAGAGGCCTGTTGTCTGATCTGTAAAATGGATCCACTTATTGGGATGCCTGTTGTCATGATGCCCGCAGGCCACTTTTTAAATCAGTGAGTCTGACTGCATGAGCCTGGGCACTCTTGAGTTCATTATTCAACAAATATTTGTAAGCACCTACCAAATTTCAGGCTCTGGGTTAACCTGGAGTTATAGCAGTGAGCAAGTTAGACAAGGTTCCTATTTCAGAGAGCTCAGATTTGAGTGGAATAGATAGCAATAAAGTCATCACCGCAAATAAAAGTCTGATGGTGGAAAGGATGAGGCCTATAGGGGGAGTAAACATCTCTAATAGGGGAACATGACCTTGTTTTGGGTGTAGCAAAAAGCTGAGACTCAGATTCATTAAGTAATTTACCCAGGGTTGCACAGGAATGGAATCCAGATTCTGGGTCTACTGACTCCCCAGCCCATGTTGGTGTAGCTGTTCTGTCACAGCGGTTTCCTGAGGGTCTCTGGGGATTCTAGGCAAAGGTTCTGTGTTCAGCTGTCCAGCTTGGCCCATTTTGTTTCCACTGTGACACTGCAGAGCCCAGATAAGTGACAGCAAAGAGGAAATGACTCTGATAGATCCCACATTTTCTAAATCCCTTTTGTGTATGTGTGTGTGTGTGGGGGGGGGGGTTGTTGTTTGTCTGTTTTTTAAGGACTAAAGCCAGGAAAATTGAACAAACCTGGGCATTAAAGTAAGGGGAATAGACTCATGCCTATGGTTCAACATCAGAGATCTATAATTGTGCACCAGGCCGTGAGCTGAGCACAGAGGAAGGCTGGGAGTACCCAGATGGGTCAGATGGGCCTGAGGCCAGAGCCCATGCTCTTCGCCACTGTACTGGGCTACGTCCCTGGGGATGTCCATCTGTCTGTCCGTCTGAGAGGGTAGAGACAAGGCCTCACCACTCTGAGCAACCAGGTGAAGCCTAGGAGGGAGGAAGGATGCCCACACCTGCCCCCACCACACAAGGCATCAGGAACAGTTGAGTTTATGCCCACACAGTACTACATGCCCGCACAGACACCCTGGCCTCCAGGTCACCTTTGGCTGGCCTTGACTGGTCCTGGCTTGATACCTGATCCCCGTGGAAGCTGACACCTCAGCATGAAAGGGATCAGGACAGACACAGCTGCCGCCACCAGAGCCTTAGCCGACTTCAGGGAGAGACTCTGAGGACACTGGCTTACGAGCTGCCTCCAGCTCCTCGCCCAGAGAAACGTGCGCATAAATTCTCGAGAAGAACAAGAACGGCAGGAAAAGAAAAAATTTCGACTTAACTGACTTGACTAAGTTTACACAGCTGGAAAACTGCGCTCAACATCCAAGTCATACATCTTCCGAGCTTACACATTTAACCTCTTGTTCAATAAACCACCTCCCTATACACAGGGCATGATATACACGCATCTAGTGCCTGGCATATAGTACGTTCCCTGCAAGATTGGTTCCATGCCCGAGTGCACGTGTGTGCACGTCTGGGTTTGTGGGTGAAAGCGCCTGTGAGCGTACGTGCAGGATGGCATAGAACGCTGAGATTATTGCAGAAGATTCAGTGAGATCAGGAATGGGATGCATGTGCTTACTTCTTGCCTCTCAGCTCTTGCTTCAGCTGGCACTTTTCCCTGTAAGGACACAGAGGAGCATAAACACCTTTCAAACCCATTTAGGACAGGCGGGGTGATAGCCCAAAACCTACCCTAGGCCTAGCATGGGTGGTTCCATTCTCATAGCGCATGCAGCTGCACAGGCTCTGGAGCTGAGAAGACCTGCTTTGTCTCCCGACCCCACGCCTTCCTTGGGTCGAAGTAACACTGGACAAGCCACTTTGCTCCCCTGGGCTACTAATTCCTGGAAATGGAGAAGATAATACTTACTCCTCAGCATTGCTATGAAGTTTCAGTGTAAGAAAATCTCCCAGCACAGTGCCTGAAGCATAGTAGGGTCTTAGCATATGTAGCAGCGTTCATAGACTCCTTCTCAGGGGAGAGAAGGACGATGGTGTTTAACCTCTGCTGAATGTCGCAGTCCCAAGGGAGCTTGAAAAATTCCTGAAGTCTGGGCCCCAACCTGAGAGGTTCTGATTCACTTGGCCTGGGGTATGGCCTGGCCTGGGAATCAGGGCTTTTAAAAAAGCTGCCCAGGTGATCCTAATGGACAACCGAGATTGAGAACCTTTTGAACATAGGTTCCCCCTGCCATTTGTTAGGTTCCACGTGGGGACAGATCTTGGACAGCCTGAGTTGAAGCCCCTCTGCCTGAGTCTGCTTTGTCAGCTTAAGCCAAGGCAGAGAGGAGGGAGAAACTCATCCCATCAGAGGCTAAAATCCTCTCCCTTGATTGGGGCTTGGACTTCCAAATCAAAACGCAAGGCTCTGCCCAATGAAAAAAAGTTTTTTATTTGTGATTGTATTGATACTAAGGTGTTTTTGTTTTTTTTTTTCAACGTTTTTTTATTTATTTTTGGGACAGAGAGAGACAGAGCATGAACGGGGGAGGGGCAGAGAGAGGGAGACACAGAATCAGAAACAGGCTCCAGGCTCCGAGCCATCAGCCCAGAGCCTGACGCGGGGCTCGAACCCACGGAACGCGAGATCGTGACCTGGCTGAAGTCGGACGCTTAACCGACTGCGCCACCCAGGCGCCCCATACTAAGGTGTTTTAAGAGGGGTGCCTGGGTGGCTCAGATGGTTTAGCATCTGACTTGATTTTGGCTCAGGTCATCATCTCATGGTTCATGAGTTCAAGCCCCACATCAGGCTCTGCACTGACAGTGTGGAGCCTACTTAGGACACTTTCTCTCCCTCTCTCTCTGACTTCCCCTGCTGTCTCCTTCTCTCCCCCCACCTCAATAAATAAATAAACAGCAAAAAAAGATAAACACGTCTTAGATATACATTTTACTGTCTGCAATGTTCTGGATACTGTATCTTCCATATTCTCTTAATAGACATTGCTCACAGCACCCTCTGAGTGTGCTGGGGCCAGTAGGGATAGTTATGTAGAATATAGGGATATTCCCATCTCCCGGGCCTAAACTCCTAGTCCTTTATACCCAGGCCTCTCCACAGATTTCTGAGTCATTTTGGAATTTGCATGTAAAATAAAAGCTTCCTACATAATTGAAATTATGGCCAATTGACCGTGAAATGGAAGCGTCCATGACCAATGAGGTGTTGGGTTGGGGAAGGCTGTTGTGCTCAGAAATGGGGCCTCCAGAGCCCCAGGGCTGGTTCTCCAGCTCTGGGAGAGAAATTCTCCTGGAATCCTTGTTGCTTCCAGCCAGGCCAGCAGCCTTACCTTGGTCCCTCCCTCTGGTAAGAAGCAGTTTGGTGCATCTCCAAGGAAAGACATTCTGTTATGATCTTTTCTTTCTTGGTTGAGAATCCTTTTAGGGGAAGACCCAGGTAGAAATATCTCCTCTCTTAGGCCATGGCTTGTCAAGTCAAGGACCTTCTGACCAAGACTGGGGTGTGGGATGCCCTGAGGAAGGGAGTGGGAGATGATGCCAGAAAGGTAGACACAGATCAACTGTAGATGGAAAGTTTGAGCTTTGGGAGGCAGTGGGGAGCCATCAAAGTACTGGTAGAGGAGTCATATATATAAGCTGTGTTTTATAATGATGGCTTCGCAAAGAGGATTCGATGGGGAGCGAATGGAGGCAGGGAATCCAAGGCGTCAGCTTCAACAACAGCCCAGAAAACACAACATGTTTGCATGGACAGCGTGATGATGAAGAAGGGGGAAAGATGGGAGGAGACTGAGGAGATGACTAACTGAGACACAGAAAGGGAAAAAGAACAAGTGTCATGAACTACTATCACAACAGGGTGAGGAGGCATTGTTATTCACCTCTTGTTAGAGGAGAAACTGGGGCTCAAAGAGGTCATACGTGTGGCTAATAACAAGTAAAGCCAGGAATTAAATGAAGGTCTATCCACATTTTAGAAATGTTAATGAATAGATAAGTAAAGTATTAAGACAAAAAAGGGGACAATGCTTTACTCTGGTCATACCACACACATTCAATTCTAGAACCCACACTTTATTTTTTTTAATATAATTTATTGTCAAATTGGTTTACATACAACATCCAGTGCTCATCCCAACAAATGCCTTCCTCAATGTCCATCACCCACTTTCCCCTCCCTCCCCCCCCCATCAACCCTCAGTTTGTTCTCTGTACTTAAGAGTCTCTTATGGTTTGCCTCCATCCCTCTCTGTTTTTAACAATTTTTTTCCTCTTCCCTTCCCCCATGGGCTTCTGTTAAGTTTCTCAAGATCCACATATGAGTGAAAACATATGATATCTGTCTTTCTCTGACTTAGTTCACTTAGCATAATACCTTGAGTTCCATCCATGTTGCTGCAAATGGCATGATTTCATTCTTTCTCATTGCCAAGTAGTATTCCATTGTATATATAAACCACATCTTCTTTCTCCATTCATCAGTTGATGGACATTTGGGCTCTTTCCATAATTTGGCTATTGTTGAAAGCGCTGCTATAAACATAGGGGTACATGTGCCCCTATGCATCAGGACTCCTGTATCCTTTGGATAAATTCCTAGCAGTGCTATTATGGGTCATAGGGTAGTTCTATTTTTAACTTT